>NC_053022.1:327160524-327496742 GCF_003073215.2 Triticum urartu
ATTCAGAAGCCACTTTACCAGGCCGAAGTAGCTGTCAGGCAGGGGCTCGCCAGGCCACATCCGGACTATGAGACCCTTCATGGCCAGTTCGGCCGCCTTGTGCAGCTCGACCAGTTGCTTCAGCTGGTCGCTCAAGGGCATCGGATGTTTGGTCCCAGTATATTGGGACCAGAACAACTTTTCCGTCGAGCTCCCTTCCTCGGCCCAGTAGAACTCCACGGCATCCGATACGCTGCATGGTAGATCTATGAACGCTCCTGGAGAGCTCCGAATTCGGGTAAGTAAAAGGAAAGTCTCCTTCACATGCTTGCTTTGCATAATGAATGTATTACCCGCCGCTATCTTCTTGACCGCCTGAATCTCCTGGAGGGTCTTTTGGGCTTCGGCCTTGGCATTTTGTGCGTTCTCGAGAGCCTTCACAAGCTCGGACCCCTGCGTCTTAGAGTCATGCTCCAAGGACTCGTATTTCTTGACGAAATCCTGGATCTCTTGCTGAACCTCGCCGACTCGGGCTTCTTGCTTCTCACGCTCGATGCGCTCCTTGTCCGCTTTGTCTTTGGCCTCAGACAGCGCCTTCTTCAGGGCCGCCACTTCGGTCGTGGCCCCTAGCAAAATTCATGATGACCCTATGATCTAATGACCACTTTTTCTTTATCAATATATAGACGGGGTAGCACTTACCTTCGTTCTCTTTGAGCTGCCTCTTGGTAAGGCCGAGCTCTTCCTCGGACCGCTCAAGGTCCCGCTTCAGTCTAGAGACCTCCGCAGTACGAGCGGCAGCGGCCAGCAGCGAAGCCTGCTTATTCACATAGACATATTATGATTAGACTCCTGTGATTATTATTTGATCCTCTGTTCGGCCTTTCTTTGCGAACACCGAACAGAGCATCAGGGGCTACTATCTATGCTTTGATATTTTCTCATAATTTGATTACTTACTTCAAAGCCTGTTAGGAGGCTGGCACAGGCTTCGGTCAATCTGCTTTTGGCGGACTGAACCTTCTCGACCACCGCACTCATGATGGTGCGGTGCTCTTCGTTAATGGAAGCGCCGCATAGCGCTTCCAGCAATTTGTCCGATGCCTCTGGATGGACAAAGGCCATCGGCACAGATGGTTCACCCCCCTTAGCGAGGGGTTGCCTGACAGAATCCAGAACCACTGGAGGTTCCAGCGCAGTATCCGGCTGGGGGCCAAACTTGCTATGGCCCCCGTCATTAGAACCCATGGGAGTCTTATCCCCCATGCTCCCGGCATCTGGGATGTCGCCTTGGGGCGCCTCCAGAATTATCCCCCCTTGGTCCGGTGCCCTCTGAGACAACACCTCGATGTCATCCATGGGCCGGGAGGAGGTGGTTGTCGGGAGTGAATCGTTGTTCATCACCGATAGGCCCAAAGACCCATCCGAAGAGGATACGTCGATGTGGGCTTTGGATGGACTGCACAATCATGTTTTACATGATAAGAAGCAATAAAACAAAACATACCAGAACTATTATAGTATACGGATACTTACGACTTCGTCAGGGGCTTGTCCCTGGGAAACCACTCCTCATCGCTGTAAGCGGCTGTTGTGGAGTGGTCTGGAAGGAGGGTCCTTCCCTTCTTGGACCATTCGGCCTCCCTAGATGGGGCGGCCTTCCTTTTCTTGTCCCCCCCGGGTTGGGGGGAGAACTTTCCTCTTCCGCCTCCTCATTTTCATGGGAGGAGTGCGCCTCGGTGTTTTCGGATGATGAGTCCGATACAACCTTGCACCGGAGACCTTTCCTGGTCCGCGCGGCCTTCTTCTTGGCCTTCTTCTCCGGCGCCTCATAGGGCGTCGGAACCAGCATCTCCGTTAAGAGAGCCTTTGCTGGATCTTCGGGCAGTGGGGCCGGACAATCAATCCGCTCCGCTGTCGCTACCCAGTCCTGTTAAAATGGCATGGAGGCTCAGATCCCTCACATGATTATACTAGGGAAATGAACATCTTGTGAGATATAAAGAGCTTACCGGATTGGCAGGATGCTTTCTGCTGATTCCGCGATCCTCGGTAAGGGAGGAGGAACCTCGGTGGCCTTGAACAGCACCTTCCAGACGTCTTTGTGCGTCGTGTCGAAAAGCTCTCGCAGCGTCTGGTGCTCGGCTGGGTCGAACTCCCACATATTGAATGCCTGTCATTGACACGAAAGGATCCGACGGAAGAGCATGACTTGGACCACGTTGGCAAGCTTGATTTTATTGCTTATCACATTTTAACACAACTCTGGAGTCCGGTCAGCTCCACCGATGAACCCTAGGATAGGCCCTTCTCTTTCCAGGAGGTGAGCCACGTGGGGATGCCAGATCGAAATTCGAGGGTCGCCACCCAGTTGGTGTCACGTGGCTCGGTGATGTAGAACCACCCCGATTGCCACCCCTTCACGGTCTCCACATAGGAGCCTTCGAGCCAGGTGACGTTGGGCATTTTGCCCACCATGGCGCCTCCGCACTCCACTTGCTGGCTGACCACCACCTTCGGTTTCACGTTGAAGGTCTTTAGCCACAGGCCTAAGTGGGGCTAGATGTGGAGGAAGGCTCGCACATGATGATAAACGCCGAGATGTTGAGGATGAAATTGGGGGCCAGATCATGGAAGTCCAGCCCATAGTAGAACATGAGCCCGCGGACAAATAGGTGGAGGGGAAATCCCAGTCCGTGGACGAAGTGGGTGAGGAATACAACCCTCTCATGGGGTTCTGGGGTAGGGACGATCTGCCCCGCGTCTGGGAGCCGGTGCGCGATGTCTGCGGCCAGGTAGCCGGCTTCCCGGAGCTTCGTAATGTCCTCCTCCGTAACGGAGGAGACCATCCACTTGCCTCCCGCTCCGGACATGTTTTGGCTCTGCGGAGAGGATGAGAACTTGGGCGCTGGAGAATGGATGGGCAGGGGAAGAAGAAGGCATGGGTGAAAAAGAGGAATCCTTGTCCCTTTATAAAGGCGGCAGAAACTGTGCGCCTCCCCACTTGCCCCATAAAATCGCTTATTCCCCAAGCGCCGCGATTATGGCATGGTTGGGTTACCCACACCCGTATTGATGAGAATCCCATGATAAGGGGAACACGATGTCTGCTTCGACAAGACGTGCCAATAAAACCGCCTCGCAACACGTGCATTGGCAGGCAGGGAAAAATGGTTCGTAATGACCGGGCCACGGCAGGATGTCACGTTATGAAAAGTGGTCAGCAGATTAGATTTGTAGAATAATATACTCTCAACGGTGGTATGCGGAATTTGTTTTGCAGAGCCGGACACAATCCTGGTGTTCAAAATCTTCTATGGAGTATTCAGAGAAGGAACCCGCCTTGCAATGTCGAAGACAATTTGCGTGCCGGACTCATCCTCATTGAAGCCTGGTTCAGGGGCTACTGAGGGAGTCCTGGATTAGGGGGTCCTCGGACAGCCGGACTATATACTTTGGCTGGACTGTTGGACTATGAAGATACAAGATTGAAGGCTTCACCCCATGTCCGGGTGGGACTCTCCTTTGCGTGGAAGGCAAGCTTGGCGATTTGGATATGTAGATCTCCTTCTCTGTAACCGACTCTGTGTAACCCTAGCCCCCTCCGGTGTCCATATAAACCGGAGGGTTTAGTCTGTAGGACAACAACAATCATAATCATAGGCTAGCTACTAGTGTTTAGCCTCTACGATCTCGTGGTAGATCAACTCTTGTAATACTCGTATCATCAAGATCAATCAAGTAGGAAGTAGGGTATTACCTCCATCGAGAGGGCCCGAACCTGGGTAAACATTGTGTCCCTCGCCTCCTGTTACCATCAGCCTTAGACGCACAGTTCGGGACCCCCTACCCGAGATCCGCCGGTTTTGACACCGACAAATGGCGCATCTCTTACTGGTGCGCCATTACTAGTTAAAACTAGTAATGGCACACTTTCCCCTGGTGCGCCACTGCTAAGTCTGGGGAGGGGTGTGGGGCCAGGACAAAACTAGTAATGGCGCACCACACACCAGGTGCGCCACTAGTAATATGGCCACTAATGGCGCACCCATATCTGGTGCGCCACTGCTATATAGCAGTGGTGCACCACATACATGGTGCGCCATTAATGTCCATATTAGCTATAGCCATTTTTGTAGTAGTGGCACTATGCTTGATGAGTACAAGACTACAAGAAAATTCTCGCATAAAGCCATTGATACTGCATGCCACACCATCAACAGAGTTTATCTTCATAAGTTCTTCAAGAAGACATCCTATGAATTACTCACGGGTAAGAAGCCAAATGTCAGCTATTTCAAGGTCTTTGGTGCTAGGTGCTCGATCAAGGATCCACATCACACTTCCAAATTTGCACCAAAAGCACATGAAGGTTTTATGCTTGGTTACGGAAAGGATTCGCAAACCTACAGAGTCTTCAACCTCTTTCACTATAAAGTGGTTGAAACTGTAGATGTGCGATTCGATGAGACTAACGGCTCAAAAAGAGAGCACCTGCCAAATGTGCTAGATTAAGCTTCTCCTATGAATCCATCAAGTTAATGGGAACTGGAGAAATCATACCCGCAGAGGAACAAGCTGAAGAGGAAATCATCATTTCTGCACCTAATCATCATGAAGATAATGCTGACGACATTGAACAAGAGCAAAGTCTTCGTCCAGTTCATCCTCGTGTTGCAAATGAAGTCCAGATTGATAAGATCATTGATAGTATTAATGCACCTGGTCCACTTACTCGATCAAGAGCTACACAACTAGCAAATTTTTGTGGTTACTTTGCCTTCGCCTCAATATCTGAACCCAAGAAAGTTGATGAAGCGTTCATGGAATCTGAATGGATTCAAGCTATCTAAGAAGAGATTCACCAATTCGAGCTGAATAATGTCTAAGAGCTAGTCAAACGGCCTGATCCTCGCAAGCACAATATCATTGGAACCAAGTGGATCTATCGCAACAAGCAAGATGAGCATGGTCAATTTGTCAGAATAAGGCTCATCTCATTGCCCAAGGTTACACACAAGTGGAAGGAATTGATTTCGACGAAACCTTTGCTCATGTGGCTAGGCTTTAAGCCATTCACATACTGCTAGCCTATGCCAACCATAACAACATTCTTCTTTATCAAATGGATGTAAAAAGTGCCTTCATCGACAGCATAGAGGAACTCTCAATGAAAGCACCAATGTCGGTGTCAAAACCAACAGATCTCGGGTAGGGGGTCCCAAACTGTGCTTCTAAGGATCGAAGGTAACAGGAGGCAGGGGACACAATGTTTACCCAGGTTCGGGCCCTCTTGATGGAGGTAAAACCATACGTCCTGCTTGATTGACTTTGATGAGTATAGGGGTTACAAGAGTTGATCTACCTCGAGATTGTTATGGCTAAACCCTAGATGTCTAGCCTATATGATTGTGACTGTGACCGCCTCTACGGACTAAACCCTCCGGTTTATATAGATACCGGAGAGGCCTAGGGTTTGTACAGAGTCGGTTTACAGAGAAAGGAATCTTCATATCCGAACGCCAAGCTTGCCTTCCACGCCAAGGAGAGTCCCATCCAAACACGGGGGGGGGGGGAGCCTTCTATCTTGTATGCTCTCGGCCCACCAGTCCGGTCCACGTCACATAGCCCGGACGCCTGTGGACACCCTAATCCATGATTCCCTTAGTATCCCCTGAACTAGGCTTCAATGACGATGTGTCTGATGCACAGATTGTCTTCGGCATTGCAAGGCGGGTTCCTCCTCCGAATACTCCAAAGTAGTTGATCAAAAGAACTATATCCGGCTCTGTACAATAGTTACAACCCTGGACCATGAAGGCAAAATAATCCAAACAAAAATTAGGTTATGTCTTCTGACAACTTTTTTGGCGAGGCATTGTGTTTCGGCCTTATTATTATTTTGAACCGTTTTCCAGCTTCCCGCTTCGCATTTCGAGACGCGGTATTCATTGACACGTCTTGTCAAAGCAGAGATCATACCTCTGCTGCTGAAAACATGGGGGAACCGACCCCCATGGAGGCCGGCGACGGGGGCCATGCTCAATTCAGCCCCCAACCGAATATCATTCCAGAGGCTGATACGGCTCTGAAATCAGGCGGGAAGCCTCCTACGAAAGAAGGGGGTGCATCGACTCCACCCGCGACCTCTGTCAATCCGGAGGCGCCGCACACTCTGATGGAAGCGCTTCAGAGCGCCTCCATTGTTGAGGAACATCATGCCCTTATGGGTATGGTGGTTGAAAAGGTTCGGTCCGCTAAAAGGGGATTGAACGAGGCCTATACTAGCCTTCTAACAGGCTTTGAGGTACGTGGTTTAAATAAACAAAATGCATGTGTATAGTTAGTAGCCCCTGAGACTCTGTTCGGTGTTCGCGGAGAAAAGCCGAACAGAGGATCGAATATTTCGCAGGAGATGACCATATATGTCTATTTGAATGAACATGCTTTGAAGTTAGCGGCCACTGCTCATTCCGCCGAGATATACGAACTAAAGCGGAAGCTGGAGCGGGCCGATGAAAAGCTCATTCGTACCAACAAACAGTTGGAGGAGAAGCAAGGTATGTGATACTTGTTCGCATCTGAAATGATATGACTTGCTGGTTCATTATCTTGCTGAGTCTTCTGATTATGCTTCATAGTTGGCGCATCTGAGGTCGAGGCCCTAAAGAATGCTTTGGCCGAGTCCAAGAAGGAGGCGGATGGGGAACGAGCCGCCCGCCAGAAGCATGAATTGCGGGTGGAGGAAGTCCAGCAAGAGCTCCGGGCTGCCATAAACAAATGTGAGTCCTTGGAGCGCAAGATTACGGATCAAGATGCCGAACTTGCTAAGGCCCTCCAAAGTGCGCAAGAGGCCCGGGTTGAAGCCCAAGGCGCCTGCCGGGAGATTCAAGAGGCCAAGAAGATTGCGGTGGGTATGGCCTTTATTATGAAGAGCAAATTTGTGAGGAGAAGGTACCTCTTACTGACCCGGGTTTGGAGTTCTCCAGGAGCGTTTGCGGATCTGCCCTGGAGTATTGCTGATGCTACGGAGTTCTTCCGAGCCGAAGAGAGGAGCTTGATGGAGAAGCTGTTTTGGTCGCAGTACCATGCGCCAGAGCATCTGGTGCCCCTCAACGATCAGCTGAAATAGTTGACCTTATAATCTGTCTCTGGCCTGCCGAGCCCAAACCCGTCAGTTACTTCGGGCTCGTGCAGCGGCTTGTCAGTGCCTACCCCTGGCTGGATGCCATAAAGCGGTCGGTATGTATCGACTGTCGAAGATTTAACCGACCTATTGGACTACGCCTCCAAAGACATCGACGGCATGGACGACGATGCCGGAGACGAACAAGGCCAAGACCCTCCGTTTACCAGACGTTGGACAACCACCTCCACATACGATGTGTACATGGTAGACACACCCAAAGAGGATGACGATGACGACAAGAAAGATCCGGTTGAGGACAAGCCTGCTGAAGCACCTCCAAAGCGTCGACATCAGCGGCGCCGCTCAAAATCGCGCCGCGAAAAATACAGCAATACCGGCACCAAAGATAATAACACTCCGGGGAATGCCAAAGACCCCGATGCCCCTGTCGAGCCAACATCCGAATAGGACAATTGGGAGGATGGTCAAGTTAACCGACGATCCTGTTGGGAATGAGGACTCGGAGGATAGTAACTACCTACCGATCTCTGAAGAGGATGTGAGCCTCGGTAACGAAGACTTCATCGTGCTAGAGGAACCCCTCGAACAAGAGCGCTTTAAGCGCCGGCTAATCGCCACTACGAGAAGCCTAAAAAAGAAGCAACAACAACTCCAAGCCGATCAGGATATGCTCAATGACAGATGGACTAAAGTCCTAGCAGCCGAGGAATATGGCCTCGAGTGCCTAACCAAGAGCTACCTGAAGCGCAAGTTGCTACCACAATTCGACGACGAGGCTCTTGAGCCAATACCACCAAAGTATAAACCCGCTGACGAGCCTGACCGGCCACCACGTGGACGGGACAGACCGGCCACTTACGCCGAACACCAGCCCACGCCACCTCGCCGTCAAGGCAGGGAGGCAGCGGCCACGGGCTATACCTATGACCTACGAAAGGACCTGGACAATAGAGCCGGTTAGACAAGATCAATCTATGGGTTAAGGGGGTGTGCTCCAACGCGAGAGGACGGCCATCAGGCCTGGCGCGACAGGCACAACCACACCCCGGCTGAAAACCGCATTCGGACTTCCTCCGAATTGCGCCGCGACATCGCCCGATACAGAGGCGCTGCACACACCTTATGCTTCACCGATGAGGTGATGGAGCACCAGTTCCCTGAGGGGTTTAAACCCGTGAACATTGAATCATATGATGGTACTACAGATCCCGCGGTATGGATCGAGGATTTTCTTCTCCATATTCACATGGCCCACGGTGATGATCTCCATGCCATCAAATACCTACCGCTAAAATTAAAGGGACCAGCACGACACTGGTTAAACAGCCTCCCAGAAAACTCTATTGACAGCTGGGAAGACTTGGAGGATGCCTTTAGAGACAGCTTCCAAGGAACCTACATTCGGCCTCCAGATGCTGATGGCCTTAGTCACATAATCCAGCAACCCGAAGAATCATCCTGGAAGCTGTGGACTAGGTTCTTAATTAAAAAGAACCAAATAGTGGACTGTCTGGACGCCGAAGCCCTCTCGGCCTTTAAACACAGTGTCCGAGACGAGTAGCTCTCCCGACACCTCGACCAAGAAAAACCGAAGTCCATGGCAGCCCTTACTGTGTCGGTGTTCTGGGAACAGGGGTCCCCAAACTTGCGTGCCTGCGGCCCACGGTGTGGCTCTGTAAGCGGGCCCGTATGGCCCATCTTCACCAACAAGCATTCAAGACCCTCGCGAGGGGCCAAGCCTCGCGAGGAGGACGATACAAGACCTACTCGGGAGCGGCCTCACTAGGCTGGCTCGCAAGGGGCGGAGAGATCAAGGCAAGGCAAACCTCGTGAGGTTCCAATGATGTGAGCCATGACGATCGAGACCAGTCGGGTGCCAGCGTGCACAGTGTCCTTGTTTCCTCTTTGGTGCTAAGGAGGCAAGCACAGATGAAGAGTAACGAGGCATCAAGCAAAGGTTTCCATATCGGTGCAACGAGACCAAGACTAGCAGGACGGCAAGATGGAGGTCACCATGGAGCCCAAGGCGGCGTCACCACCAGAGCCTTTGGCAGGCGAAGACTGCTTTTGTCAGGATAACTTGTACTAGTTGTCCCCTTTCAAATTGACCGTTGTTGGCTCCCTTCCCACTCAATATTTGGGGAGAGGACTAGGGCCTCTATAAATAGGATTAGTCGCCACAGTAGGAAAGGGGGAGGACAAGGAGAGCCTCAGCCATCTCATCTTGGAGTAGATCCAACCCATCCACGCTCCCACCAAGCACAAGAACACCTTGTCTCAGGACGCTGTTCTTCCCCTTGTACTGTTCATCCTCAGCCCAAGAGGCAATCCAACACACCACATTGGAGTAGGGTATTACACCACAACGGTGGCCCAAACCAGTATAAATCTTGTGTCCCTTGTGTTGCGAGTTCGTCGAGCTAAGCTTAGAGATCCTGGTGAGGATGTGGGCGTGATTTAGTAGGGGGAGATCTTCATGCGCACCCCAGTGTTCGAACCTTGAGGGTTTTGCCGGAACCCGAGATTCGACATTTTGCGCGCTAGGTAGGGGTGCGGCGGAGTTTTCCTTCCGTCGATTCGCGCTCCACCATCTTCATGCCTATTCTCCATGGCTGGCGCCGCCCTTCCGGCTGGATCTACGGGTGCCCACAGTGATGCTTGGGGGCTCCGAGCCCTTGCTCCCGCTTTGAGGCGGGTGCAGTGGCCACTCAAGTTCAAGCCGGAGATGCCTCCGCGCTACGACTGCGCAGCGGACCCGTCGGTTTTCCTACTGGCGTATGAGGAGGCCGTCCTTAAGGCCGAGGGCGACGACAAGGTCATGGCCAACTGGCTTCCCATGGCCCTCACTGGCGCACCGCACGCCTGGCTTCTCAACCTCCCCGAATCTACGGTGGCATCTAGGGAGGAGTTGTGCGGCCTCTTCACTGCGCACTACGCGGCGCCGGCGCACCACGCGGTTGCGGCCCTCCTCGGCGGCTCGCAAGCACAACCCTCAGATCGTCACGTCAAGCCATTCTTTTGCCAGATCGGCGCCACTTCCAAGCGCCCAGGGGCTCCGCCATGCTGGGCCGCGCCCGAGGCCAACCTCACCTTCGACCCAGGGGATCATCCCGTCTCCACCGTCGGCTCGGGTGTGCTCCCAATGCTTTGCACGCCCACCAACTGCAACATGTCCGTCACCAAGACGCTCATCGACGGTGGCGCCAGCCTCAACATGCTCTCCATCGAGGCCTTCAACCTTCCTCACGTACAGCTCAAGCGGCTCCGCCCTATCAAGCCTTTCTCAGGGGTTGGTGGAGGCTCCGCCCACCCCTTGGGGCAGATACGCCTCCCCGTGACCTTCGGCACATGTGATAACTACCGCACCGAGCTGGTCGACTTCGACATCGCCCACATCGGCCTCCCGTATGCTACCTCTTGAGCACTGTGTTGGGTTTCCCGAAGAGGAAGGGATGATGCAGCAAAGTAGCATAAGTATTTCCCTCAGTTTTTGAGAACCAAGGTATCAATCCAGTAGGAGGCTACGCGCGAGTCCCTCGTACCTACACAAAAACAATAGTTCAACGCAACCAACGCGCTTAGGGGTTGTCAATCTCTTCACGGTCACTTACAAAAGTGAGATCTGATAGAGATAATAAATCATATTTTTTGGTATTTTTGGTATAGAGATGCAAAGTAAAAAGTAGAAGCAAAGTAAAAGCAAAGCAATAATAAAGTGATGGAGATTGATATGATGAGAAAGAGACCCGGGGGCCATAGGTTTCACTAGTGGCTTCTCTCAAGAGCATAAGTATTCTACGGTGGGTGAACAAATTACTGTTGAGCAATTGACAGAATTGAGCATAGTTATGAGAATATCTAGGTATGATCATGTATATAGGCATCACGTCCGAGACAAGTAGACCGACTCCTGCCTGCATCTACTACTATTACTCCACTCATCGACCGCTATCCAGCATGCATCTAGAGTATTAAGTTAAAAATAGAGTAACGCATTAAGCAAGATGACATGATGTAGAGGGATACTTTCATGCAATATCATAAAAACCCCATCTTGTTATCCTCGATGGCAACGATACAATACGTGCCTTGCTGCCCCTTCTGTCACTGGGAAAGGACACCGCAAGATCGAACCCAAAGCTAAGCACTTCTCCCATGGCAAGAGCAACCAATCTAGTAGGCCAAACCAAACTGATAATTCGAAGAGACTTGCAAAGATAACCAATCATATATAAAAGGATTCAGATAAGATTCAAATATTATTCATAGATAGACTAGATCATAAACCCACAATTCATCGGTCTCAACAAACACACCGCAAAAAGAAGATTACATCGAATAGATCTCCACGAGAGAGGGGGAGAACATTGTATTGAGATCCAAAAAGAGAGAAGAAGGCATCTAGCTACTAACTATGGACTTGTAGGTCTGAAGTAAAATAGTCACAATTCATCGGAGGGGCTTGGATATTGATGTAGAAGCCCTCCATGATTGATGCCCCCTCCGGCGGAGCTCTGGAACAGGCCCCAAGATGGGATCTCGTGGATACAGAAAGTTGCGGCGGTGGAATTAGGTTTTTGGCTCCGTCCCCGATCGTTTGGGGGTACGTAGGTATATATAGGACGAAGAAGTACGTCGGTGGAGCTTTGAGGGGCCCACGAGGTAGGGGGCGCGCCCTAGGGGGGGCGCCCTCCACCCTCGTGACCACCTCGTGGCTTTCTTGACGGAGGGTCCAAGTCTCCTGGATCTTATCTGATGAGAAAATCACGTTTCCGAAGGTTTCATTCCGTTTGGACTCCGTTTGATATTCCTATTCTTCGAAACCCTAAAACAGGCAAAAAACAGCAATTCTGGGCTGGGCCTCCGGTTAATAGGTTAGTCCCTAAAATAATATAAAAGTGGATAATAAAGCCCAATAATGTCTAAACAGTAGATAATATAGCATGGAGCAATCAAAAATTATAGATATGTTGGAGACGTATCAAGCATCCCCAAGCTTAATTCCTGCTCGTCCTCGAGTAGGTAAATGATAAAAAGAGAATTTTTGATGCGGAGTGCTACTTGGCATAACTTCAATGTAATTCTTCTTTATTATGGTATGAATATTCAGATCTGAAAGATTCAAGACAAAAGTTCATATTCACATAAAAATGATAATACTTCAAGCATACTAACTAAGTAATTATGTCTTCTCAAAATAATAACATGGCCAAAGAAAGTTCATCCCTACAAAATCATATAGTTTAGTCATGTTTCATTTTCGTCACACAAGAATGCTCTCATCATGCACAACCCCGATGACAAGCCAAGCAATTGTTACATACTTTAGTAATCTCAAACCTATAAACTTTCACGCAATATATGAGCGCGAGCCATGGACATAGCACTATGGGTGGAATAGAATATAATGAGGGGGTTATGTGGAGAAGAAAAAAAGGAGAAAGTCTCACATCAACGAGGCTAATCAATGGGCTATGGAGATGCCCACCGATTGATGTTAATGCAAGGAGTAGGGATTGCCATGCAACGGACGCACTAGAGCTATAAATGTATGAAAGCTCAACAAAAGAAACTAGTGGGTGTGCATCCAACTTGCTTGCTCACGAAGACCTAGGGCACTTGAGGAGGCCCCTTGTTGGAATATACAAGCCAAGTTCTATAATGAAAAATTCCCACTAGTATATGAAAGTGATAATATGAGAGACTCTCTACTATGAAGATCATGGTGCTACTTTGAAGCACAAGTGTGGTAAAAGGACAGTAACATTGTCCCTTCTCTCTTTTTCTCTCACATTTTTTTGGGCCTTCTCTTTTTTATGGCCTTTCTTTTTTTATTCCTCACTTGGGACAATTCTCTAATAATTATGATCATCGCACTTCTATTTATTTACAACTCAATGATTACAACTCGATACTAGAACAAAGATGACTCTATATGAATGCCTCCGGCGGTGTACCGGGATATGCAATGAACCAAGAGTGACATGTATGAAAGAATTATGAATGGTGGCTTTGCCACAAATACTATGTCAACTACGTGATCATGCTAAGCAATATGACAATGATGAATGTGTCATCATGAACGAAATGATGGAAAGTTGCATGGCAATATATCTCAGAATGGCAATGGAAATGCCATAATAGGTAGGTATGGTGGCTGTTTTGAGGAAGATATAAGGAGGTTTCTGTGTGAAAGAGCGTATCATATCACGGGGTTTGGATGCACCGGCGATGTTTGCGCCAACTCTCAATGTGAGAAAGGGCAATGCACGGTACCGAAGAGGCTAGCAAGGATGGAAGGGTGAGAGTGCGTATAATCCATGGACTCAACATTAGTCATAAAGAACTCACATACTTATTGCAAAAATCTACAAGTCATCAAAAACCTCGGCACTACGTGCATGCTCCTAGGGGGATAGATTGGTAGGAAAAGACCATCGCTCGTCCCCGACCACCACTCATAAGGAAGAGAATCAAATAACACCTCATGTTTCAAATTTGTTGCATAACGTTTACCATACGTGCATGCTACGGGACTTGCAAGCCTCAACACAAGTATTTATCAATTTCACAACTACTCAACTAGCATGACTTTGATATTATTACCTCCATATCTCAAAACAATCATCAAGCATCAAACTTTTCTTAGTATTCAATACACTCATACGAAAGTTTTATTATTAATCTTGCATACCAAGCATATTAGAATTTTAAGAAAATTACCATGCTATTAAGACTCTCAAAATAATCTAAGTGAAGCATGAGAGATCAATAGTTTTTATAAAACAAATCCACCACCGTGCTCTAAAAGATATAAGTGAAGCACTAGAGCAAAATTGTAAAGCTCAAAAGATATAAGTGAAGCACATAGAGTATTCTATCAAATTCCAAATCATATAAGGCTCTCTCAAAAGGTGTGTACATCAAGGATGATTGTGGTAAACTAACAAGCAAATACTCAAGCCATAAAAGATGCTCCAAGCAAAACACATATCATGTGGTGAATAAAAATATAACTCCAAGTAAAGTTACCGATAGAAGTAGACGAAAGAGGGGATGCCTTCCGGGGCATCCCCAAGATTTGGCTTTTAGGTGTCCTTAGATTATATTGGGGGTGCCATGGGCATCCCCAAGCTTAGGCTCTTGCCACTCCTTGTTCCATAGTCCATCAAATCTTTACCCAAAACTTGAAAACTTCACAACACAAAACTTAAAGTAGAAAACTCGTGAGCTCCGTTAGCGAAAGAAAACAAAAGACCACTTCAAGGTACTGTAATGAACTAATTATTTATTTATATGGGTGTTATACCTACTTTATTCCAACTTATCTATGGATTATAAACTATTTTACGAGCCATAGATTCATCAAAATAAGCAAACAACACACGAAAAACAGAATCTGTCAAAAACAGAACAGTCTGTAGTAATCTGTAGCTTGCGCAAGATATGGAACCCCAAAAATTCTAAAATAAATTGCTGGAAGTGAGTAATTTATCTATTAATCATCTGAAAAAATAATTAACTAAATAGCACTCTCCAAATAAAAATGACAGTAGTTCTCGTGAGCACTAAAGTTTCTGTTTTTTACAGCAAGTTCAACAAGACTTTCCCCAAGTCTTCCCAACGGTTCTACTTGGCACAAACACTAATTAAACACAAAAAACACAACCAAAACAGAGGCTAAATAATTTATTTGTTGAATAACATCAAGGAAAAATATTGGGTTGTCTCCCAACAAGCGCTTTTCTTTAAAGCCTTATAGCTAGGCAATGATAATTTTAATGATGCTCACATGAAAGACAAGAATTGAAGCACAAAAGGAGCATCATAAAGCATGTGACAAACAGATCTAAGTCTAACATACTTCCTATGCATAGGAATCTCATAGACAAAAAAATTATCAAGGCAAGCAGAAACTAGCATATGCAAGGATGAGGAAAGAAACAATAGCAATCTCAACATAACGAGAGGTAATTTAGTAACATGAAAATTTATACAACCATATTTTCCTCTCTCATAGTAATTACATGTAGGATCATAAGAAAATTCAACAAAATAGCTATCACATAAAATATTTTCAACATGATCCACATGCATGCAAAGTTGACACTCTTCCAAAATAGTGGGATTAACATTAACTAAAGTCATGACTTCTCCAAACCCACTTTCAATAATATTGCAAACACTATTATAAATCTCATATTCAACATGGGGCATAAATAAATTTTCAAGATCATAAGAAGAATCACCCCAATCATGATCATTGCAACAAGTAGAGGACATAGCGAAACTAGCATCCCCAAGCTTAGGGTTTTACATATTATTAGCATAATTGACGTTAATAGAGTTTATAATAAGATCATTGCAATCAGGCTTTTTATTCAAAGATCTATCGTGAATCATTTCACAAGATACTTCATCGCAATTTTCAGATTCACGAATTTCAAGCAAAACTTCATAAAGATAATCTAGTGCACAAAACTCACTACCAATTGGTTCAACATAACTGGATCTCTTAAAAAGATTAGCAAGCGGATGAGGATCCATAAATCTTAGGTTCTCTGTTTAGTAATAAATAAACGACTATTCCAACCATACAGCAAACAAGAAACGGGCAAAAAGAGGCAAATACAGAAAGAGGAGGAGAGAGGGCGAATAGAACGGCAAGGGTGAATTGGGGGAAGAGGAAAACGAGAGGCAAATCGCAAATAATGTAATGCGGGAGATAGGGATTGTGATGGGTACTTGGTATGTTGACTTTTGCGCAGACTCCCCCGCAACGGCGCCAGAAATTCTTCTTGCTACATCTCGAGCACTGCGTTCGATTTCCCCGAAGAGGAAGGGATGATGCAGCAAAGTAGCGTAAGTATTTCCCTCAGTTTTTGAGAATCAAGGTATCAATCCAGTAGGAGGCTACGCGCGAGTCCCTCGTACCTACACAAAAACAATAGCTCAATGCAACCAACGCGCTTAGGGGTTGTCAATCCCTTCACGGTCACTTACGAAAGTGAGATCTGATAGAGATAATAAATAACATTTTTTTTGGTATTTTTGGTATAGAGATGCAAAGTAAAAAGTAAAAGCAAAGTAAAAGCAAAGCAATAACAAAGTGATGGAGATTGATATGATGAGAAAGAGACCCGGGGGCCATAGGTTTCACTAGTGGCTTCTCTCAAGATCATAAGTATTCTACGGTGGGTGAACAAATTATTATTGAGGAATTGACAGAATTGAGCATAGTTATTAGAATATCTAGGTATGATCATGTATATAGGCATCACATCCGAGACAGGTAGACCGATTCCTGCCTGCATCTAGTACTATTACTCCACTCATCGACCGCTATCCAGCATGCATCTAGAGTATTAAGTTAAAAACAGAGTAACGCCTTAAGCAAGATGACATGATGTAGAGGGATAGTTTCATGCAATATGATAAAAAAACCATCTTGTTATCCTCGATGGCAACGATACAATACGTGCCTTGCTGCCCCTTCTGTCACTGGGAAAGGACACCGCAAGATCGAACCCAAAGCTAAGCACTTCTCCCATGGCAAGAACAACCAATCTAGTAGGCCAAACCAAACTGATAATTCAAAGAGACTTGCAAAGATAACCAATCATACATAAAAGAATACAGAGAAGATTCAAATATTATTCATAGATAGACTTGATCATAAACCCACAATTCATCGGTCTCAACAAACACACCGCAAAAAGAAGATTACATCGAATAGATCTCCACGAGAGAGGGGGAGAACATTGTATTGAGATCCAAAAAGAGAGAAGAAGCCATCTAGCTACTAACTATGGACCCGTAGGTCTGAAGTAAACTACTCACAATTCATCGGAGGGCCTTGGATGATGATGTAGAAGCCCTCCGTGGTCGATGCCCCCTCCGGCGGAGCTCCAGAACAGGCCCCAAGATGGGATCTTGTGGATACAGAAAGTTGCGGCGGTGGAATTAGGTTTTCGGCTCCGTCCCCGATCGTTTGGGGGTACGTAGGTATATAATAGAGGAAGAAGTACGTCGGTGGAGCTTCGAGGGGCCCACGAGGCAGGGGGCGCGCCCTAGGGGGGCGCCCTCCACCCTCGTGACCACCTCGTGGCTTTCTTGACGGAGGGTCCAAGTCTCCTGGATCTTATCTGATGAGAAAATCACGTTTCCGAAGGTTTCATTCCGTTTGGACTCCGTTTGATATTCCTTTTCTTCGAAACCCTAAAACAGGCAAAAAATAGCAATTCTGGGCTGGGCCTCCGGTTAATAGGTTAGTCCCAAAAATAATATAAAAGTGGATAATAAAGCCCAATAATGTCTAAAACAGTAGATAATATAGCATGGAGCAATCAAAAATTATAGATACGTTGGAGACGTATCACCGTACAACGCCATCCTCGGATACCCGACCCTAGCTTAGTTCATGGTGGTGACCCATCCGGCCTACAACCTCATGAAGATGCCTGGGAGCAAGAGTGTCCTCACAGTAGTTGGGGACACCAAGGAAGCCTTGATGCCGCCCAAGCTCACCCTCAAGACCGCCGCAACAACGCAGCCCGCCGACGCGGATACCTCCAAGGCCAAGGGAGCCGCACCAACCAAGAAGAATCAGTTGTTCACTCAAGACAAGGCAGAAACCAAGCAAGTGTCAGTCAAGGAGGACGGGTCCTCGGGGGTAACGTTTACCATAGGCGCCAGCCTCGAGCCTAATCAGGAGGATGCGCTAGTGAAGTTCTTGCGCGCAAACAAGGAAGTGTTCGCTTCGGAGCCCGATCAGCTGGTAGGGGTCCCAAGAGGGGTGATAGAGCACCACCTGAAGGTGTGCCCCAACGTACACCCCGTAGAGCAGAGGGCGAGGCGGCAGTCCATGGAGAAGCAAGCTTTCATCGTCCAAGAGACCCGCAAATTGGAGGCTGCGGGTGTCATTCACGAGGTTCGGTACCCCGAGTGGCTAGCAAACCCCGTCATCGTGCCCAAGAAAGGCGGGAAGGAGAGAATGTGCGTCGACTTCACCAACCTCAACAAGGCCTGCCCTCAAGATCCGTTCCCTCTTCCACGCATCGACCAGATCACCGACTCCACTGCCAAGTGCAACTTGCTGTGCTTCCTGGATGCGTTCTCAGGATATCACCAGATCAAGATGGCGGTAGAAGATGTGGAGAAGACAATCTTCCTGACCCCGTGTGGGGTGTACTACTACACTTGCATGCCTTTCGAGCTGCGCAACACAGGCACAACCTTCCAACGGCTCATGCACATTGCCTTGGGTCGGCAGCTCAGGAGGAACGCTGAAGCCTACGTCGACGACATCATGGTGAAGTCTCGGGAGGCGAGGACCTTGATCCAAGACTTGGAGGAGACCTTTGAAAGCATCCGCCAGGTGGACTCGCGACTCAACCCTGAGAAGTACGTGTTTGGCGTCCCTTCCGGCAAGCTGTTGGGCATCCTTGTGTCCCACAGGGGGATCGAGGCCAACCTAGAGAAGGTCAAGGCCATTGAAGACATGAGTCCACCGCAAACCCTCCAGGAAATGTAGAAGCTTGCTGGACGGGTGACTGCGTTGGGACGCTTCATTTCCAAGCTGGGAGAGCGCGCCCTACCCTTCTTCAAGCTAATGAAGAAGAAGGGCCCGTTCGAGTGGACCCCGGAGGCCGACCGAGCATTTCAAGACCTCAAGAGATACCTAACCAGCCCTCCAGTGATGGTGGCGCCGCGACCTCTGGAGCCCCTAGTGCTTTATCTTGCCGCCACTCCTCACTCAGCAAGCGCGGCTCTAGTGGCGGTTCGGGAAGAACACCAAGCCAAGGGTGCATCATGCCGAGCTACCCCCCTGCTACCTCTTTAGCACTACGTTAGATTTCCCCAAAGAGGAAGGGATGATGCAACAAAGTAGCGTAAGTATTTCCCTCAGTTTTTGAGAACCAAGGCATCAATCCAGTAGGAGGCTACGATTGAGTCCCTCGTACCTACACAAAAACAATAGCTCACGCAACCAGTGCGCTTAGGGGTTGTCAACCCCTTCATGGTCACTTACGAAAGTGAGATCTGATAGAGATGATAAATAATATTTTTGGTATTTTTGGTATAAAGATGCAAAGTAAATAAAGTAAAAGCAAAGTAAAAGCAAAGCAATAATAAAGTGATGGAGATTGATATGATGAGAAAGAGACCCGGGGGCCATAGGTTTCACTAATGGCTTCTCTCAATAGTATAAGTATTCTATGGTGGGTGAACAAATTACTGTTGAGAAATTGACAGAATTGAGCATAGTAATGAGAATATCTAGGTATGATCATGTATATAGGCATCACGTCTGAGACAAGTAGACCGGAACGATTCTGCATCTACTACTATTACTCCACTCATCGACCGCTATCCAACATGCATCCAGAGTATTAAGTTAAAAACAGAGTAACGCCTTAAGCAAGATGACATGATGTAGAGGGATAATTTCATGCAATATGATAAAACCCCATCTTGTTATCCTCGATGGCAACAATACAATACGTGCCTTGCTGCCCCTTCTGTCACTGGGAAAGGACACCGCAAGATTGAACCCAAAGCTAAGCACTTCTCCCATGGCAAGAATAACCAATCTAGTAGGCCAAACCAAACTGATAATTCGAAGAGACTTGCAAAGATAACCAATCATACATAAAAGAATTCAGAGAAGATTCAAATATTATTCATAGATAGACTTGATCATAAACCCTCAATTCATCGGTCTCAACAAACACACCGCAAAAACAAGATTAGATCGAATAGATCTCCACAAGGGAGGGGGAGAACATTGTATTGAGATCCAAAAAGAGAGAAGAAGCCATCTAGCTACTAGCTATGGACCCGTAGGTCTGAACTAAACTACTTGCACTTCATCGGAGGGCCTTGGATGATGATGTAGAAGCCCTCCATGATCGATGCCCCTTCCGGCGGAGCTCGGGAATAGGCCCCAAGATGGGATCTCGTGGATACAGAAAGTTGCGGCGGTGGAATTAGGTTTTTGGCTCTGTCCCGATCGTTTGGGGGTACGTGGATGTATATAGGAGGAAGAAGTATGTCGGTGGAGCTTCGAGGGGCCCACGAGGCAGGGGGCGCGCCCTAGGGGGGGCGCCCCCTACCCTCGTGACCATCTCGTGGCTTCCTTGACGGAGGGTCCAAGTCTCCTGGATCTTATCTGATGAGAAAATCACGTTTTCGAAGGTTTCATTCCATTTGGACTCCGTTTGATATTCCTTTTATTCGAAACCCTAAAACAGGCAAAAAACAACAATTCTAGGCTGGGCCTCCAGTTAATAGGTTAGTCCCAAAAATAATATAAAAGTGGAAAATAAATCCCAATAATGTCTAAAACAGTAGATAATATATCATGGAGCAATCAAAAATTATAGATACGTTGGAGACGTATCAAGCATCCCCAAGCTTAATTCCTGCTCGTCCTCAAGTAGGTAAATGATAAAAACAGAATTTTTGATGCGGAGTGCTACTTGGCATAATTTTAATGTAATTCTACTTAATTGTGGTATGAATATTCAGATCCGAAAGATTCAAGACAAGAGGTCATATTGACATAAAAATGATAATACTTCAAGCATACTAACTAAGCAATTATGTCTTCTCAAAATAACATGACCAAAGAAAGTTCATCCCTACAAAATCATATAGTTTAGTCATGTTTCATTTTCGTCACACAAGAATGCTATCATCATGCACAACCCCGATGACAAGCCAAGCAATTGTTTCATACTTTAGTAATCTCAAACCTATAAACTTTCACGCAATATATGAGCGCGAGCCATGGACATAGCACTATGGGTGGAATAGAATAAAATGAGGGGGGTTATGTGGAGAAGACAAAAAAGGAGAAATTATCACATCAACGAGGCTAATCAATGGGCTATGGAGATGCCCACCGATTGAAGTTAATGCAAGGAGTAGGATTGCCATGCAATAGATGCACTAGAGCTATAAATGTATGAAAGCTCAACAAAGAAACTAGTGGGTGTGCATCCAACTTGCTTGCTCACGAAGACCTAGGGCACTTGAGGAGGCCCATTGTTGGAATATACAAGCCAAGTTCTATCATGAAAAATTCCCATTAGTATATGAAAGTGATAACATGAGAGACTCTCTACTATGAAGATCATGGTGCTACTTTGAAGCACAAGTGTGGTAAAAGGATAGTAACATTGTCCCTTCTCTCTTTTTCTCTCATTTTTTGGGCCTTCTCTTTTTATGGCCTTTCTCCTTTTTTGGGGCCTTCTCTTTTTTATGGCCTTTCTCTTTTTTTATTCCTCACTTGGGACAATGCTCTAATAATGATGATCATCACACTTCTATTTATTTACAACTCAATGATTACAACTCGATACTAGAACAAAGATGACTCTATGTGAATGCCTCCGGCGGTTTACCGGGATATGCAATGAACCAAGAGTGACATGTATGAAAGAATTATGAACGGTGGCTTTGCCACAAATACTATGTCAACTACATGATCATGCTAAGCAATATGACAATGATGAATGTGTCATGTTGAACGGAATGATGGAAACTTGCATGGAAATATATCTCGGAATGGCTATGGAAATGCCATAATAGGTAGGTATGGTGGCTGTTTTGAGGAAGATATAAAGAGGTTTATGTGTGAAAGAGCCTACCATATCACGGGGTTTGGATGCACCGGCGAAGTATGCGCCAACTCTCAATGTTAGAAAGGGCAATGCACGGTACCGAAGAGGCTAGCAAGGATGGAAGGGTGAGAGTGTGTATTATCCATGGACTCAACATTAGTCATAAAGAACTCACATACTTATTGCAAAAATCTACAAGTCATCAAAAACCTCGGCACTACACACATGCTCCTAGGGGGATAGATTGGTAGGAAAAGACCATCGCTCGTCCCCGACCGCCACTCATAAGGAAGACAATCAAATAACACCTCATGTTTCAAATTTGTTGCATAACGTTTACCATACGTGCATGCTACGGGACTTGAAAACCTCAACAGAAGTATTTCTCAATTTCACAACTACTCAACTAGCATGACTTTGATATTATTACCTCCATATCTCAAAACAATCATCAAGCATCAAACTTTTCTTAGTATTCAACACACTCATAAGAAAGTTTTATTATTAATCTTGCATACCAAGCATATTAGGATTTTAATAAAATTACCATGTTATTAAGACTCTCAAAATAATCTAAGTGAAGCATGAGAGATCAATAGTTTCTATAAAACAAATCCACCACCGTGCTCTAAAAGATATAAGTGAAGCACTAGAGCAAAACTATAAAGCTCAAAAGATATAAGTGAAACACATAGAGTATTCTATCAAATTCCAAATCATGTATGGCTCTCTCAAAAGGTGTGTACAGCAAGGATGATTGTGGTAGACTAACAAGCAAAGACTCAAATCATAAAAGAAGCTCCAAGCAAAACACATATCATGTGGTGAATAAAAATATAGCTCCAAGTAAAGTTACCGATAGAAGTAGACGAAAGAGGGGATGCCTTCCGGGGCATTGCTACGTCTTGAGCTTGCATTGGTTTTCCCCGAAGAGGAAGGGATGATGCAGCAGAGTAGCATAAGTATTTCCCTCAGTTTTTGAGAACCAAGGTATCAATACAGTAGGAGGCCACGCTCAAGTCCCTCGTACCTGCACAAAATGATAGCTACTCGCAACCAACGCGATTAGGGGTTGTCAATCCCTTCACGGTCACTTACGAGAGTGAGATCTGATAGATATAATATTTTTGGTATTTTTGGTATAAAGATGCAAAGTAAAAAGTAAAGGCAAAGTAAAAAAGCAAAGCAAGATTAAAGTGATGGAGATTAATATGATGAGAATAGACTCGGGGGCCATAGGTTTCACTAGTGGCTTCTCTCAAGAGCATAAGTATTCTACGGTGGGTGAACAAATTACTATTGAGCAATTGACAGAATTGAGCATAGTTATGAGAATATCTAGGCATGATCATGTATATAGGCATCATGTCCGTGACAAGTAGACCGAAATGATTCTGCATCTACTACTATTACTCCACTCATCGACCGCTATCCAGCATGCATCTAGAGTATTAAGTTAAAAACAGAGTAACGCTTTAAGCAAGATGACATGATGTAGAGAGATAAATTCATGCAATATGAAATAAACCCCATCTTGTTATCCTCGATGGCAACGATGCAATACGTGCCTTGCTGCCCCTTCTGTCACTGGGAAAGGACACCGCAAGATCGAACCCAAAGCTAAGCACTTCTCCCATGGCAAGAACTACCAATCTAGTTGGCCAAACCAAACGGATAATTCGAAGAGACTTGCAAAGATAACCAATCATACATAAAAGAATTCAGAGAAGATTCAAATATTATTCATAGATAGACTTGATCATAAACCCACAATTCATCGATCTCAACAAACACACCGCAAAAAGAAGATTACATCGAATAGATCTCCACAAGAGAGGGGGAGAACTTTGTATTGAGATTCAAATAGAGAGAAGAAGCCATCTAGCTACTAACTATGGACCCGAAGGTCTAAGGTAAAGTACTCACACTTCATTGGGGGGGCTAGGATGATGTAGAAGCCCTCCATGATGACGGCCCTCTCCGGCGGAGCTCCGGAACAGGCCCCAAGGAATTAGGTTTTTGGCTCCTGTTCTGATCGTTTGGGGGTACGTATGTATATATAGGAGGAAGAAGTACGTTGGTGGAGCACCGAGGGGCCCACGAGGCAGGGGGCGCAATTTAGGGGGCGCCCCCTACCCTCGTGACCTCCTCTTTGACTCCTTGGAGTAGGGTCCAAGTCTCCTGGATCACGTTCGGTGAGAAAATCATGTTCCGGAAGATTTTATTCCGTTTGGACTCCGTTTGATATTCTGTTTCTCTGAAACACTGAAATAGGCAAAAAAACAGCAATTCTGGGCTGGGCCTCCGGTTAATAGGTTAGTCCGAAAAATAGTATAAAAGTGGAAAATAAAGCCCAATATAGTCCAAAACAGTAGATAATATAGCATGGAGCAATCAAAAATTATAGATACGTTGGAGACGTATCAGGCATCCCCAAGCTTAATTCCTCCTCGTCCTCGAGTAGGTAAATGATAAAAAGAGAATTTTTGATGCGGAGTGCTACTTGGCATAATTTCAATGCAAATCTTCTTAATTGTGATATGAATATTTAGATTAGAAAGATTCAAGACAAAAGTTTATATTGACATAAAAAATAATAATACTTCAAGCATACTAACAAAGCAATTATGTCTTCTCAAAATAACATGGCCAAAGAAAGTTATCCCTACAAAATCGTATAGTCTGGCTATGCTTTATCTTCACCACACAAAGTATTTAAATCATGCACAACCCCGATGACAAGCCAAGAAATTGTTTCATACTCTAACTTTTTCAAAACTTTTTCAATCTTCACGCAATACATGAGCGTGAGCCATGGATATAGCACTATAGGTGGAATAGAATGGTGGTTGTGGAGAAGATAGTCTCACATCAACTAGGCGTATCAACGGGCTATGGAGATGCCCATCAATAGATATCAATGTGAGTGAGTAGGGATTGCCATGCAACGGATGCACTAGAGCTATAAGTATATGAAAGCTCAAAAAGAAACTAAGTGGGTGTGCATCCAACTTGCTTGCTCATGAAGACCTAGGGCAATTTATGGTAGCCCATCATTGGAATATACAAGCCAAGTTCTATAATGTAAAATTCCCACTAGTATATGAAAGTGATAACATGAGAGACTCTCTACTATGAAGATCATGGTGCTACTTTGAAGCACAAGTGTGGTAAAAGGATAGTAGCATTGCCCCTTTTTTATTTATTTTCTCTTTTTTTGCCTTTCCTTTTTTATTTGGCCTTTTCTTTTTTATTTGGCCTTTTTTTATTTGGCACAATGCTCTATTAATGATGTTCATCACACTTTTATTTATTTACAACTCAATGATTACAACTCGATTACTAGAACAAGGTATGACTCTATATGAATGCCTCCGGCGGTGTACCGGGATATGCAATGAATCAAGAGTGATAAGTATGAAAAAATTATGAACTGTGGCTTTGCCACAAATACTATGTCAACTACATGATCATGCTAAGCAATATGACAATGATGAATGTGTCATGATGAACTAGATGGTGGAAAGTTGCATGCCAATATATCTCGAATGGCTATGGAAATGCCATAATAGGTAGGTATGGTGGCTGTTTTGAGGAAGGTATATGGTAGGTGTATGATACCGGCGAAAGGTGCGGGGTATTAGAGAGGCTAGCAAAGGTGGAAGGGTGAGAGTGCGTATGATCCATGGACTCAACATTAGTTATAAAGAACTCATATACTTATTGCAAAAATCTAGAAGTTATCAAAGCAAAGTATTACGCGCATGCTCCTAGGGGGATAGATTGGTAGGAAAAGACCATCGATCGTCCCTGACCGCCACTCATAAGGAAGACAATCAATAAATAAATCATGCTCCGACTTCATCACATAATGATTCACCATACGTGCATGCTACGGGAATCACAAACTTTAACACAAGTATTCTTTAAATTCACAACTACTCAACTAGCATGACTTTAATATTATCACCTCCATATCTCAAAACAATTATCATGCTTCAATATTTTCCTAGTATTCAACACACTCAAAAGAAAGTTTCACACATCTTGAATACCAAGCATATTATTATTAAGCAAATTACCATGCTATTAAGACTCTCAAAATAATTTAAGTGAAGCATGAGAGATCAATAGTTTCTTTAAAACAAACCCACCACCGTGCTCTAAAATATATAAGTGAAGCACATAGAGCAAAATTATAACGCTCAAAAGATATAAGTGAAGCACATAGAGCAAAACTACTTAGCTCAAAAGATATAAGTGAAGCACATAGAGTATTCTATCAAATTTTAATTCATGTATGGCTCTCTCAAAAGGTGTGTACAGCAAGGATGATTGTGGCATACTAAGACGCAAAGACAAAAATAATACAAGATGCTCCAAGCAAAACACATATCATGTTGGTGAATAAAAATATAGCTCCAAGTAAATTACCGATGGAAGTGGACGAAAGAGGGGATGCCTTTCGGGGCATCCCCAAGCTTTGAATTTTTGGTGTCCTTGGATTATCTTGGGGGTGCCATGGGCATCCCCAAGCTTAGTCTCTTGCCACTCCTTGTTCCATAATCCATCAAAAGAATTCACCCAAAACTTGAAAACTTCACAACACAAAACGTAAAGTAGAAAACTCGTGAGCTCCGTTAGCGAAATAAAACAAAAGACCACTTCAAGGTACTGTAATGAACTCATTATTTATTTATATTGGTGCTAAAACTACTGTATTCCAACTTCTCTATGGATTATAAACTATTTTACTAACCATAGATTCATCAAAATAAGCAATCAACACACGAAAAACAGAATCTGTCAAAAACAGAACAGTCTGTAGTAATCTGTAACTAGCGCAAGATATGGAACCCCAAAAATTCTAAAATAAACTGCTGGAAGTGAGTAATTTATCTATTAATCATCTTCAAAAAGAATTAACTAAATAGCACTCTTCAAATAAAAATGACAGCAGTTCTCGTGAGTGCTAAATTTTCTTTTTTTTATAGCAAGTTCAACAAGACTTTCCCCAAGTCTTCCCAACGGTTCTACTTGGCACAAACACTAATTAAACACAAAAAAACACAACCAAAACAGAGGCTAAATAATTTATTTATTACTAAACAGGAGCAAAAATCAAGGAATAAAAATAAAATTGGGTTGCCTCCCAACAAGCGCTATCGTTTAACGCCCCTAGCTAGGCATAAAAGCGAGGATAGATCTAGGTATTGCCATCTTTGGTAGGCAATCCATAAGTGGCTATCATGATAGTTTCATATGGAAATTTTATTTTCTTTCTTGGAAAGTGTTCCATGCCCTTTTTAATGGAAATTGAAATCTAATATTCCCTTTCTTCATATCAATAATCACACCAACCGTTCTAAGGAAAGGTCTACCAAGAATAATAGGGCAAGAAGGATTGCAATCTATATCAAGAACAATGAAATCTACGGGCACATAATTCCTATTTGCAACAATAAGAACATCATTAATACTTACCATAGGTTTCTTCATAGTAGAATCTGCAAGATGCAAGTTTAGAGAGCAATCATCAAAATTACGGAAATCTAGTAAATCACACAAAGTCTTGGGAATAGTCGAGACACTAGCACCCAAATCACACAAAGCATAAAACTCATGATCTTTAATTTTAATTTTAATAGTTGGTTCCCACTCATCATAGAGTTTTCTAGGGATAGAAACTTTCAACTCAAGTTTTTCTACATAAGGTTGCATCAAGGCATCAACAATATGTTCGGTGAAGGCTTTATTTTGACTATAAGCATGTGGAGAATTTAGCACGGATTGCAACAAGGAAATACAATAAATTTAAGAGCAATTTTCATAATTAAATTCCTTGAAATCCAATATAGTGGGTTTAGCAACATCTAGATTTTTATTTCTTTCAATCCCACTTTCATCAATTTCATCATTAAGATCTAAATACTCCGAATTTTTAGAACGCCTTCTAGGTAAAGGAAGATCATATTCAGTTTCATCAAGATTCATATTGCAAAACAAAGATTTAATAGGCGACACATCAATAACTTTTATATCTTCATCTTGATTTTCATATGAATTGGAGGAACATGCTTTAATAAAGGCATCTTAGGAAGCACGCATCCTAGCGGTTCTTTCCTTTCACTCATCAATGGAAATTCTCATGGCTTTGAGAGACTCATTGATATCATGCTTAGGAGGAATAGATCTAAGCTTTAAAGAATCAACCTCAAGAGAAATTCTATCAACGTTCCTAGCCAAATCATCAACTTTAAGAAATTTCTCCTCAAGCAAAGCATTAAAATTCTTTCGTGAATTCATAAATTCTTTGACACTATTCTCAAATTCAGAGGGCATCTTATTATAATTTCCATAAGATTTGTTGTAGGAATTCCCATAATTATTAGAAGGATTACTAGGATATGGCCTAGGATTAAAATTCCCTCTATAAGCGTTGTTACCAAAATTATTCCTACCAACAAAATTCACATCCATAGATTCATTGTTATTCTCAATCAAAGTAGATAAAGGCATATCATTAGGATCAGAAGAAACACTCTTAGCAGCAATTAATTTCAAAAGTTCATCCATCTTTCCACTCAACACATTGATTTCTTCTATCGCATGCACTTTTTTATTAGAAGTCCTTTCAGTATGCCATTGAGAATAAATAACCATAATATTATCTAGGAGTTTAGTAGCATCTCCTAAAGTGATTTCCATTAAAGTGCCTCCCGCGGCCGAATCTAAAAGATTTCTAGAAGCAAAATTCAATCCGGCATAAAATTTTTGTATAATCATCCACAAATTCAAACCATGAGTAGGGCAATTACGTATCATTAATTTCATTCTCTCCCAAGCTTGTGCAACATGTTCATGATCAAGTTGTTTAAAGTTCATAATATCGTTTCTAAGAGAGATGATCTTAGCAGGAGGAAAATACTTAGAGATAAAAGCATCTTTGCACTTGTTCCATGAATCAATACTATTTTTAGGCAAAGATGAAAACCAAGCTTTAGCACGATCTCTAAGCGAAAAAGGAAATAGCTTCAATTTAACGACATCATTATTGACATCTTTTTTCTTTTGCATATCTCATAAATCAACGAAGCTATTCAGATGAGTAGCGGCATCTTCACTAGGAAGGCCGGCGAATTGATCTTTCATAACAAGATTCAACAAAGCAGCATTGATTTCACAAGATTTAGTATTGGCAAGAGGAGCAATCGGAGTGCTAAGGAAATCATTATTATTGGTATTGGTGAAGTCACACAATTTAGTATTATCTTGAGCCATCGCGACAAACAAGCAAACTAGCACACAAGCAAACAAGAGCAAACGGGCAAAAGAGGCAAACAGAGAGGGAGGATAGAGAGAGAGGGGGCGAATAAAACGGCAAGGGTGAAGTGGGGGAGAGGAAAACGAGAGGCAAATGGCAAATAACGTAATGCGAGAGATAGGGATTGTGATGGGTACTTGGTATGTTGACTTTTTGCGTAGACTCCCCGGCAACGGCGCCAGAAATCCTTCTTGCTACGTCTTGAGCTTGTGTTGGTTTTCCCCGAAGAGGAAGGGATGATGTAGCAGAGTAGCGTAAGTATTTCCCTCAGTTTTTGAGAACCAAGGTATCAATCCAGTAGGAGGCCACGCTCAAGTCCCTCGTACCTGCACAAAACGATAGTTACTCACGACCAACGCGATTAGGGGTTGTCAATCCCTTCACGATCACTTACTAGAGTGAGATCTGATAGATATAATATTTTTGGTATTTTTGGTATAAAGATGCAAAGTAAAAAGTAAAGGCAAAGTAAAAAAGCAAAGCAAGATTAAAGTGATGGAGATTAATATGATGAGAATAGACCCGGGGGCCATAGGTTTCACTAGTGGCTTCTCTCAAGAGCATAAGTGTTCTACGGTGGGTGAACAAATTACTGTTGAGCAATTGACAGAATTGAGCATAGTTATGAGAATATCTAGGCATGATCATGTATATAGGCATCACGTCCGTGACAAGTAGACCGAAACGATTCTGCATCTACTACTATTACTCCACTCATCGACCGCTATCCAGCATGCATCTAGAGTATTAAGTTAAAAACAGAGTAACGCCTTAAGCAAGATGACATGATGTAGAGAGATAAATTCATGCAATATGAAATAAACCCCATCTTGTTATCCTCAATGGCAACGATGCAATACGTGCCTTGCTGCCCCTTCTGCCACTGGGAAAGGACACTGCAAGATCGAACCCAAAGCTAAGCACTTCTCCCATGGCAAGAACTACCAATCTAGTTGGCCAAACCAAACGGATAATTCGAAGAGACTTGCAAAGATAACCAATCATACATAAAAGAATTCAGAGAAGATTCAAATATTATTCATAGATAGACTTGATCATAAACCCACAATTCATCGATCTCAACAAACACACCGCAAAAAGAAGATTACATCGAATAGATCTCCACAAGAGAGGGGGAGAACTTTGTATTGAGATTCAAATAGAGAGAAGAAGCCATCTAGCTACTAACTATGGACCCGAAGGTCTAAGGTAAAGTACTCACACTTCATTCGGGGGGCTAGGATGATGTAGAAGCCCTCCTTGATGACGGCCCTCTCTGGCGGAGCTATGGAACAGGACCCAAGATGGTATCTCGTGGATACAGAAAGTTGCGGCGGTGGAATTAGGTTTTTGGCTCCTGTTCTGATCGTTTGGGGGTACGTATGTATATATAGGAGGAAGAAGTACGTTGGTGGAGCACCGAGGGGCCCACGAGGCAGGGGGGCGCGCCCTAGGTGGGGACGCCCCCCACCCTCGTGACCTCCTCTTTGACTCCTTGGAGTAGGGTCCAAGTCTCCTGGATCACGTTCGGTGAGAAAATCACGTTCCCAAAGATTTTATTCCGTTTGTACTCCGTTTGATAATCTGTTTCTCCGAAACACTGAAATTGGCAAAATATAGCAATTCTGGGTTGGGCCTCCGGTTAATAGGTTAGTCCCAAAAATAATATAAAAGTGGAAAATAAAGCCCAATATAGTCCAAAACAGTAGATAATATAGCATGGAGCAATCAAAAATTATAGATACGTTGGAGACGTATCAGGCATCACCAAGCTTTGGCTTTTAGGTGTCCTTAGATTATCTTGGGGGTGCCTTGGGCATCCCCAAGCTTAGGTTCTTGCCACTTCTTGTTCCCTAATCCATCAAATCTTTACCCAAAACTTGAAAACTTCACAACACAAAACTTAAAGTAGAAAATCTCGTGAGCTCCGTTAGCAAAAGAAAACAAAAGACCACTTCAAGGTACTGTAATGAACTCATTCTTTATTTATATTGGTGTTATAACTACTGTATTCCAACTTCTCTATGGATTATAAACTATTTTACTAGCCATAGATTCATCAAAATAAGCAAACAACACACGAAAAACAGAATCTGTCAAAAACAGAACAGTCTGTAGTAATCTGTAGCTAGCACAAGATCTATAACCCCAAAAATTCTAAAATAAATTTCTTGACATGAGGAATTTATCTATTAATCATATGCAAAAATAATTAACTAAATATCACTTTCCAAATAAAAATTACAGCAGTTCTCAAGCGCTAAAGTTTCTGTTTTTTACAGCAAGTTCAATCAAGACTTTCCCCAAGTCTTTCCAACGGTTCTACTTGGCACAAACACTAATTAAACACAAAAACACAACCAAAACAGAGGCTAAATAATTATTTATTACTAAACAGGATCAAAAATCAAGGAACTAAAATAAAATTGGGTTGCCTCCCAACAAGCGCTATCGTTTAACGCCCCTAGCCAGGCATAACAAGCAAGAATAGATCTAGGTATTGCCATCTTTGGTAGGCAATCCATAAGTGGCTCTCATGATAGATTCATATGGTAATTTTATTTTCTTTATAGGAAAGTGTTTCATGCCATTTATGATCTTTATCATTATTTTCATAGGAACTAGAAGAACACGCTTTTATAAAGGCATCTTTCTTAGCACGCATCCTAGCGGTTCTTTCTTTGCACTCGTCAATGGAAATTCTCATGGCTTTGAGAGACTCATTGATATCATGCTTAGGTGGAATAGATCTAAGTTTCAAAGAATCAACATCAAGAGCAATTCTATCAACGTTCCTAGCCAAATCATCAATCTTAAGCAATTTTTCTTCAATCATAGCATTAAAATTCTTTTGTGAAGAAATAAATTCTTTAATATTAGATTCAAAATCAGAGGGCATCTTATTATAATTTCCATAAGAATTGTTGTAGGAATTACCATAATTATTAGAGGGATTACTAGGATAAGGCTTAGGATTGAAATTTCCTCTATACGCGTTGTTACCAAAATTGTTCCTACCAACAAAATTCACATCCATAGATTCATTATTATTCTCAATCAAAGTAGACAAGGGCACATCATTAGGATCAGAAGAAACACTCTTATTAGCAAATAATTTCATAAGTTCATCCATCTTTCCACTCAAAACATTAATTTCTTCTATCGCATGCACCTTTTTAGTAGATCTTTCAGTATGCCATTGAGAATAATTAACCATAATATTATCTAGGAGTTTAGTAGCTTCTCCTAAAGTAATTTCCATAAAAGTGTCTCCAGTGGCCGAATCTAAAAGATTTCTAGAAGCAAAATTCAATCCGGCATAAAAATTCTGAACAATCATCCACAAATTTAAATCATGAGTAGGACCATTACGTATCATTAATTTTATTCTCTCCCAAGCTTGTGCAACATGTTCATGATCAAGTTGTTTAAAATTCATAATATCGTTTCTAAGAGAGATGACCTTAGCGGGAGGAAAATATTTAGAGATAAAAGCATCTTTGCACTTGTTCCATGAATCAATACTATTTTTAGGCAAAGACGAAAACCAAGCTTTAGCACGATCTCTAAGCGAAAAAGGAAATAGCTTCAATTTAACAATATCATTATCGACATCTTTCTTCTTTTGCATGTCACACAAATCAACGAAGCTATTAAGATGGGTAGCGGCATCTTCACTAGGAAGGCCGGAGAACGGATCTTTCATGACAAGATTCAACAAAGCAGTATTAATTTCACAAGATTCAGCATCAATAAGAGGAGCAATCAGAGTGCTAAGGAAATCATTATTATTGGTATTGGTGAAGTCACACAATTTAGTATTATCTTGAGCCATCGCAACAAACAAGCAAACTAACACACGAGCAAACAAAAAGCAAACGGGCAAAAGGGCAAACGGAGAAAGAGAGGGAGGATAGAGAGAGAGGGCGAATAAAACGGCAAGGTGAATTGGGGGGAGAGGCAAATGAGAGGCAAATGGCAAATAATGTAATGCGGGAGATAGGGATTGTGATGGGTACTTGGTATGTTGACTTTTGTGCAGACTCCCCGGCAACGGCGCCAGAAATTCTTCTTGCTACCTCTTGAGCACTGCGTTGGATTTCCCCAAAGAGGAAGGGATGATGCAGCAAAGTAACGTAAGTATTTCCCTCAGTTTTTGAGAACCAAGGTATCAATCCAGTAGAAGGCTATGCTCGAGTCCCTCGTACCTACACAAAAACAATAGCTCAACGCAATCAACGCGCTTAGGGGTTGTCAATCCCTTCACGGTCACTTACGAAATTGAGATCTGATAGAGATGATAAATAATATTTTTTGGTATTTTTGGTATAAAGATGCAAAGTAAATAAAGTAAAAGCAAAGCAATAATAAAGTGATGGAGATTGATATGATGAGAAAGATACCCTGGGGCCATAGATTTCACTAGTGGCTTCTCTCAAGAGCATAAGTATTCTACGGTGGGTGAACAGATTACTATTGAGCAATTGACAGAATTGAGCATAGTTATGAGAATATCTTGGTATGATCATGTATATAGGCATCACGTCCGAGACAAGTAGACCGAAACGATTCTGCATCTACTACTATTAGTCCACTCATCGACCACTATCCAGCATGCATCTAGAGTATTAAGTTAAAAACAAAGTAACGCCTTAAGCAAGATGACATGATGTAGAGGGATAATTTCATGCAATATGATAAAAAAACCATCTTGTTATCCTCGATGGCAACAATACAATACGTTCCTTGCTGCCCTTTCTGTCACTGGGAAAGGACACCGCAAGATTGAACCCAAAGCTAAGCACTTCTCCCATGGCAAGAACAACCAATCTAGTAGGCCAAACCAAACTGATAATTCGAAGAGACTTGCAAATATAACAAATCATACATAAAAGAATTCAGAGAAGATTCAAATATTATTCATAGATAGACTTGATCATAAACCCACAATTCATCAATCTCAACAAACACACCGCAAAAAGAAGATTACATCGAATAGATCTCCACAAGAGAGGGGGAGAACATTGTATTGAGATCCAAAAAGAGAGAAGAAGCCATCTAGCTACTAGCGATGGACCCGTAGGTCTGAAGTAAACTACTCACACTTCATCGGAGGGGCTTGGATGATGATGTAGAAGCCCTCCGTGATCGATGCCCCTTCCGGCGGAGCTCCGGAACAGGCCCCAAGATGGGATCTCGTGGATATAGAAAGTTGCGGCGGTGGAATTAGGTTTTTGGCTCCATCCCCGATCGTTTGGGGGTACGTGGATATATATAGGAGGAATAAGTATGTCGGTGGAGCTTCGAGGGGCCCACGAGGTAGGGGGCGTGCCCTGGGGGGCGCCCTCGTGACCACCTCGTGGCTTCCTTGATGGAGGGTCCAAGTCTCCTGGATGTTATCTGATGAGATAATCACGTTTCTGAAGGTTTCATTCCGTTTGGACTCCGTTTGATATTCCTTTTCTTAGAAACCCTAAAACAGGCAAAAAACAACAATTCTGGGCTGGGCCTCCGGTTAATAGGTTAGTCTGAAAAATAATATAAAAGTGGAAAATAAAGCCCAATAATATCTAAAACAGTAGATCATATAGCATGGAGCAATCAAAAAATATAGATACGTTGGAGACGTATCAGCCCCCAGCAGAGACGACGCAAGACCATGAGGGCGCCGCAAGGGCCGCAGCAGCGACATCAGAGGATTAAGCTCAGCAGGACGATGCCCCCGAACCCGCAAAGGCCCCGACAAGCGATCAAGCGTTGGGGGCTCCACCACCTCAGGAGGCACCCCAACCCCTGGAAGGCGCAAGCCTCATCAGCGCACCTTCCCTCGTCGTGAACCCGGTATACTACGTCAGCCCGGTGTTGCGGGATGCAAGAGCATGATATCCCATGCCTCAGAAGCTCCTAGTCATGCTCCTTGTGGCCTCATGTAGGCTGCGACACTACTTTCAAGGCCACCCCATCAAGGTCATCTCGGCCTACCCACTGGAGAGGGTGCTCAGGAGCCCCAACTCCGCCGGGAGGGTCGCCGAGTGGAACATCGAGCTGCAGGCATTCCGGTTGGAGTTCAGCACCACCAGGGTCATCAAGGGAGCCGCGCTCGCCGATTTCGTGGCAGAATGGACGGACGCCCCAGCGCTTGAAATAGGCGAGGACTGGTCCCTCTCGCCGGGAAGTGAGGTGCCCGACGGCTGGGTCATGTATTTTGATGGTGCCTTCGCGCGCCAAGGCGCGGGGGCTGGAGCAGTGCTCATCTCGCCCGCTCAGGACAAGCTCTACTACGCCGTGCAGCTTTGCTTCTAGCGGGGCGAGAAGGTCTCCAACAACATTCTAGAGTACGAAGGCCTCATAGCCGGCCTGAAGGCTGCGGTGGCACTGGGGGTGAAGCGTCTCACCATCAGGGGCGACTCGCAGCTCCTCGTTAACTTCTCCAACAAGGTATACGAGCTGAAGGATGAACACATGGAGGCATACCTCACGGAAGTGCGCAAGATGGAGAAGCAGTTCCTGGGCTTGGAGTTGCAGCACGTGCCCCGGGGAACCAACAAGGAAGCCAACGACATCGCCAGAAGGGCATCCAAGCGACAGCCCCAAGAGCCCGACATCTTCGAGGAGCGTCTCTCCAAGCCATCGGCGACACCACTGCTTTCAAGAACAGCGCAGCCTCGGGAGGAGCTCCGGCAGCCACCTGCCGTGGGGGCCCCAGCCTGTGGCCTGACTTCGGGAGCGCGTCCACTCTTGGTGCTCGAGCCCCAGAGGGATGCTAGACCAAGTAATTCAAGGAATACCTGATGCAAGGGACGCTGCCGGAGAAGGAGGAAGACGCGGAGCGTGTTGCCCGGCAAGCCACGGCATACTGCATCCAGGACGGTAAGTTATACAGGAAGCGCCCAAATGACGTTTCATTGCGTTGAATCTCTAGGGAACAGGGGAAAGAGCTGCTAGCCGACATACACAGAGGGGACTACGGGCACCACTCGTCATCACGAACCCTTGTTGGGAAGGCATTCCGCAGCGGATTCTACTAGCCTACGGTGCTCAATGACGCAGCTGAGCTAGTGAGGTCTTGCGAGGCCTACCAATTCCACGCCAAGCAAATCCATCAACCAGCTCAAGGCCTCCAGACCATTCCACTCTCGTGGCCGTTCGTAGTCTGGGGACTGGACATCCTGGGCCCGTTCCCTCGAGCGCCTGGGGGCTACTGATACCTCTACATTGCCATCGACAAGTTCACCAAGTGGGCGGAGGTAGAAGCTGTCCGCACCATCCCAGCTGGCTCTACGATCAAGTTCATCAAGGGCCTCATGAGCCGTTTTGGGGTCCCCAACCGCATCATCACCGATAATGGATCGCAGTTCATCAGTAATCTCTTTAAAACATACTCACTAACCTTGGAACGCAGATTTGCTACGCTTTAGTGGCGCACCCCCGGAGCAATGGCCAAGCTGAACGCGCACACGCGGAGGTCCTGAGAGGCCTCAAGACCAGGACCTTCAAGAAGAAGCTCGAAGCCCGCGGCAGGGGCTAGCACGACGAGCTGTAGTATATGTTGTGGTCCATCCGCACCACCTCCACCAAGCCCACGGGTGAGACCCCATTCTTCCTCATCTACAGAGCAGAAGCGGTCCTCCCTCACGAGGTCAAGCATCGCTCTGCACGGGTCCTAGCGTTTGATGAGACGCACCAGGGCGCCACGCGGGGGATGGACCTCGTGCTGGGGGAGGAACGTCGCCGCGAAGCTGCACTACGGGTGGCAAGATACCAGCAGGCACTACGGCGGTACCACTGTCGTAGCGTCCGCTCCAGGACGCTCGAGGTGGGTGACCTCGTCCTGAGGCGGGTGCTCTCCGGGGAAGGGCTTCATAAGCTCTCACCCATGTGGGAGGCCCGTTCAAGGTCGTCCATGTCTCCAGGCCTGGCGCCGCGCTCCTGGAGACACATGACGGGGTACCCATCCAGAACGCCTGGAACATCCAGCACCTCTAGAAGTCTACCCCTGAAGAAAGGCCCAACGCCTGTGAAGAAGGCCCAGTGCATGTGAAGATCTCCGCTCGTGACACACTCACGTAATAATGAGTGGGGCTGTACACGCCCTGGAGTCTCAGGAGTGCCGCCCTCAGGCCTCGGGGGCTCCCTCCCACGTCCTAGTGGCAGAACTTAGCTCCGCGCTGGTGAGAAGACATGAAGACTAGACTAGGTGCCGGGCGCGGCTTTTCATTTGCTTTCCGTAGTTGGCTCGCCCTCTTTTAATTGAAGTATGCTTCTGGTGTTCTTCGCTGATTTGGTTCCGTCGCCTTTTGCCTCTGTTTCCGTCTTCAGTTTAGATTGTACTCTCTCTCGCATTCCTCGCGAGGGGGCTGGACGAGTGCCCCCGTGAGCGTTTTTCCTTTTTTTCCTTTCGTCTGCTTTTCGTGAGTCACCCTCGTACGAGCCCACAAGATGGCGCACCTCTCCTAATCCGTGCCCCTAGGGTACCATGAGACGAAGCGCTGGGTCAAGGCCAGCGGCGCCTGTGACCAACGCTCGGGTGAATGATAAGCCTCTTAACGAATTTTTTGCAGTTCCTAAGCGCCTCGACAGGCACCAGGAAGCAAGCGCCACGTGAGGAGGACACTACTCCGAGCAAGTCAAGCTAAGTTATCTCTACATAAAACGACGATGTTGCGACACAGCACAGGAACGGTAAACATAGCATAATACTTGAGAAATCACAATTTGCTGCACGCCCCTCGGGGGCCCATACTGACTTCTTTATTAATACAGGAAGGAAAGGAAGAACGAAATAAAAGCGGCGCGTGCCCCCACAGCGGTCCGTGAGGGCGGGCTCTTGGCGCCGTCCCGAGCTCAGCCAGACCCCTCCTCGCACTTCACGGAGGCACGGCGACGACGACCCACTGCCGCCTTCAAAGCGGGCGCGGCGGCTGGTCGTAACCACCGCTGCTGGAGCTGTCGCTGGAGGAAGAGCCGCCGTAGCTGGACGAGACGTGGTCGGCACCAAGGGCGGGTTCGCCCTCATCCTCATCACGACCATCGCCAAGGCCGAGCACCTCCTCGCCGTCATTGACCTCAGGGTAGCACCCGACGTGGCGACCATCTTCCCCAAACACCCTCACATAGAGGGTCACATCACCGTCATACTTGAAATAGAGGGTGCACCGCCTGCCTAGGCCACGCGCGCGGGCAAACGGCTACCAGCAGCCGTCCGTGACTCAGGAAGCCCTGCTACAGCAGCCGTCCGCCTGTAGCCAGAGCCCGCCTGGACCTGAGGCCGGCAGCTCGTCAGCGTAGAAGCGCGGGAGCTGAAGCCAGTTGCCAGCCGGGTTCTCCGACCAGACAACGAACTCAGGCAGCACCTTCCCTGAGTGGAAGTGCGGCCGGGGAGGTCGCGCGACCGCGGCACATCTCCCTTCATCAACATGGCTGCCACGACCGGAGCGACCCCTGCCACATGAAGTGGCAGCGTCGCGGCTGCGGGGGGCCGTGGCGGGGGTCGCGGTGTGCTTGCGAGGACGGCCGCGTCCATGCTTGGGCACCGGAGAGATGGGCCCCTCGCGAGGGTCCTTCCCCTTCTCCGCAGTGGAGAATCTCTTCGACGGCGCCATTGGTGTTGCAACTGGCGATGGAGCAAAGGGGGAGAAGCGAGCGGAATGGGAAGAGATGGGCGATGGGGGCTCTGCCCCCTCCCCATTTATAGCAAAAGAAGGCCAACCAGCGCCCCCCATGATCACAGGTAATGATGGTTTTTCCTTGCATGCAGCAGGGACTCGTCAAATCGGGCAGTTGCCGAGGCAACGTGGGAAAGCGGAGACGTCCATGTCCAATCAATTGCCACGCGTCGACCAAGGCCACAGGCTAATGGGGCCCGCGGCACTCCGCACTTGCCCTTCGGCTTCGCCTCGAAGCCAAGCCCGAGCGCGCCTTGGGCTCGAGGGCTACTATCGGTGTTCTGGGAACGGGGGTCCCCAGACTTGCCTGCCTGTGGCCCACGGCGTGGCCCTGCAAGCGGGCCCGTACGACCCATCTTCACTAACAAGCATTCAAGACCCCCACGAGGGGCCAAGCCTCGCGAGGTGGATGACACAAGACCTACTCGGGAGCGGCCTCACCAGGCTGGCTCGCGAGGGGCGGAGAGATCAAGGCAAGGCAAACCGCACGAGGTTCCAATGACGTGAGCCATGACGATCGAGACCAGACGGGAGCCAGCGGGCACCAGCGCACATAGTGTCCTTGTTTCCTCTTTCGTGCTAAGGAGGCAAGCGCAGACGAAGAGTACCGAGGCGTCAAGCAAAGGTTTCCATATCGGTGCAACAAGACCAAGACTAGCAAGATGGCAAGATGGAGGTCACCATGGAGCCCAAGGTGGCGTCACCACCAGAGCCTTTGGCAGGCGAAGACTGATTTTGTCAGGATAACTTGTACTAGTTGTCCCCTTTCAAACTGGTCGTTGTTGGCTCCCTTCCCTCTCAATATTTGGGGAGAGGACCAAGGCCTCTATAAATAGGATTAGTCACCACAATAGGAAAGGAGGGGACAAGGAGAGCCTCAGCCATCTCATCTTGGACTAGATCCAACCCATCCACGCACCCACCAAGCACAAGAACACCTCGCCTCAGGAGACTGTTCTTCCCCATGTACTATTCATCCTCAGCCCGAGAGGCAATCCACCACACCACACTGGAGTAGGGTATTACACGACAACGGTGGCCCGAACCAGTATAAATCTTGTGTCCCTTGTGCCGCGAGTTCGTCGAGCTAAGCTTAGAGATCCCGGTGAGGCTGAGGGCGTGATTCGGTAGGGGGAGATCTTCGTGCGCACCCCAGTGTTCGAACCTTGAGGGTTTTGCTGGAACCCGAGATCCGACATAACGCACTTATGACCCGCTTTTGCGCGGGAGAGGATAGCTGGCTAGCTCGTAGAAGCAACATCACCAACGACCATGACACCTCCGAAGCCAGGGATGGCAATGGCAAGCCACGACGCAATAGACAAAAATGTTGAAGCAATAATGAAGATACCGAAGACACCGCGGTTATTGCCGGATTCAGTGGCCCTAAACCTGGCCAGCGGAAGAGGCCATTCAAAGGAAACAAGGACAGTCCATCTAGTTTGGACCGAATACTCTATCGACCTTGCCAGATTCATGGCACCCCTGATATCGTACCAACAGGAATTGTTGGGTCTTTAAATAGGCCGGCAAGTTAAGCGCCGGACAGAAGCGGAAGGGGCCGCCCGGCGAGGACGATGATGAAGAGCCTCACCCACCTAACATAGGGGGACAGAAGAAATCCCCCCCCCCCCCGAGGTAAAAACGGTGATGATATACGCTACGCATATTCCCAAAAGGGAGCGCAAACGCGCACTAAGGGACGTCTATGCCATAGAGCCAGTCGCCCCAAAATTCAATCCATGGTCAACCTGCCCGATCACTTTCAATCGCGGAGACCATCCGACCAGTATCCGTCATGGAGGTTCGGCAACATTGGTCCTCGATCCAATTATTGATGGATTCCATCTCACGCGAGTCCTTATGGATGGTGGCAGCAGTCTTAACCTGCTTTATCAGGACACTGTCCGCAAAATGGGCATCGATTCATCAAGAATCAAGCCACCAAATCCACCTTTAAATGGGTAATACCTGGTGTTGAAGCCCGAGGCATGGGCTCAGTAACACTGGAAGTGGTCTTCGGTTCGCCGGACAACTTCCAAAGTGAAGAATTGATCTTCAACGTCATCCCTTTCTGCAGCGGTTATCACGCGCTGCTGGGACGGACCGCCTTTGCCCGCTACAATGCGGTCCCGCATTACGCTTACTTAAAGCTCAAAATGCCTGGACCTTGCGGCGTTATAATAGTCAATGGAAATAAGGAGCGCTCCGTCCATACTCAGGATCATACGACGGCCCTCGCAGCCGAAATACAGGGTGGCCTCATTAAGCCGAATATTACATTGGCAGCCAAGCCGTCGGACACTGCCAAACGAGCCCGGTCTACCCTGCAGAATGACAGTCCAGCTCGCCCAGAGCTAGATTAGCAATCCGGCCTCCGTCAAAACCCCAACTTGATAGCGGCATATGTACCACGCATACATAATTACGCACTAAAAATACCATGGGTAAGGACGGAGGCCTCTTCAAAATAAGGTCCACAATACGGCTTGACCCTATCCGAACCTTTATATCCTTCCATCTTTTTTCTTCTTGTTTTTTTCAGGTCCTTTACAACCTGCACCACCCCTCGATGGCACTTAGGGTCCTCTTCTAGGCCCCTTATACACACAAGATTGTCGATCCTCTCAAAGGACCATATGCTACAGGGAAAAGCGGCGCAGACGTGCGGCAGAGTGACCAAAAGATCTTCAAGATCATCTCTTCAAATTTAGACCCGTATACAGCTTTCCCTTGTTCTCGGCATGTAAAATGGCCTTGATGCTTATAGCATCCTTTGTAAAAATATGTTTGACGTATCAATCAGACTATAATGGAAACAGTTTCGCCCAACGTTGTGCGGTATTGGCTTACTCCCTAATCTGTTTTCCCACTTTATGTCTGAATTGGCATACACACCTTGGTACGACTTTAATCACCAAGGGCTCTATTTCAAGCCATCTATATATTCTCAGCAATAGAAAGTATGAACACTCTCAGAGCATACTTCGGTGTCCCGAATACTGCATTATATGCATCGGCTCCGAATCACATCTTTGGTCAATAGTTGGGTTGCCCAGCTCCTGTGCTTGCTACCTTACGTTCCATTTTTAGGCTAAGGTAGTAAAGGGAGAACTACTGCGATTGTGTTTATGGCTGGCCCGGTCAAACACCTCTGTAGAGAAAGTCGAAAACTGACTGTCATGATGCGGCGAGAGCTGGTCAGCAATTCGGTGACTTACTAAATCTCTAGCGATTTCTTCCGTATTACACGAAGGACTGGCTTTTGCTAGTCAAGTATTCAAAAGGCATCCAAATTCGATAGCCACATACGCACCAGGGGCTATCCTAAAGACCCTTGTCAAACCCCTATGGCTAAGTGAGAATGATAAAACTATATAGTTCGATTGCCTGGTTCGCCACCCCACCACCTCCTTTACGGACCAAGACGTTGGGTCAAGTGTGGTCACACGCTATTTCGAACACCCCTGTAGTATCTACATGGGGGCTGAAGCCGACAACTGGTAAATTCTCAAAAAACTAAAAAAAAGTAAACGGCCGCATAGGGAGAATAACACTCTATGATAAATTCATAGAATATATTACAATACTTTGCTTTATACAAACATCCGGGCAGCTCGGACACATTCACTCGAACATGATGTCCTTCGAGCACTGACCCTCTATCAAACGAGCACCTTCCAGGACGTCTTCAAAATAGCGCTCCGGCGTATGGTGGTCCTTGCCTCCGGGCGGACCTTCGACGGCCACAATGGCGGCCTTCATTTTGGCCCAGTGCATCTTGACACGGGCAAAGGCCAGCCGTGCACCTTCTATGCATGACTATCGCTTGACCGCGTCAATACGGGACAATGCGTCAACAAGCCGCTGCACGAGGCCGAAATAGCTGCCCAACACGGGTTCGGCTGGCCACAGCCGGAGTATGTTATCCCGCATGGCCAATCCGGACATCCTACGCAGCTCGGCCCACTGCGCCATCTGGTCATTCAACAGCATTGGGCGTTCCTACGCCACGAACTGTGACCAGAATAGCTTCTCCGTTGTATGCCCCTCCTGTACCCGGAAGAACTTCGCGGCATCGGCGACACTCTTTGGACGATCTAAAAATGCGTCTGGAACAATCCACAGTAGAGTGAGCAAGACATACTTCTGATTGTCGAATTTACTCTATAAAGAGAAAGGGATTACCAGCCGCCAACTATCCGGCCTGCTTGATCTCCTCGCGTGTCGCCCAGGATTCGGCCCACACCTCCTCGGCCTCTTGAAGGGCCTTCGCAAGGTCGGTCGCCTGGGTTTTCTCCTTCTCCTCTAGGGACTCGCACCTGCTGGCGGCATCCTTGAGCGCTTGCTCCACTTCAGCCACCCGCTCCTCGTATTGACGGCAGACGACCTGCTCGGACTTCAAGTCCTCGACCGCTTTATCAGTGGCCACTTTGTTCACCTAGGCCTGCTCCTTAGCCTGGGCAAGTTCACCTCTAAGGGTCTCGATAGCAGCAGCACTGACTGCAATCACATACATAGCACTGAATGAGCTTCGGCTCAGAATCTGCATAATGAACGAGATATTCTGAAATATACCTTGTACCTCATCAAGCCTCTTGTTGATGCGGACAAAATCCTCCTCGGCCAACCTCATCTTACGCTTGAGCTCGGACACTTCTGCGGCCTGGGCGGTTGCCGCTAACAGTGAAGCCTGCTTCTCAAAATAGAAAAGTACATTATCTCCTGCAAGTATTATCAATCCTCTATTCGGCTTATTTTCGAAGGCCAAACATAGTCTCAGGGGCTACTATCTATATACAAGCATATTTTTACGGAAAGCGGCCAAGAATATTACATTGCCTACCTCGAAGCATGTTAGCAGGCTAGTGAAGGCTTCGTTCAGCCCGCTCTTGGCGGACTAAAGCTTCTCAACCACCACAACCATTAGGGTGCGGTGCTCCTCCATGATGGAAGCACGTTGCAGTGCCTCCATCAGTATGTCCGGCACCTCCAGATTCGTGGAGGTCGCCGCTGGAGTTGGCATTCCCCCCTCCGAAGGGGGGCGCTTGTTTGGTCCCGAAGACACTTGGGTTTCCAGAACAGTGTTCGGCTGGAGCCTGGACTGATCAAGACTCCCAGTCTCCCCAGGGGTGGTTTCCCCCGTGTTCCCGGGAACTGAGGTATTACCCTCTAACACCGTTTTGATAGCTTCCTGTACCACCCCGTGCCCCGGAGAGGCCCTTCAGGACAACACCTCAGTGTCATCCGTGGCAATAGGCAGGGAAGCTCGCGAAGGTGATTCGCTCTCCATCATCCTCGGATCTAAAGAGTTCCCCTTCGATGATTGTTGGGGAAGATCGCGGGCCGAGCTACACCATACGGAAAGCGTCAAATACCATAATCATCAAAATTGAACTTGTGTATGACATCTTCGGTAACTTACGACTCGGCAAGGGGCTCCGGCCTGGGGTGCCACTTGGGGACGGCCTCGTCATCAGAGTCCGAGTCGTCTGGGAGGGATATTTTCCCCTTTTGGGTGCCTTCGCCTCTGGATCTTTGGAGGCCGCCCTTTTCTTCTTCTTCCCCTTCGGGGAAAGGTTGTTGTCCGCCTCCTCCTCCTCTTCTTCCTCATCCTCCTCGGAGGAGTGAGTTTCGGTCTCTCTGGACACCGCGTCCGGAGTACCTTTTTAGCGGAGGCCCTCTTTGGCTTCCTTCTTCTTCTTCCGGACCCTTTTCTCCGGTGCCTGATAAGGCGCCGGTACCAGCATCCTCATTAGAAGAGGATCTGCGGGGTTTTCGGGAAATGGAGCTGGACATCTTATCTGTTCCGCCTTCTTTGTCCAGCCCTGTTATACAGGATGGAATTCTCAGTACACTCCCCCTTTTGATTAATGAGCTATGTTATGTTCAGAAACATGGCACTTGCTGGGGAGGCTAGATGATTACAGTCGAGGCCGATGTCCTCGGACGTTCCTGGCCATGACTTTTGAGTTTTGAAAAGTAGTTTCCAGATCGCTTCATGCGTCGTGCCAAAGAGTTGCTTCAGGATCCGTGGCCCTTCCAGATTGAACTCCCACATGCGGAAAGGCCGGCGTTGGCAGGGAAGGGATCGATGGATGAGCATTACTTGGATCACATCTGTGAGGCTAGCCCCTTCTCTATGATGTTTTTGATGCACTTCTTCAGCATCAGCACCTCGTTGGATGATCCCCAGTCCAGACCCTTGTTGGTCCATGACGCAAGCCATAGCGGGGGTTCATATCAAAATGCAGGGACAACCGCCCACTTAGTGCCACGGGGTTCGGTGATATAAAACCACTCCTGCTGCCATATCCTGGCGGTCTCCACAAAGACCCCCTTAGGCCAGACCACTTTGGGGAGTTTGCTCACCATGGCACTGCCGCAGTCTGTGTGTTTCCTGTCAACCACCTTTGGCGTCACGTTGAAAATCTTGAGCCACAGACCGAAGTGTGGAGGGATGCAGAGAAATGCCTCGCACACGAAGATAAACGCCGAAATATGAAGGAAGGAGTTCGGGGGCAGATCATGAATATCCAGCCCGCAGTAGAACATGAGACCACGAACAAAGGGGTGGAGGGGGAACCCTAGCCCCCGGAGAAAGTGAGGGAGGAACACGACCCTCTCACCGGGCTCTAGAGTGGGGATGACTTGCTCCTTGGCCGGGAGTCTGTGTATGACCTCTACTGTCAAGTACCGTGCCTCTCGGAGCTCCTTGATGTCCTTCTCCATCACGGAAGAGGCCATCCATTTGCCTTGCGAGCCAGATCCAGACATGATCGGAGTATTTGGTGGTGATGGGAAAGATTGTGACTTGAGCGCTGGAGCTCGAGGACGGATGGGCCGGTGAAGGAGAAGGTGTGGGGGGAAGAGATGGATTCTTATCCACTTATAAAGGTCATGAATATCAAGCCCCACCACAAGCCTCAAAACTCGCCTGTTCCCAAGGGGTCGTGCAAAATAGCATGGTTGGGTTTGCCAAACCCGTATTGATGAGAATCCCGCAATAAGGGGACACGATCTCTGCTTTGACAAGATGTGTCAGTAAGGACCACGCCACGAAATGCGAAGCGGGAGGCTGAAAAATGGTTTGAGATAATAATAAGGCCAGAACATAACGTCTCGCCAAAAAAGCTATAAATGGACACGACTTATTTTGTTTAAGTATTTTTTTCCTTGTGTTTCAGGGTTGCGACGGTTATACAGAGCCGAACATAGTTCTTTTGACCAACTGCTTTGGAGTATTCAGAGGAGGAACCCGCCTTGCAATGCCGAAGACAATCTGCGCGCCGGACACATCATCATTGAAGCCTGGTTCAGGGGCTACTGACGGAGTCCTGGATTAGGGGGTCCCCGGGCATCTGGGCTATGCGACATGGGCTGGACTGATGGGCAACAAGATACAAGATCGAAGGCCTTCCCCCGTTTCCGGATGGGACTCTCCTTTACGTGGATGGCAAGCTTGGCGTTTGGATGTGAAGATTCCTTTCTCTGTAAACCGACTCTGTACAACCCTAGGTCTCTCCGGTGTCTATATAAACTAGAGGGTTTAGTACATAGAGGCAATCATAATCATACAGGCTAGACATCTAGGGTTTAGCCATTACGATCTCGAGGTAGATCAACTCTTGTAACCCCTATACGCATCAAAGTCAATCAAGCAGTGTCGGCGTTCTGGGAACGGGGTTCCCTAGACTTGCCTACCTGCGGCCTGCGGCATGGCTCAAAGGGGGGCCCAGCACGGCCCATCTTCATCAACACAGACCCAAGACCCTCACGAGGCGGACGACACGGAGCTTCCTCAGGCACGGCCTCATCAGGCTGGCTCACGAGGAGGTGGAGAGATCAAGGCGGGGTACCTCACGAGGTGCCCGTGACGTAAGTCATGACGACCAAGGGTGCCAGGCGGGCGCCAGCCGGCGCAGTGTCCTCCTTTCCTCTTTGGTGCAAAGGGAGCAAGCGCAGGCGAGAGCATCAAGCAAAGGCAGCCGTTTTGGTGCAACGAGACCAAGACCAGTCCAACGGCAGGGAGGAAGTCATTGTGGAGCCCAAGCCAGCGTCACCACCAGAGCCTTTGGCAAGCGAGGACCAACTTTAGTCAGGATAAGTGTACCAGATGTTCCCCTTCAAAATGGCCAATTGTTGGCGCCCTTCCCGCTCAATATTTGGGAAGAGGCCCAGAGCCTTTGCCTATAAATAGGACTAGCCACCCCCAAGGGAGGGGGATCAAAAACAGAATCGGAAAGGGATCGAAATCAGAGAGAGAATCAAGAAGAGAGAGAGAGAGAGAGAGAGAGAGAGAAGGGTGACCGAACTCCTCTTAGCAGTTCATCCCCCCAGCCAAGAACAGACCCTCGCGAGGCTGTTCTTCCTTGAATTGCTCATCATCATCAGCCCAAGAGGCAATCCACCACACCACACACTGGAGTAGGGTATTACACCACAACGGTGGCCCGAACCCGTATAAACCCTGTGTCTCTTGTGCAGTTCTTTCCATAGCTTAGATCTTAGCGAGGTGGAGGGGTGCAGGTAGGTAGAAGGCGAAATCTCCGCGCGCACCCCAGTGTTCGAACCTCAAGGGTCTGCCGGAACCCGAAATCCGACATTTGGCGCGCCAGGTAGGGGTGCGCCGGAACTCATCTTCCACCACCCCGTTCTCCTCCGACCATCACGTCCATGTCTGACGCTCGTCGGGCCCGCGCCGAGCGACGGGCCGCTCTCGCTTCCCGCGTCGCCCAGACGGCACCTGTCGGCGGGCGTCCTCGCCGTTCCCTGTCACCTGCCGTCAACGCCGCCACCGGCCCGGCGGGGGACGAGCAGGAAGCGTCGTCTCAGCATCCGTCCGTGCGGCAAGACGGCCGCACCGCTACTCCCTCGCTCATCCCAGCTGGTTCTTCGTCCCGCGCGCTCCGCGCACCCATGGAGGCTCGAGCTGCGCTCATTGCGGCATACGAGCTCCTGCGCTACCGTCCCATCGACGACGTCTATGAAGAATGGCTCGACCGCATCGCCGAGCTCGTCCGCGCCGCAGGAGGCTCTCCTGCGCCGTCCGTTCCGCTGCACCGCACCCCGCCCCGCGCGGGCGACGAAGCTCCAGCGGCGCCCCAGCCGCCTTCTCCTCAAGAAGGCGCCATGGCACCAAGGCGCGTGGCCCCTGGGCGGAACCCGCTCCGTCAGGTGCCAGCGCGGCAAGAGCAGAGCTGCCAAGAAGTCCCTCGCCCGCAAGAAGCTGCCCGGGCGCTCCCTGCTCCAGCACGTCGCGACCATGCTCCTGCTCCCGCACATCAAGACCCCGTGCTGCTCCCAGCTGCAGCGTGTGGGGACATGCAAGACCAAGCTCTCCACCACCCAAGGCCTCCCGTGGCCACAGCAGGCTGTCGTGCCTTCACCACCGAGCTACGCAGCGTCGCGTGGCCCGGCAAGTTCAAGCCATACATGCCTCCTCGTTACGATGGCACGGCCGACCCTGCGGAGTTCCTCCAGCTCTATGAGCTGGGCATCGAAGCTGCCAACGGAGACAAGAAGGTCATGGCGAACTGGTTTTCCATGGCGCTCAAGGACGGGGCCCGCACCTGGCTCCTGAACCTGGCTCCAGACACGATCTCCTCCTGGGATGAGATGCGCACCCGCTTCATCGCCAACTTCCAAGGTACTCGCGACCGGCCACCCATCGTAAGCGACATCCGCCGCATCAAGCAACAACCCGGAGAGACCCTGCAGAAGTACATCCAGCGCTTCAACAACGCACGCCTCAAGATTCCCAAGGTGACCGAGGAGGCCATCATCTCAGCCTTCTCCGACGGCGTGCGCGATGTCAAGATGAAGGAGGAGCTGGCGATGCATGAAGACCTGTGCACTTCCTTGGAGTTGTTCAACTTGGCAACCAAGTGCGCCAGGGCTGAGGAAGGGCGCCTCTCCCTCCTCGAGCTGCCTGCCGCGGACCCAGAAGAGAAGAAGCCCAAGGCCAAGGATGTGAAGCGCAAGGGGGCTGCCGTGCTCGCGGCAGAACCAGACACCAAGCGGGGCAGAGATCAGCCCGAATCTTCCAAGGGCAGTCAATACTGTGTGTACCACGACCTCCACACCCACAACACCAACGAATGTCAAGAGCTCCGAGCCGTGCGAGAAGGAAGGATCGGCCGTCGTCCCGACCACGATGACCGGGGCTACGGTCGAGGAGGAGGAAGGAACGCAGGACGCTGGGAAGACCGCGGCCCACGCCAAGGGTGGCGCGATCAACCTCGTGAGGATCGCTGGCAAGACCCGCCTCGCAAGGGAGACTGGAGGGATCAGCCTCGCGAGGATCACCCGCAAGGCAACGTAGGCCTCCCTCCGCTGCCGCCGCAGCCAAGGAGAAACGAGGACCGCCATCAGGACGAGGGGACTGGGGGCTTCCAGGAGCTGCGCGCGATCGCCTGCATCCTGGGCGGGGCTCAAGCCCCAGCCTCTCAACGCATCTTCAAGCAGTTCGCCCGCGAAGTGAATGCAGTCCTCCCCAAGCTCGAAGCCACGCGCCCTCTCAGTTGTTGGCGTGCGCCATCACATTTAGCTCAGCAGATCAGCTCAGTGTGCGGCTACAGCCGGAGTCCTCCCGATGCTTTGTTCCCCAATCATCAGCAACGTGGTGGTCACCAGGACCCTCATCGATGGCGGGGCAGGGCTCAATGTCCTGTCCGTGGAAACATTCAACAATCTCCAAGTGCCCTACAGCCAGCTTCAGCCAACCAAGCCTTTCTCCGGAGTCACCGACGGCTCCACGGTCCCGATTGGGCAGGTCCGCCTCCCTGTCACCTTCGGGGCACGCGGCAACTACCGCACCAAGCTCATCGACTTCGACGTCGCTCACATTCCCCTGCCGTACAACGCCATCCTTGGGTACCCAGCGCTGGCCAAGTTCATGGCCGTAACTCACCACGGCTACAACGTCCTCAAGATGCCAGGAAGTGGCGGAGTCATCACGGTGCCCTGTGAAGAGAAGGACGCGGTGTGTTCCCTGGAACGAGCCTTTTAGGCCGCGTCACTGGAAGACCCGGATCGCGGAAGTAGGAGGCTTCCCGAGACCACCCCCAAGAAGAAGAAGACATCATCCAGCCCGGCCCGTCAGGAGGCAGGCCCCTTAGGGCCCGTGCCTGCCCAGGGGGAACCTCCTTCCATCGCATAGGAAAGCGCGCCCGGCGCCCTCCTCAGGCAGGGCTCGGGGGCTCTCCCCTGGAGGGCCACTGACCTGGCTAAGGTCACGAGGGAGGCGCTTGGGCACCACATAGAGGCGTGTTTCGAAGCATGTTTCCCTCAGGAGTTCGTCGGCAAGGCCATTCAGGAGCTACAGGAGTCAAGAGTCATGAAAGGCGGCCGTCGCCTACCAGCTGTGGCTCCCCATCCAGGCGAGGATGGTGGGCTGCGCGTCTGCATCGACATACCAGGGCTCAATCAAGTCGCCTCTCTGGAGCGCCTCCGGCCCTCGCGAGTGGGGCGCTGCGAAGGTCGACCCCATAGCTATGTTCACATGCCTTATGGCTTGCCGAACGCGGCTGCCACGTACCAGTGCCTCATGAGGGGTATCATGGAGGCTCAAGAGGCCAGGCGTTCTGCAGCCCTGGCGGAGATGGAGATGCTCCACGAGGAGCCACCAGCGCCTCCGGAGCCTCCTGAGGCCCCTGGGCCTGGGGGCTCGTGAGGATTGGCTTCCGCAGCCCACCGAGTCTGCTACACCAATGCTCCTTCGTCCTCAACATCATTAGGTGACATCTTTCAACTTTCATTTCCAGCTGGGAGCGCCCCCCAGGGCTGCATTATTCCCAGGCCGCGTGGGTCCGTCCCTGCGGCATGTATCCCTTTTATTTCATATTGTTAGCTTACTTTGTTGGGAGCGCCCCTCGGGCTGCATCATCCCCAAGTCGCTCGGGCCAAACCCAGTGGCATGTATCCCTTTTGCGTTTATTTCTGGCTATGCGTTCGACCCACCATGCTTGATTATTTGATGCCGGTCCACGGCACCTCTTCTTCTCCATGCCAACCACTTGCACGTTAAAGGGGGGGTACCTGAGCATTGCGACTCAGGGCTCTTACTGGCTCTCCAGCCCTCACCCTCTGGCCTTTTCCACGGCATCGCGACCTGGCATACCAGCGACGGCTGAGACCAGCTCGAGGGTCGGGACCCGAGGACGTAGAGTGTCGGCATCTAACCAAATTTGCAGGTACACATCACAAGATAAGGCCCAGTGCCAGGCGCAACCCGCCTAGAGGTAGGGCCTCGTGAGTCCCGCGCTGGCTCACGGGTGCCCAGATACACCTCGCCAGGCACTACCGTGCCAGCCACGTGTCAGGGCGGGGCTGTACATGCCCCGGGGGCTCCTCCCGGAGGGGAGCCCCCTCCCACGTACCAGTGGAAGCACCATGCTCCGCGCTGGCTGACGACACTGCCGAGGAGCGGCTATGCCCGTACACATACGAAAGCGCTATGCTCCGCGCTGGTGATAAACAACTGAGGGTGGCCCCCCGGCCGCATCAACCTTCGGGAGCCCAGAGCTCAGTGTCTAGCCTCATCGTAACGCCTCACCTCGGGAGTGCCGCGCGAGGGGGCTGGGCACAGGGGCTGCGCCTGGGTCACGCCCAGACGCATGCCGCCCAGCCAGCCCCCCGGGCCTGGTTCATCGCGCGTCTCTCCTCGAGCGGAGCCAAGGTACGAAGGCCGCTTGAGCGTCAAGGGGGACTCCTGAGCATCGTGACTTAGGAGGCTAACTGGTCACGTAGTCCCTCACTCCTTAGTTCCAAAAGGCTAACGGCGGTTGAGGTATGCGCGCGGCCAGGCTCTGCAGACGTAGAATGGTAGATCCACCCACATCACACCTCCCTACTTGTTGTTCGTGCGCCAAGGGGGACTCCTGAGCATCGCGACTCAAGAGCCTAACTTGTCACGTAGCCCCTCACTCCTTGGTCCCGTCCTGGTTTCCGGTCGAGGCTAACGGCGGCTGAGGTATGCGCGGGGCCGGGCTCTGCCGGCGTAGAACATAAGCAAGTAGGAAGGAAAAGCGTAAATTTCAAGGAATTCAAAAGCAAATATTACAGTCCACACTGTTATCTCAATGCCAAACGCAAGTTTAAACGCCTCCCCGAGGCATGATACATGTGCAGGAATTAAAGGCAGGACAGGAGCCACAACGGAGTCACTTGTCGGCGGTGGAGCAGCGCGGAGTGGGTTCGCCTCATGGAGCAGCGGGGTCGGCAGCGCCTTGCTTCGGCTTGGTGCTGAAGGCCCGGAACTTCCCTAGCAGAGCCTCCGCGCTACCCTTCACGGCCTCGGCAGTGGCAGCGGCACGCTCGCCGCTTACTGGCTCCAGTAGGCTGTCGAGGTCGACGCCGGGATCGCGAAGGTAGATGTGGGTGAGGACCTGCGTCAGCGCTGTAGAAGACAGGACACGCGCCTCGGCCTCGACCGTGGGGCCAAGGCTAAGGGCGACATCTTCAAGAGCGCAAACCAGGAAGGGAAGCAGCTTGGCGGGGCCGTCCTCGGCGCCAGCCAGCGGGCTCTCCAGGCCGCTGTCGTAAAGCGTCCTCAGCGAGGAGTGAGCCTTCGCCTCCATCTCCGCGAAGGCCACGTGGTCCTTGGCAAGAACTTGGGCCTTGTCGTCCAGCTCGACCTTCCTCGCCCCCAACTCCTGCTCTAGCGCGCCTAGGCGGTCACTGCGCCTCCTGAGCTTGACCTCCCTCTCCTTGACGGCCGCCTCGCGAGCCTTCATGCCTTCTTCCTGCTCTTGGCAAAGGCGGGCCTCTTTCGCGAGCTGGTCCCGCAGGCCTTGCAGCTCGTCCTCCAGCGCCTTGCAGCGACCACGAACGTCGACCACCTCCCCCAGGGCTGCGTCACGAGCGGCCTTCGCCTCAAGGACGGCCTGCCTCTCCTCATCGCAAGCCGTCGAGGCCTAGACCAGCGCCGCCCGAATTGAAGCGTCGGAGCGAATCCATCCTAAAGCCAGCTCCAAGCGCCCGGCCACCAAGCGAGGGTCGGCGCCAAGAAGATCCTGCCGCAGCCGGTCCAGCTCAGCAGCAGCACGATCCAGAATGGCAAGAGGAGTCGGAGAGACAGCAGTCGGTGGAGTAGGAGGAGAAGGCGGCAGTGCGACCACAGCATCCTGAGGCGGAGCCTGCTGCGCCCCAACGGCTGTAGTGGCGGCAGCAGGCAAAGGCACCTCGAGAGTCACTTGGGCCATGGGGGCTGAGCTCGCCCCAGCCGGCTCAGCCAGGCCTCGCGAGGACGACCGGGCAGGAGAAGCCCGTGCGTCGCGGTCACCTTCCTTCGCGGGCAGAGGCGCTGCCACGAATGGAACCTCAGGAGCTCCCTTCGGCTTCTTTGCTGCGGGCGCCAGCCTGTCCAAGAAATGTGGACGTCAAGCCTCAGCAGTAGAACAAGAAATAAAGACAAGGATCAAGCGCTTACGGGTCATCGCCAGTGAGCTCAGGCAGCTTCCGGCCAAATTTGAAGCCTGAAAGCCGGCTGGAAGGGTCAACCTTGGGAAGCTCGGGAGCGGAAGGCACGTCTGCGGTCCGCCTCGTGGCCGGGGCAGACCCGCGGGAGATCAGCCCGGTCCTGTCCTTCTTCGGGATCGGGGCCAAGCTTCCGTCGCCCTGCTCATCATCATCCTCGTCGTCATCGCTCGGAAAGAGGCGGAGAGCGCGGGACCTGCGCCAGGGGAGGGGAGCCCTCGACTCTCCGTCAGTCGCCTCGGAGTCAGGCCCTTTTTCCCGCTCCCCTCCTTCCTCCTCTTCGCTGGAGTCGTCGGAGGACACGTCCACCGATTCCCCTGGAGTTTCCATGGGCACGGGCCTGTCCCCGTTGAAGACGGGCATGGACTCCACTACCTGCTCCCAGTCGTCGCGGAGGAACAAGGGCGTAGGAGCGCCCTCCAACCTCGCCACATCGCCCCCGACCAGAGATTGGAGGACCGCAGCCAGATCTTCGTCGGCCAAGGCCGCGGGGCTCGGATGGGGCCTCCACATCGGAAGTGAGTACTGCCGAAGCGGAGCCAGCTGGTGCTCCAGGAATTCCCTCAGCAGCGACGCGCCGGTCAGCTTTGCCGCCGCCACGTTGGCCGGCCTCAGATCTGCGTCCATCTTCTCCAACACCAGCTTCGCGCGGGGGTCCGCGAGCTTCGCTCGACCCCAATCGCTGGAGCTCGTGGGTTGCTCCGTGGGCAAGATCAGCTGAGGGTGTATGCGCCCAACATCTGCCAAGACCCACTTGCTCCTGAAGCCCTCAATCCTTTTCCCGGGGTTCGAAATGGCAATGGCGCCATCGTACGCGATGAAGCTCGCGCACGCGGAAGCAGGACCGCGAGAGGTCCGGAGGTAGAAGTAGTGGCGCGGCAAGGCCACTGAGGGCTCCACCCCTACGTGAGCCTCGCAGTAATAGGCGAAGATTGCCAGGAGAAGGACGGAGTTGGGGTGGAGATGCAGAGCCTGTAGCTTATAATGGCGGAGGACAGAGAAGAAGAACTCAGAGAAGGGAGGCACCAGGCCAGCAGCAATGGCGCTTACAAAGAACGGATAGAAGGTGCTCCCTTGGCCCTCAGGGGTGGCGGAGCCGGCCTTGAAAACCTTCGCCCTGTCGATGCCCCACGCCACCGCCATCCGGCACAACCGGGCGAGGCTCGCCTCCGACACGTTCGGCGAGTCTAGGCCAGACGAGTACCAAGCTCCGGCCGGGGACTGGCGAGGCGCCATGGCTTCCTAGGTCACGCGGTCGGAGTAGATCTGGAAATTTTGGAGGAAGGAAGGAGAGGCGCAAGAAAGGGGATCTGAGCAGCAACCGGAGAAAGCAAAAAAAGGCAAAGCCTAGGCAGATGCCGCTCCCTTATCAACTCGCGTGGTTGCTGAGGCGCCCACGTCCAGTCAACCACCACGCGGCGCCCAAGGCCGCAGGCTGTTAGGGCCCGCGGCGCTTCGCTCTTGCCCTTCCGCCTCCATGCACGGCCAAGTCCGGGCGCGCCTTGGGCCCGGGGGCTACTGTCGGCGTTCTAGGAACGGGGGTCCCCAGACTTGCCTGCCTGCGGCCTGCGGCGTGGCTCAAAGCGGGGCCCAGCACAGCCCATCTTCATCAACACAGACCCAAGACCCTCGTGAGGGGCCAAGCCTCGCGGGGCGGACGACACGGAGCTTCAACAGGCACGGCCTCATCAGGCTGGCTCGTGAGGAGGCGGAGAGATCAAGGCGTGGTACCTCACGAGGTGCCCGTGATGCAAGCCCTGACGACCAAGGGTGCCAGGCGGGCGCCAGCCCGCGCAGTGTCCTCCTTTCCTCTTTGGTGCAAAGGGAGCAAGCGCAGGCGAGAGCATCAAGCAAAGGCACCCGTTTTGGTGCAACGAGACCAAGACCAGTCCAACGGCAGGGAGGAAGTCATTGTGGAGCCCAAGCCAACATCACCACCAGAGCAGGCGAGGACCAACTTTAGTCAGGATAAGTGTACCAGATGTTCCCCTTCAAAATGGCCAATTGTTGGCGCCCTTCCCGCTCAATATTTGGGAAGAGGCCCAGGGCCTTTGCCTATAAATAGGACTAGCCACCCCCAGGGGAGGGGGATCAAAAACGGAATCGGAAAGGGATCGAAATCAGAGAGAGAATCAAGAAGAGAGAGAGAGAGAGGGGTGACCGAACTCCTCCTAGCAGTTCATCCCCCTAGCCAAGAACAGACCCTCGCGAGGTTGTTCTTCCTTATACTGCTCATCATCATCAGCCCAAGAGGCAATCCACCACACCACACACTGGAGTAGGGTATTACACCACAACGGGGGCCCGAACCAGTATAAACCCTGTGTCTCTTGTGCTGTTCTTTCCATAGCTTAGATCTTAGCGAGGCGGAGGGGTGCAGGTTGGTAGAAGGTGAAATCTCCGTGCGCACCCCAGTGTTCGAACCTCAAGGGTCTGCCGGAACCCGAAATCCGACAAGCAGGAAGTAGGGTATTACCTCCATCAAGAGGGCCCGAACCTGGGTAAACATTGTGTTCCCCGCATCTTGTTACCTTTGATCCTCAGACGCACAGTTCGGGATGCCCTACCCGAGATCGGCCGGTTTTGACACCGACACCAAATGCTTCAGCTCCTGCTGGTCCTCTTGTTGGTCAACTCTGTCTGCCACATCACGCCAATACTAATGCAACTGCTAGCACGGTAGCTCAAAGGCCCAAGAAGCATGCCCTTGTCTTAAATGACAGAGAACTTCTTGTATCTCTTAACCATAAACAAGATAGGCATCATGACTTGTTGAAACGTCAAATGCAGAGTCTTCTTGTTGATGTCAATCACATTCTCAACCTTGCAACCAAGAATTCTTTTGTTGCCCATGAAGCTTGTCAGCGGTCCTAGAAGAGCCTTACAATGCTCTGTTCTGAAGATGATCTTCAAGCAGATGGCTTCACTGAGAAGTTCAAGTTTGACTCCAGGCCTCCGCAATCTACTAGCTGGTGTCGGACTCCCTTCATTGAAGACTCTGAGTATTCATCTTCGGCTCCCACTGTGATTGCGCGAGTTATAGATGAAGAAGATGACACCACTTCACCAACAAATGCTTCACTGCATCAGGATTCTGCATCAGGCCCCTCTGCACCACCAAACTCCAACTTTGACCCTGCTGCACCATCATCTTCTCCAACTCCTCATGGTAACGAGTAGATGCTCTATGCCTTCAAACCTTTTTGGTCCTTACTGACAAAAGGGGGAGAAGCATATGAGTTGATAGTCTTCAAGTGGGTCCATATGGGTTGGTTGCTTATTTTTGCTATGTTTTACAACTCCCGTTCTTGAACTATTGGCTTTTGAGATGTAAAACTTAAACTTGATGGTCGTCTGCTACTTTTACATATTACCCCATGTTGCGATGATAAATTCCACATGAAGTCATTCTACACATGCCCATTTCTCATTGTGCATTTCATTATCTTCATTACATTTGTTTATGCATGATGAATTGTCTTCATGAGTTGAAGAAGATCTCCATAAAGCAAAACATGCCATGTGCATTTGCATTCCAAGGCAAAGCATTTATATGCACATCTTCATGGGGGAGCCTCCCTCAACTTATGAAGCCAATGACCATGTACTTTAACTTTCACATATTTCTATCCCCGTTGAAAACTTCAACTATGTTTGTCATCAATAATCACCAAAAAGGGGGAGATTGTAAGTGCATCTAGTGCCACCCCTAGTTGGTTTTGAAGTATTGACGACAAACATAGTTGGGGGACTAATGTGTTTGTGAGAATTGCAGGATAACACAAGTAGAAGTCTCTCATTGATTCGGCTTCCCTACCAGAGATGACTCCTAAAAATGTATGAAGACATTGAAGACAATGGTGGTTCGTGAAGACATTCACGATGAAGATAATGACGTGTGAAGTCATTCACTTAAAGACTATGGAGTACGAAGACATAGTTTGTTTTGTAGTTTCCTTTTCTTCTTCATTGAGTCATAGGAACCACTGTACTGTTAAGTGGGTTCCAAGTGAACAAAGTCAGAATACTGATGTGATGCTCTAACTAAATCCTATGTCTTCGAGCGAAGACAATGAGAGCAAATCTTATTCAGAGTTGGATGAGTCAGCTTTGCTTGTAGCTCAAGCCAAGCCACCGCGTGTGTTTGAAATCCGACCGTTGGACACTTGCCGGTTCCTTAGTGACCCAGGGTCATTTCGGACATATTAGGTCCGGTTGCCTTCTGGCTATAAATAGCCCACCCCTACACCATAATTTGGCAGTTGCTCGGAGTTAGTGCACGGCTTTTGGCGTTTGCGAGCAACGCACATATGAAGCCTTTGGGAGAGAAATCCTTGTGAGGACAAAGCCCAAAACACCTAGAGCCAAAGAGTGTTAGGCATCACTGAAGTCTTTCTGTCTGCGTGATCTGAAGACTTGTTACACTTGAGGACTATGCATCCTCCAGTCGGTTAGGCGTCGCGTTCTGAGCATCCAAGAGTCATTGTGGATCACCGGTGAACGAAGTCTGTGAAGGTTTGGGAGTCTACCTTGAAGACTTACCAGAGTGATTGGGCGAGGACTAAGTGTCCTTAGCTCAAGGGGAATAAGGTGAAGATGTGGTCTTCTGAGTTCAATCTCAACCTCCCTAACCAGACGTACAGTTGTCACAGCAACTGGAACTGGTCTACCAAATCCTTGTCTTCACCAAGCAACTGGTTTTATCCCCTACTTCATTTACATTTCAGTTTGTTTTCGTGAAGTCATTGCTTGCTTATCTGATCTGTTTGACTTCACCGTTTGAAGACTATTACTTGTTTGGCTTCATAATATCTTCCATTCTGATCCATACTATCTAGCTGTTGTTAGTCTTCATACTTTCACTGTACTGCTCACTTGACTATGGCTTGTCTAGCGTAGTTCATCTTCCGCTGCATATCATATAGGCTCATATCAACTGTTTGTCATCAAAGACCTCGTGTTTTGAAGACTTTCATAAAAATCTCCTATTCACCCCCCCTCTAGTCGATAACTAGCACTTTCACCATGGTCTCCAGCGAACACCGGATTGGATAAGTTGCACTCTTTGTGAGGTTGACACGAAGTCCCGAGTCCTCTCCGAAGATTTGGAGGAGTCACATGCATGTGTTCATATCCAGTTCGTGAGGCTTGACAAAGATCATAACATCATCCACGAACATGGATAGTTGATGCCTTAATTAACCCAGATCCCGCAAGGGGAGTCAGCAATCCCCTTGACGTTGCTAGCTCGAACATCCTCTATAGTGGTTCCATGATCATGATGAAGAGCATGGGGGAGATCGGATCACGTTGCCTCAAGCCAATGCAATTCCGGATCGGCCTCTCGGGCGTTCCATTCACCATGATTCTTGTAGATGAGGTAGGTGATAGCCCACATATCCAGTCTAGCCGCCGAGCGCCAAAACCCATAGCACAAAGCACTTCGACAATAAAAGGCCATTGCACGGAATTAAAAGCATTCAATATGCCCAACTTGAGCATGATGGCCGGGTCCCTAAGGGCATGTAGTGTCTGTGATGTGCATTGCAGAAGCATGAAGCGCCCCTTGACGAATGCACTTTGATGATTTCCCACTAGGAATGGCAGCTCCATCGTAAGCCGCGAAGACATGATCTTGTCAAAGATCTTGATCGCTCCATGGACCAAGCTGACCGGCCTAAAGTCCTTGATATCCACCTCACCATCTTTGTTTGGTAGAAGGGACACGATCACGTTGTTAACTGCTGGGAGCCCTCGCATATCACCATGGTAGAAAGCACCCAATGCTCGCATGAAATCCCCTCAGATGAGTTTGGTGACCTCAGAAAGAAACAATGTCAAACACGTGAATCTAGGCAAAACACTTAAAAGAAAGAAGTCCACAATGCATGGAAGAATTTACTTACTAACTGTTTAAGTGAAGAAAGCTTAGCTACAACAAATTAAGCACTTAAGCACCTATGCATTAAGGTCTGGCAACCACTTTTAAATGTTTTAAAGAACCTTTTAATGTAATTTTCATATAATTAAGCAAGTTATATAAAAAAGGGAAGAAAGCGGAAATTGCATGGATGTTCTCAGCCAATTCCTTTCTTGTGAAACATGATGACCCAAATCTAAAGAGTACTATCAATCCGGGCCTGCAAAATCTGTAGTTTCCAAAACAAGGATATGAGATCTTGTCTTAGTAGAATTCTTCAAGAGGCCAGACTCTAAGCCTGTTGTTAAAGATTTTAATTTATTGTGAAATCACTAGTTAAGGGGTACTCATTGCAAAGATCACTTCACCTTTCCAGGTTGAGACAAGTGGCGCTCTGCATGTGCGCCACTTGTCGCAACTTGTGAGTTTTCCTTTTTTAAATTCGTTTATTCAAAACATTTTATCTCTTAAACCATGCATCCAAATCTTGAACCGATTTTGCCGTTGGATTCCTCGCGTCAAGATCTTCAAAACTAGATCCCATGTTGATAGGTTTTGACGAACTTTTTTCATGAAAAAAACCAGACGAAAAAACCGAACCAGGAGCATGGGGTTTTTTCCTTTCCGAAAGAGGCACGCCCGTACCTCTCACGAAATCATAACCGTGCCTCTCGCGGAAGCAAAAAACCGTGCCTCTCGCGGAAAGAAAAAACAAAACATGATTTTTCCGTTTTCGAGGAGGCATGACCATGCCTCTGGAGAAAGCATAACCACGCCTCTCACGAAAGCAAAACCATGCCTCTCGCGAAAGAAAAAAAAACAGAAAACGCATTTTTTTCCATTTTCGAGAGGCACGGCCGTGCCTCTCGTGAAAGCACAACCATGCCTCTCGCGAAAGCAAAACCGTGCCTCATTTGGAAGGAAAAAAATTAGAAAATGCGTTTTTTTCATTTTCGAGAGGTGTCGTGGGTTTGTCACGGCAGATGTCCTCGTGAAAGGACTTAGTCGTGGAGCCATCGCAACGGGTTAGCTTAAAGGGGTTAAACCGGACAAGGGGACACGGGAGTTTATACTAGTTCGGCCCCTTCGATGAAGGTAAAAGCCTACGTCTAGTTGTGATTGGTATTGCTAGGGTTTCGAAGGCCAGGGAGCGAATCCGCTTTGTCTGGCTCTCGAGTTGTTGTTGTCTCTAAACCGCGGCCGGGTCGTCCCTTTATATACATAGGTTGACGCCCGCCGGGCTACAGAGTCCCGAAGCCAGATTATAAACGTATCTGGTTCGGCCTCTCTCTTTCTATCTTACTATACAAGTTACATGACTAGACCGGTTTACATTTACAGACTGTAACCCGCCTTTGGGCCCTCCGTAAAGGGCCATCATCTTTACATCTTCATGGGCTTCTAATCTTCAAAGAGTCAACCCGGCTACATAAGGCCGGTTTACCTCCAGTAGTAATATCCCCAACATTAGGCCCCAGATTGGTTTGAACTTGTTTATGTCAATCTTCCACACTTTAGAAAAAAATCTTCTCTCTTATCTTCATTTTTGATCTTGTAAACCGCCGTGACGTCATACTTCAAAATTAGGATAAACCGCCCTGACGTCATCCATCTGTTGATGTCGGAGATTTCCTTCATTTAATATATATCCAGTCATTGAGGCGGCACCTTTATTAACTTGTCCATTTTTGGGCTCCTCGATTCATGTACTTGCCATTTTATCACTTCGCCTTATAAATAGGACCGAGGGGTCATTTTCACCGTTTCCCCCCGTGCCTCTTCGCGTCGTCTTCCTCGTGCCGCTCAGCCTCTGGAGCTCCGCCGCCACCGTCGACCGTCGCCTCTGCTCCGACCTTGGACACTACATCACCCTGAACGCACCAGAATACTGCGGCACCCTTCCGCTTCCTCACCAGCTCCGGTAAGTTCTCTACTTTTTTCACCATAGATCTGTTCTAGGGTTTCGACATTCTTCGTAGTTCTTCCAAAGTTCATTAGTGCTATTCTTGCCTGTTCTTCCTTTAATAGATGTACACTTCATGCTTGATGCATCTCTTGCCGTAGCTTACCTACCATGGTCATCACAAATCCTTATGCGCAAAGAGCTGATCTAGTCTGTCAAAAATTGCTTCAGTTCTGCACCCCTTCAAGATCCAATTATTTTTGCTTTTCTATATTATCTTTAGATCCGAAAGTTTTGTACATCACTGTGAGATCTGTTTCTATGTTCCTGTGAGATCCGTTTCTCCTCGCACCAATATAAGCGGTTTAACATTGTATAAATAGTCTATGCCATTAGCCCTCTGATAAACCGGAAGAGCATGTTACCTTCACAATTATGCTCTGGTTTAACAGTGTCTGATCAACCATGTGCTACCATTACCTTTCTCTCTCATTATACTAGTCTCCGGGTTGTACCATTTATCATATTAGCATGTTTCTTACTCCCTTGTCTCTTGTGTATAATCATGCATAATTTATAAACCGGCCTTTCATTTTCAGTTTGTTCGCTTTGCAATGGCCAAACAATTCACTGCCTGCAACTGGGCTCGTTCCCGGGTTACTGAGGCTCAATTGAATGAGATGGTTAGCATCGGCTCTCTGCCTAAGAAAACTGAGATCAAATGGCGAGTTCCAGGAACAGAGAATCCTCCAACCCCAAGACAAGGCGAGGTGGTAATCTTTGTTGACCATATAGGTCGTGGTTTCAAACCGCCCGGGTCAAAATTTTATCGAGATGTTCTTGCCAGCTTCCAACTGCATCCACAAGATATTGGTCCCAACTCAGTCTCCAACTTATGCAATTTCCATGTCTTCTATGAAGTCTATTTACAAGAAGAACCAACTGCAAAATTGTTCCGGGATTTCTTTCACTTAAACCGGCGCACAGAGTTTGTGAATGGCCCGAACACAGAGCTTGGTGGTGTCTTGATTCAAAAGTGGAAAGAAGTGGAATTTCCTCATGCCAAACACCATAGCCACCCAAAGGAATGGAACCAAACATGGTTCTATTGCAGAGACACTTCGCCTGAGGATGAAAATCCCCTCCCCGGCTTCCGTGATCATAGATTATCCAATACTCACCGAATGCCACAACGCCTGAGCTCTTCAGAAAGGGCAAAATACGCTCCTCAAATCGCCAAGCTCCGGGCCTTTATGGCAAACGGTTTAACATGTGTGGATTTTGTGCGCTGTTGGATATCCTGGAGTATCTTGCCGCTAAGCCGGCGTCCCAGTTTAATGTGCGAATATACTGGTGAAGTTGACGATCCTCAATGCCACTGCAACATCCAATTATCTGAGGAAGAAGTCACTAAAGGTGTAAAGAAAATTCTGAATGAATCAGAACTGGTCCGCAGTCAAAACGGTCTGAGTCCCTTCTATACCAAGAACAAACCGCCTGCTGTAAGCATTACACTTCCTCTTCATCTCTAATATCTTTAACTTATACAAGATGTAACCCTTCTTATTTATATATATAGGGTGATGACCCTTTCTGGAAACGGAAATCCATAGAGAAAGCGGCAAAGCCAACTAGAGACAAAGTGGTCAAACCAACCCGCCCGAAGACCAAAGCCGTAAAACGGACGTCAAAGTGGAAAACGGCTGACCGGATTAATATGGAACTTGATGATGATACTGATGACCCAGAAGTTGAGGTAGAACTTGACTCACTTGGCTCTCTTTTTATGCATCTTGTTAACAATGATCTTCCTCAGGAGGAGGCAGAAGCTAGTCAGGCTGATGATGTAGAGGTAATTACCCTTTCCTCCAGTTCAGACTCTATGCCAACACAAAAAAACTCGCCAAGCAATCCGGAAAGTAAGCTTTTCTCATCCTCTTGCTCACTTGGATCCAACATTTATTTTGAAGACTCAACAGCATGAAGCTCGCCGGACAACCCGGCACAGTGGCCAATAGGTCACCTCTACCGGTTTACCTGATACTCCGGTTCGGAAGCGCCGGTCTGAGGTCTCTCCTACTTCTGACCATTCTTACCCCAAGGCAGGTTATTTCAGACAGCCTCTTAATCCATCCGATTCAAATTATCAGGTGACACCTCCTTCCTCTTTTGGTGAATCGACAGCAACTCAACTCCCCCCTTTGAAAACTATGGCCGGGTGAGTTATGAAAAACCTTTCCTTTCAATGCACCCTACATCTTTTGAACAGGATGTTAATCCTTTTTTATTCTGTTTGCAGGGCCAAAGCCAGACCCAGCAAGAAAGCTCGGGTCACCAATCCGCCAGAAGACCCTGTTGCCGAAGAAGAAGAACCAAGAGGTGAACCGGAGCAGACTAGTAAACCGGAAGGCCTCCATCCTGAAACAACTTTTGCTGAACCGCCCCTTGACGGCCAACAGACTGACGAACCAACAGATACTGAGCCTGCCGCCCCTGATACTGAACCGGCAGAACCAAACCGGGCTAATCCAATGAAAGACACTGAAATTCCATCATCATCCACCAAAAATCCTAAAGGCCAAGGGGATGACGTTATTATTACTGGAACAGGCCACAACTCTCCTGGTCATCTCGTCATTTTGGCTCAGCATAGTGCCAAAGAAGAGCAAATTGCCAGGGATAAAGGTAAATGGAGCAGCGACTTATCAAACTATGCTCATCTTAACGCTGATGAGCTTCATTCCGGCTTCTTGAACCGTCTGCACTCAAACCGGGATTATGAAGCCGGTTTGGTGAATTTGATGAAAGAATGATATGAGGTAAATGCTTCTCCCTTGTACATTGATTTATAGCTGAAATACTATTCCAAGTAGCCTCCAAGAGCCGTTTTATGATTGTTAATCATAAACCGGGTCTTTGTAACACTTCAAGCATCCCATCATTGATCCTTGCAAAGGCGTGTCCTCAATCATAGATAACACTCATGTTTGAAAAAATATTAGATAACATTCTGCAGCATAGCCCCCAAAGGCCGGTTTAACTTGGCAAGTTAATCCGGTTTTTAATCCACACCACCGGTTTAGAACAAACGTACATTAGCCCCCAAGTGTCAAGGATAATGCTTGCATTGTTCTGGAGACTTGTATAGAGGGTAGTATTTGAGAGCAAATAGGCATTAGCCCCCAAGTATGAAGTGGATAACTTGTTATATGCTTTATACTTAGTGCATAAATATGTTGTTTTGTTGAATATACCTTCAATGTTGCAGGCTGAACTGAGAAGCAAAGATGCCCAAAACTCTGACTTACAAGAAAATGTGAAGTCTCAACAAGCCGAAGCTGCAAAAGCCAAAGAGGAGCTGACACAGGCCCTGGCCGGAATGGAAAAATTGAAAGAATCCTTCAACCAAGATTGTGCTGAATGGGAAACCAAAAAAGTCGGTTTGATCAAAAGAGCTGTAGATGCCGAGGAAGCCCTGAAACCGGTGGTTGAAGAACTAGCCGGTTTGAAGCGCCAAATCAACGCTATGACCTCTGCTATCTTTGGTAAGTGTCTGCTTATGTATGTTGCACCAGTCAATGAATCTTAAAACTGACCAAAATGTTGATAAAATCTTTGGCAGGAACTCGGATCACTCATCTTGGTGCAGATATGTGGATGAAGCTCAAAGCGGCATATACATTGGTTGAGCAGCTATACTCTGGATCTCAGCGAGCCATTAGTACATCGGCTTATAACAAACCGGCGCCAACGTTGATTAAGGAGACCCTTGAGAAGCTGGGCATGTTACCGGCGCGTATTGTCGAGTTGAAAAGAGCCGCTGCGAGAGCAGGAGCATTAACCGCCCTTATTCGAGCCAAGGCCTGGATTCCAGACCTTGAAGCGGAGGATATCATTAAAGGATATCCAGGCGTTAAAGAAGACGGTTCAAACTTTGACAATGATGATCTTCGGCGGCTGACCAAACAGATGCGGCCAGCGGCCAGCAAATTGGCTGAGGACACCGATTTGTCCCATTTTCAACCGTTTTATGATGCAGAAGGGAAAAGACAGCCGGCCGATATCCATGAATTCGAAGAACTTGTGCCTCCGATTCGTAAGCACACTTATGCCCCTGATATTAACCCTTCTGATCTTATCCATGAGGAAGCAGTGTTCCAAGCTTTAACCGGAATCGATTGGTCAATGGCTGATTTCCAGCTACTGGGGAGGGATGAAGAGGTGTCGACACCAACTGATCCGCAACCGTCAAACCGTCTTGATGAAGATTCCTGATTTGGTCGCCGGTTTATATGGCTACTGTAAAAAACAGTGGCACTGTTTGAACCGCTTTGAAGCTTCATGTAATAGGATAGCTGAAACTTTGTTTATCTGCCATGCCATCGAGCATGTTTCATAACGCTTTGTGATAATTTGTGCCGCCCTTCAGGATATATTTTATGCATAGCCTATGATGACTTGCCTTCCTGGGTCCAAAAAACTTAAAAGTGTCTAGCGGTTTACCTCTAAACATGTCATAATATCCAAGAAGTATATGGTACTTTAGCTGAATAATCAAGTGTTTGTACAAAAAATAATGTACAGAACATACCTCATTGATTGACCAAATGTGTATACAGCAAAGGTGTTTAACACCAACCCGATACGTTTGATAATTTCATCTTCATAATGCTGGTCTATCTATTAAACCGGACCGGTATAACTACCGGATTTTCTTTATAACACTGGTGATTTAGTCAAACCAGACCGGGTCAATGACCACCAGTTTATAATTGATCATGTGCCAACAACTGGTGGTTGGAAAGCAAGCCGGGTCAAGGACGCCGGTTTATCAAAAAATACTTATGATTGTCAACAAATAAAATTCAAATAGGAAAATATGCGAGGCTTTTTACGAGCTGCCAGGCTCCAAATCGAGGCTTTTCATGGCTGCCAGGCCTCTGAGTTAAACCATTTAACAAAGCCTTTTAAGATGGGCCTCCAATTAACCAATCATCGTTTTAACTGTGACAAGTTCAGGGTCTGTAAAAGATTGACTTGTCAAACGTTCGATGGGTCATGCCAGGATTACCTGCATAGGAGTGGCTTACTTGATGAAGGCAGGTTAACCCGGGGTTTTAGGTGAATACACCAGGCTTCCAAGCCGTGGCTTGATAGCCAATTACGAGGGTCCTTTCAAACTCTTTATTGCTTTGCAAAAAAGAGCTCCCAAGTAACTTTGTGAGCGATGCTCAGCGTGTGCCTATGTTTGAGTTTGTACTGTGTACAATACTCTCTTTGGCTCCACAAATTTTTCCTTGTGTGGCTGAAATGCCTATCAAGAGGTGTAGCTGTGGTTCAAACATAACCAAGCCCCCTAGTGATTTTCTTTATCTTTATGCAGCTGCTAAAGCCGGTTTAACAAAGAATCCGCTTTGACCGTTAACTTGTAAAAGCACACATATGATATAATAAAGAATAGATACCCCGCTTATAACGGAGGCTCCGGTTTATTATATGGTATATACATTGTCATAAATATGTACAGATGAAGAGCCTATGGCTTCAAGTATAGTAAGGCCGAAGGAGAGCTATGTTACATGGCCGCTTTGTCTCCTCCTCCGATTGACGTGAGTCTTCATGCTCTCAAACATCAATGAGGTAGTAGGATCCGTTGTGGAGATTTTTGATGACCACAAAGGGTCCTTCCCAAGGGGGGATAACTTGTGCATATCAGTGTGATCCTGGATGAGCCGGAGCACCAAATCACCTTCTTGAAAGATTCTAGTTTTAATCCGGCGGCTGTGATAACGTCGAAGATCTTGTTGATAAATCGCCGAACGTGCTACTGCAAGATCCCGCTCTTCATCCAACAGGTCCAGAGAATCCTGACGTGCCTTCTCATTATCAGCTTCAACATAAGCTGCCACACAGGGCGAATCGTGACGGATGTCACTAGGAAGAACCTCCTCCGCTCCATAAACCATGAAGAAAGGCGTGTAACCCGTAGACCTATTGGGTGTGGTGTTGATGCTCCATAACACAGAAGGTAGCTCCTCAACCCAACAACCTGGCGTCCTCTTTAAGGGAACCATAAGCCTTGGTTTGATACCCCGTAGAATTTCTTGATTTGCCCTTTCCGCTTGACCATTAGATTGGGGGTGAGCCACTGATGCTAGATCAAGCCGGATGTGCTCACGTTGACAGAATTCTTCCATCTCTCCTTTTGATAAGTTAGTACCATTGTCTGTTATAATGCTATGTGGAAAGCCAAACCGGAATATCACCTTTTTGATGAATTGAACCGCCGTGGCTGCATCACACTTGCTGACTGGCTCTGCCTCTACCCATTTAGTGAATTTATCAACTGCTACTAACAGATGGGTCTTCTTGTCCTTGGAGCACTTGAAGGGTCCAACCATATCCAGCCCCCAAGTTGCAAACGGCCACGTAATTGGAATCATCCGCAACTCTTGAGCCAGAACATGCGCACGGCGGGCAAACTTTTGACATCCATCACATCTTTTGACTAAATCCTCTACATCAGCATGCGCCGTCAACCAGTAAAAACCGTGGCGAAAAGCTTTGGCAACTAACGACTTTGAACCGGCATGGTGACCGCAATCCCCTTCATGAATTTCTCGCAAAATCTCACAACCTTCTTGAGGAGAAACGCATCACTGAATTGCTCCTGAAACACTGTAACGATGTAACTCCCCATTGAGTATGGTCATGGACTTGGACCGCCGGATTATCTGTCGAGCCAACATTTCCTCAGCTGGTAACTCGGCCCGGTTCATGTAATCCAGATATGGGATCGTCCAATCCGGTATGGCATGCAGAGCTGCCACCAACTGAGCCTCCGGATCAAGAATAGCCAAATCTTCTTTGGTTGGTATTTTGACTGACGGATTGTGCAATACATCAAGAAAGACATTGGGCGGAACCGGTTTACGTTGGGAACCAAGACGACTTAAAGCATCTGCCGCTTCATTCTTCTGCCGGTCTATATGGTCCACCTGATAACCTTTAAAGTGACCAGCCACTGCGTCCACCTCTCGTCGATATGCGGCCATGAGTGGGTCCTTAGAATCCCAAGTGTCAGGCAGTTGCTGAGCCACTAGATCTGAATCGCCGAAGCACTTAACCCGGCTCAAATTCATCTCTTTAGCCATCCGAAGACCATGGAGTAAAGCCTCATATTCAGCCGCATTGTTAGTACAAGGGAACATTAAACGGAGGACATAACAAAACTTGTCACCTCGTGGGGAAGTTAATATGACTCCAGCCCCCAAACCCTTTAACTGTCTGGACCCATCAAAATGAATAGTCCAATATGTATTATCTGGTTTCTCCTCAGGTGCCTGTAACTCCGTCCAATCGTTGATGAAATCTATGAGTGCCTGGGACTTGATCACCGTGTGGGGTATATATTTGAGCCTGTGAGGTCCAAGCTCAATGGCCCACTTGGCAATCCGGCTAGTTGCCTCTCTGTTTTGAATGATGTCGCCCAGAGGAGCTGAACTGACCACTGTGATAGGATGGCCCTGAAAATAGTGTTTGAGCTTCCGGCTTGCCATAAACACCCCATACACCAGTTTCTGCCAATGTGGATACCTCTGCTTTGACTCAATGAGAACCTCACTGATATAATAAACCGGCCGTTGAACCGGATACTCTTTGCCAGGCTCCTTGCGCTCTACCACAATGGCTATGCTGACAGCCCGGGCATTAGCAGCCACATACAACAATAGTGGCTCTTTATCGATCGGTGCTGCCAGCACGGGCAGTTCCACTAGCTGCCTCTTCGGATCTTCAAATGCCTTATCAGCTGCCTCACTCCAGACAAAGTTATCTGTTTTCTTGAGCATCTAATATAAGGGGATGGCCTTCTCTCCAAGGTGGCTGATAAACCGGCTCAAGGCTGTAATCCGGTCGGCCAGACGTTGCACATCGTTAATACACGCCAGTTTAGCCAAAGACGTAATTGCTGCAATCTTTTCCGGATTAGCCTCAATGCCTCTATTTGAAACCAGAAAGCCTAAGAGCTTGCCTGCCGGGACACCGAAAACACACTTCTCCGGATTGAGCATAATCTTGTAAACCCGGAGATTGTCAAAGGTTTCCCATAGATCATCTATCAATGTCCCCTCCTTTCCGGATTTGACCACAATATCATCCACATACGCATGAACATTGCGCCCATTTTGCTTATGAAGGCAATTCTAAACACATCGCTGGTAAGTTGCTTGGGCACTCTTGAGTCCAAAGGGCATGAAAACATAGCAGAAGACTCCAAAGGGAGTTATAAAGGTTGTCTTCTCCTGGTCCTTAACTGCCATTTTGATCTGATGATAACCAGAGTAAGCATCCGAAAAACACAAACGGTCACAACCCGCCGTAGCATCAATTATCTGATCAATGCGGGGAAGAGCAAAGGGGTCTGCAGGGCAAGCCTTGTTTAAATCTGTGTAGTCCACACACATCCGCCAAGTGCCGTTTTTCTTAAGAACCAGCACCGGATTGGCTAACCACTCTGGATGAAAAACTTCAACAGTAAACCCAGCAGCCAAAAAAGGGCTACCTCTTCACCTATAGCCCTACGTCTTTCCTCATTGAAACGGTGGAGGAACTGTTGGACCGGTTTGAATTTAGGATCAATGTTGAGTGTGTGCTCAACAAGTTCTCTCAGTACACCTGGCATGTCAGAAGGTTTCCATGCAAAGATGTCCCGATTCTCACGGATGAACTCGATGAGCGCGCTTTCCTATTTGGGATCCAGGTTAGCGTTGATGCTGAACTGTTTGGATGAATCGCCAGGGATAAAGTCGACCATCTTAGTGTCTGTAGCTGATTTGAACTTCAATGCTGGATCATGTTCTGTAGTTGGCTTTTTTAAGGAGGTCATGTCTGCCGGATCAACCTGCTCCTTATAGAATTTTAACTCCTCCGTGGCACAAACCGACTCAACATAAGCCGCATCGCCTTCTTCACACTCCAAAGCAATCTTTCTACTTCCATGTACTGTGATAGTCCCCTTATGACCTGGCATTTTAAGCTGTAGGTAAACATAACATGGCCTTGCCATAAACTTAGCATAAACCGGCCGCCCAAACAAGGCGTGGTACAGACTTTTGATCTTCACCACCTCAAATGTCAATGTTTCTGACCTTGAATCGTAGTCATCTCCAAAAGCTACCTCCAAAGCTATCTTACCAACAGGATATGCAGACTTACCAGGCACCACACCATGAAATACCGTATTCGACGGTTTAAGATCCTTATCTGTCAATCCCATACGGTGAAATGTATCATAACACAAAATATTGATACTACTTCCCCCATCCATGAGCACTTTAGTGAACTTGTATCCCCCAACTTGAGGGGCTACCACCAAGGCCAAATGACCTAGATTATCAACCCGGGGTGGGTGATCCTCTCTACTCCACAAAATAGGTTGCTCCGACCAGCGTAAATACTAAGGTACTGCCGGCTCAACAGAGTTGACTGCCCTTTTGTGAAACTTCTGATCATGTTTGCATAAACTAGTAGTGAAGACATGATATTGCCCGCTGTTCAGCTATTTGGGATTGCTCTGATAACCCGACTGCTGCTACTGCTGACTCCCCTGATGGTTGTAACCTCCCTGGTTGCCTTGGTGTCCTTGATCAACGTGTCCGGTTTGATTGCCTGGAAACCCTGAACCGGAACCACCACCTCCGTGACCCGGCCTGTGGAAACCTCCTCCTGAACCGCCGGGAAGGCCGCTGTCATATTGGAACATATTGGAATTCTTGAAATCCCGCATGATATAACAATCTTTCCAGAGATGTGATGCCGGTTTGTCCTTCGATCCATGCTTTGGACAGGGCTGATTTAACAAACGCTCAAAATTGTTGCCTGGACCTCCACCCCTCTGGGGCTGCTTGCCTTTATGGCGCTGGCCATTCTCCTGCGCGTTGGTATTTGCGACAAAGTCCAAACCACTGTCGGCCTTGCGCTTCCAGCATTTCCATGGCCTGCCGGATTATGTTGTTGTCCTTTGGCATTGCCGTTCCTCATACCCTTCTCCGATTTGTCCTCCTCTGAATCCGGATCCTTGGTATTATCTGAATCAACATATTTAACCAAAGCGGCCATGAGTGTTGACATGTCGTTGCAGTGACATTTGAGCCTTCCCAACTTCTGTTTCAATGTTTTGAAATGGCAATTGCCCTCTAACGTTAACACTGCGGTGTCTGCATTGATACGATTTGATGAATGCAAAATCATCGAGACCCGTTTGACCCAATGGGTCGTGGACTCCCCTTCCTCTTGGACACAAGCGGCCAGATCTACAATTGACATTGGCTGCTTACACGTATCCTTGAAGTTCTGGATAAACCGGTGCTTCAGTTCGGCCCATGATCCAATAGAGTTGGTCGGCAAGCTCTTCAACCAAGTGCGAGCTGTTCCTTCTAACATCATGGTGAAATATTTAGCACACACCGCCTCATCCACATCTAACATTTCCATTGCCATCTCATAGCTCTCCACCCATGCCTCTGGCTGCAAATCGGCGGTGTAATTTGGTACCTTACGAGGTCCCTTGAAATCCTTGGGTAGTCGCATATTACGCAAAGCAGGAGTTAAACACGGTACCCCTAAGGAACTGAACTTCGCCCCTGGCTCCACGGAGGCGGTGGGGTGAACCGGAGTATGCTGTCGTGCTCCGTGTCGAGCTGTCAACTCGGCCTCTCGACGTGCGCGGCCATGGTCCACAACATCTTGCGCATTAGCACCTCCCCCAGCCGGGTTGTTCCCTCGTGGCGAATTTCGGCGACGTGCACTATTGGACACGGCCGGTTCGTCCTCCACCTGTCTGCTATAACTCCGACTTGGACGGTGAGTGGAATGAATCCTCTCACGGCTGTGTGAATATGCTTGCTATTGATTTAGTGTTATCTGAAGGAGATCCCTGGCCTGACACGCTTCCACTGCAACTGGTGACTCGCTGTCGGTTGGGAGGGCCGCCAGGCGTGAAGCGGCGGCCACAATGTTGTCCAACGGGTTGGAATAATGCTCGGGCGGTGTTGATGGTACAACATTGTTCTGGCGAGGCAGGTCCGTCGTGCACGGCTGAACCGGCGCTCCTGCTCCCGGCGCCCCCGCCCGGTTTAGCGTGGGTTGGTTACCATCTCCTGCACCTGGCGTGTTGAAAAGATTCTGCGGCTCATAAACCAACGGGAGACGTGATCGGTACCTTCTTCTCATGACTTCCTCTGAAGCATTCTGATCCAGTCTAATCCGGTAAGGCTGTGCTTCCAACTCGGCCCGCTCCGTAGCCATCCTGGCGTTCTTTGCTGCCAGGTCCGCTTTAGCCTGGGCTATCTGATCTTTCACTTTTACAATCTCCGCATCGTGCTGATCCCTGGCTGCTGCGTCAACCTCCGCGGACATCAATGTTGCTAGAGCATCGAACAAATCAGACAAGACATGGGTCGGAGGTGGCGCCGAGCTTCCTGCCCCTGCTGGTGTGGCCCTCGTTGAACCGGAGAGCATTGCTACGGCGGTAGATGAATGAGGCGCCGATTGTGTGCCGGCCATGAAGATGGCGGCCTGGTTTGGCAGACCGGGGGAATCCGGAATACTGTTGCCCTCGGATCCTCCCTCAATCCGGCCGTCCTACAACTGGTAAAGCGATTCGGTTTCTCCAAAAGACTCGTCATCAGAGCAGACTACGGTTTCTCCATCGGACACCGGTCCATCCTCGTACCCCGATCCATGGGCGACACCTACGAAAACATGCCTTGTCTCGGGGTGAACCGGCGAAGAACTTGCACGCCGAGCCGTTTCGATGATGTCGGTGCAGATGTCCGGCTCGGGGGCCGGTTCGCCGATCTTGCCGATGAAGACGTGAATCCCACCAAAAGGGACCCGGTACCCGTATTCGATTGGCCTCGGGACCCCATCCTGCATTGTCGATGTAGAGCTTGCCGCGGCGACTCTTCGTCATCCGGCCCACGGCGTATCCCTTGAGTCCATCGAAGCTGCCCTTCAAGAACTCAAAACCATCGTGCGATAGTCCCACGGTGGGTGCCAACTGTCGTGGGTTTGTCACGGCAGATGTCCTCGTGAAAGGACTTAGTCGTGGAGCCATAGCAACGGGTTAGCTTAAAGTGGTTAAACCGGACAAGGGGACACGGGAGTTTATACTAGTTCGGCCCCTTCGATGAAGGTAAAAATCTACGTCTAGTTGTGATTGGTATTGCTAGGGTTTCGAAGGCCAGGGAGCGAATCCGCTTTGTCTGGCTCTCGAGTTGTTGTTGTCTCTAAACCGCGGCCGGGTCGTCCCTTTATATATATATAGATTAACGCCCGCCGGGCTACAGAGTCCCGAAGCCGGATTATAAACATATCCGGTTCGGCCTCTCTCTTTTTATCTTACTATACAAGTTACATGACTAGGCCGGTTTACATTTACAGACTGTAACCCGGCTTTGGGCCCTCCGTAAAGCGCCATCATCTTTACATTTTCATGGGCTTCTAATCTTCAAAGAGTCAACCCGGCTACATAAGGCCGGTTTACCTCCAGTAGTAATATCCCCAACAAGAGGCACGACCATGCCACTCGCGAAAGCACAACCGTGCCTCTCTCGAAAGCAAAACTGTGACTCTCGCGAAAAAAATGCGGCTTTTCACGCAATTTTTTTTAAATTTTTTTGTTCCAAAAGTTAAAGAAGACCGATAAAAACCGAAACGTCGAAAAAAAGGAAAAAAAACTGTTTAAAAAGTCGAAAACGCGTGCGAAAAATAAAAAAAATCCAAAGAGAACGCCTAGAGCGCGACACGTGACGGGTGGCTGAGAGCGTGCTAAGTGGCGCTAATCATTGTGAGCCTTCCGAAGAAGCGCTCGTTAACTAGTTGCTCTCATTTTATTGTGCTAGCACCTCGTCTAAGCATTCGTGTATTGAAAGATGTCTGACAGCTGATAGCGAGAATTGTTTAAAAGTTAATAATTTGAGGCCATCTTTTATTAAATCCTTTTTGTTGGCCCTGAAATAAGCGATGGCCCATTACAACCCCACATTTGAAAAGAAACAAATCGAAAGTCCAAATTTCCTCGAAAATTAATAATCGAAAGTCCAAACCGCTGACAGCGCTTCCACGCACCTAATCAAGGAACGTCTGCAAAAACTCGAGCACCTTGTCGACATCTTCAGGCAAGACACCCTTCACCGCATCCGCCATCCTGAACCGCTGAGCCCACGCGGCCAGGGCCGGCGTCCTCGCCGCGTCCAGGAGCTTGATCCCGATCATCTTCTCGATCACCACGAACCAGCCCAGGTAGCTGCCGAGCACAACGTCGACGAACCCGATGCCGTCGCCGCCGAAGAACGGCTTCCCACCGGAGCATTCCCCGAACGCGCCTTCCAGCGTCTCCATCGCCGAGATGGCCCGTACAGCCGCCTCCATCTTCTCCTCGGTCTTGCGGGCGAACAGGATGGTGAACCACGGCGACCCAACCTGCAGCACATCCGTCGCATCGAGCTTCATTACTTCCGCACAGGAACAGAGCAAAGAAAGAGCGGGCGGTGAAGAGACGGCGATGCGTCGCGTAATACTTGCCTTGTCGTCGACGTAGGCGGCCCAGAACCGGGCGGTGGCGCGCTCGTGCGGGCCGGCGGGGAGGACGCTCGGGCCGGCGCCTCTCCAGACCTCGTCGATGTACTGCACGATGACCTGCGACTCCGGGATGGGCTTGCCGTTGTGGATGAGGACGGGCACCTTCTTGTGCACGGGGTTGGAGGCGAGGAGGAGCTCGCCCTTGTTCTGGAGGTCTTCCTCGACGTACTGGTAGCTGATCCCCTTGAGGTTGAGCACGATCTGCACCCTGTTCACGAACGGGCTGTCCCACACGCCTAGCAGCTTCACCTCGTCTCCTCCTGCCGCCGCTGCCATTGACACGCCGTGGCTCAGCGCTTGGATCTCTGGGTTCTTGGGATGTGCTGGTGATGGGATCTTGGATGCTGGAGCCTTGGACTTGAAGACGACTGGTTATAAACGAGTGGACATTTCGGAGTTCGGGGAGTTCAGCGCTGCTGTTAGGTTGTCTATAATTCGGAGCTTTTTTATATGTTTGGTGATCAGGTCGGTTAATCATGGGCTCGTGGCAATCGAGTGAATTGATGTGCCAACTGCAGATTAGTCATTGGTGATATGGAGTAGAACAAAGCTTGTCTCCCACATTTTTTTGTTGTTGGAAAAAACCTAGTATAGGAGAAAAGCGCCGGTAGGTATCTTTTTTTGCGAAAAGGTACCCTTTTTTTTGCGAACAGCTGGTAGGTACCGTGCTGCACGCATCGGATCATCAATCAAAGAGATATATGCGCCTCTCGAGCTGTCGTCCAACGTGCACGTAGCGCTCCGAGCAATAATTCGCGCGCGAGAAGAGAACCAAACACATTTCTCTCGGATCATCAAAGAGAACCACTCCGGGCAACAACACGTAGCACTCCGGTGTAGCGCTGCAGGATCTCAGTGACGAATGTGTGATGATGGACACACGTAGGGTGGTGACATTGTCTCGCGCCGTGATGACGTCGACGGCAGACCTGGCAAGGTCGATATGTTGGTACCTGCTCTGAAAATCGATCGATGAAAGATGATGGCGGCGGCCACTGTAACGTGTGCATGTGGTGCCTGCTGAGACTGGGAGTGTGCTGGACCGGTGTGTGCCCCAGATCCGACGATTGCGGCACCACGGTAGGGTCTGGGGCAACACACGCACGCGATTGCGGCACCACGGCAAGGTGTTTGGCAACACACGCGCGAACCCCGACAATACGCACCTCTTCATCAAGTTAATAGGTGTAGTGACATATGTTGTCAAGACAGTGCCTTCAGACTTATTGATGTATAACTTTGTGAGAACTTGGTGAATATAACTAATAAAATGATTGTATGCATCATCCTGATGCAAAAGTCGGGGTCATTCTCCTTTCAAAAACAAACAAAAAAAGAGTCGAGGACCCTGGCGTCCCAGACACAAGTAAGAATTTGATGATATGCCCCCTGTCAGACCATGAGCCATCCTCTTCCGAAGAGATCGAAAATGGTTATCATCAAGTTATTTCGATTTGCTCGTCCTTCGCCTCCAAGAGGTATGACCATAAGAGTCTGTTGAGGTCTCTCGGCCAACTAACCAAAAGCGCTCTGGGTCTGTTGACCAGTTGAAACCCTCTCTGACGATGCACACTCGGTTTCTATAGCTAGACCTTGATTTTTTTTTTGAGACAAAGCTAGACCTTGATAGACTTTTTTTTTGAGGATTGCCAACACTTTATTGATCAGTGTGAATGTTTATGGGAATACATGTTGGGTCATGAGGATGAATAGGCCACAAATGGCGACCTTGATCAAGCAAAGCCGAGTGTTTGGCAAGGTTGTGAGCTTCACAATTTGATGCTCTTCCTTCGAAAATAACTGAACAACTAACAAAATAACTAGCCCTAGAATTAAATTCTTTCACAATGGCCTCATAGGCTCCTCCTTTACCTTCATTGATATCATCTACTATGGTCTTGCTATCACATGCAATAATGATCTTTGTCAGCGCGAGGTCTTCTGCTAATGCCAATGCTTCACGACAAGCTAGCATCTCTAGGGTTGCCGGTTCTGTTAGTCCTGGTAGAACAATCGACGAAGACCCTAAGTAGCCTCCATCTCTCCCTCTGCACACTGCCGCTGACGCGCCTACTTCCTATTACGGGAGAGCCCTCCATCCACATGAATTTTACAGTAACCCTCTGTTGGTGGTTTCCATGACAAAGACATAACATATGTGCGTACATTGCATCGGGTAGCTGAAGGAACATGAATAGCCTTGATAGTATCTAGCTCATTGATAAACCGCTCAACAAATAGATGTGTCGCCATGGGACTTTGATATATGCTCTCATGTATAGCTTTTATGCGAGAAGTCCATATGGCCCACAAAGTAATAGCCAACTTGATGAATTGGGCATGCGATAATGACTCCTGAAGATCAAACAGCCAACGCTTGGCACTTGGATCGCTTGTGTCAACCAAATTTTCTCCGAGCTCCTCATCTACAAGCGCCCAAACGCACTTTGCGAATGTGCATTCAACCAAAGAATGTTTCCATGAATCCACCGCACCACAAAGCTGGCATCTATCCTCAGTAGACATGTTTCGATGATGACGAACATCTTCTGTAGGAAGAGAATGCCTCACAAGGTGCCATAGGAATTTTTTTTATCTTAGCAGGCACTTGTGTGTTCCATAGTGACGTCCATCCCTTCTCTTCAAATCTAGCATTTGATGTAGTTGGGCGACCATCTAACTCTGCATCCCTACTATTTCTGATTGGCACTAGTAATCCGTATGCTGACCTGACGGAAAATACTCCCTTCTTCTCATATTGCCAAGCCCAAAAGTCATCAACCAAGCTGGTGCACAAAGGAATATTTTTTATTGCTTGAATATCTGTTGGTAAGAAAATTTTCTCTAGGACCTTGGTGCGCCAGGTGGCCGAAGTGTCGTCGATTAATTCGCTAACAAGGATGGGAGGGTTTGGTGCAAGACTCACCAATGGTCGCATAGAAGACTCCCTCGGTATCCAATTATGTTCCCATAGTTTCGTTGAGGTACCATCTCCAATTTTACGTATAATACCATGCATGAGTGCGTTTCTGCCCTCCAAAACTGCACACCAGATTTGTGACAGGTGAGATCCCAGCTTGGCATTTGTTATGGAAGTGTTTGGGAAGTAGATCACCTTAAGTAACCGAGAACTCAATGCTTCTGGTGTGACAAAAGAATCCTCCAAGCTTGACGTGCCAATAATGCAAGATTAAAAATCTCAAGGTCCCTAAATCCAAGTCTACCATTCTTCTTTGGTTGTGTCATATCTTTCCAGGATACCCAGACTTGGGGGCTATGCCTAAGGGATAGTCCCAAGAATATATAAGGACGAGGCAAAGGCCCGAGCCGATCAAAAATACAGTTCACAAAACAATTAGCCAAGGGCAACACACCGAATCCATTACCGAAAAAGGATTTCCCCTCGCTTTGTATACAAAGCAACCAACCGAGCCATACAAGGATAGGTGCTGGGGCGGAAGCAGCACAATCGCGACCAAAAGGAAACGATAGAGAAAGAGCAAAAGAAACAAATGCCGACAACGGCGGATCAACAAAAAAGAAGAAGCCCCGTGATCGCTGCGCCCACCGAGATCTCCCACTAGGCTCCAAGACTCCGAAACGCCGGCACCTATCAACACCTCCAAGAAGGATCGCGACGATGAAGACGCTGCTGCCAAGGGTTTCCCCCGGTACACGACGAGGCGAAAGGAAGGGTAGCCCCCGACGCCCTCCCGGAAGGTTAGGTGGCACCCACAAGCGCCACCGCGCCGGTGTCGGCCAAGCCGACAGGGGTTTCCCCCGATCCCAACCCGCACCTCGGGCGCTCCAGAGCCAGCCACCAAACCAACCACCACCCAGCGCCAACACGGTCAAGAGGACCCCACGCTGTCTCACCACGGCAACGCGGAGTGAGGACAACACGACGAAGAATCAGAGCCGGGAATAGGGCATCAGCTCCGTTGGAACGCGGGAGGGCCCCACCTCCACCGTCCGCGACGGGGAGTACTCACTAACGAGCCGGATGTGTACAGTCAAATCGCACACCTCCTGCTGGACAAGTGAAAGTGCAACTATCCCTAGGTGGTTTTGGTAATTCCTAACAACATATAGCTCATTGAGCTAACATTATTCCAAGATTAATATTTCAGGAAAAGATCAATGAATGGCATGGCATGGATGAGGAAAGTGGACCCCTCAAAATACTAAGGACAAAAAGATTGCCTCAAGCTCAAAGTTCAAGACTCTACATTTTATATTTTAGTGATCCAAGATCACATTGAGTCTATAGGAAAAGCCAATACTATCAAGGAGGGATGAGGTGTTGCTTGATGAGGTTCTTGCTTCATAGTGCTTAGTGATATGCTCCAAAACCCTCAACTACCTTCCCACATCCACATATGACCTAAACCAAAAGTCAAACTCGGCCCCACCGATTCTTTCTATCCGGCGCCACCGAGTTCAGATGTCATAGCCACTGCCACAAACCCTACACAAATCGGTCTCACCGATAGGTATTTCGGTCACACCGAGATGGGGTTGTAATCTCTCTGTTTCCATTCGTAACGTTTCGGTCCTACCGAGATGAGCGATCGGTCCCACCGAGATTGCAATGTAAACTCTCTGTTTCCCTTCGTAATGTTTCGGTCCTACCGATATGAGCGATCGGTCCCACCGAGTTTACCTGACCAACTCTCAGGTTAGCTTATTACCAAAATCGGTCCCACCGAGTTTGTGTAATCGGTCACACCGAGATTACGTTATGCTCTAACCCTAACCATATCGGTCCTACTGAGTTGCATCTCAGTCCCACCGAAAATACTAACGGTCACTAGGTTTGCTAAATCGGTCCGACCGAGTTTCTCAATTCGGTCTCACCGAGATTGGTAAATTGTGTGTAACGGTTAGTTTTTGTGTGGAGGCTATATATACCCCTCCACCCACTCTTCATTCGAGGAGAGAGCCATCAGAACATACCTACACTTCCAATACATATTTTCTGAAGAGAGAACCACCTACTCATGTGTTTAGGCCAAGATATTCCATTCCCACCATATGAATCTTGATCTCTAGCCTTCCCCAAGTTGCTTTCCACTCAAATCTTCTTTCCACCAAATTCATATCCTGTGAGAGAGAGTTGAGTGTTGGGGAGACTATCATTTGAAGCACAAGAGCAAGGAGTTCATCATCAACACACCATTTGTTACTTCTTGGAGAGTGCTGTCTCCAAGATTGGCTAGGTGTCACTTGGGAGCCTCCGACAAGATTGTGGAGTTGAACCAAGGAGTTTGTAAGGGCAAGGAGATCGCCTACTTCATGAAGATCTACCGCTAGTGAGGCAAGTCCTTCGTGAGCGATGGCCATGATGGGATAGACAAGGTTGCTTATTCGTGGACCCTTCGTGGGTGGAGCCCTCCGTGGACTCGCGCAACCGTTACCCTTCGTGGGTTGAAGTCTCCATCAACGTGGATGTACGATAGCATCACCTATCGGAACCACGACAAAAACATCCGTGTTTCCAATTGCGTTTGAATTCTCCAAACACTTCCCTTTACATTCTTGCAAGTTGCATGCTTTACTTTCCGCTGCTCATAGACTCTTTGCATGCTTGCTTGAATTGTGTTAAGATTGCTTGACTTGTGCTAAGATAGCTAAAATCTGCCAAAGACTAAAATTGGGAAAATGATATATTTTTAATTGGTCAAGTAGTCTAATCACCCCCCTCTAGACATACTTTCGATCCTACAAGTGGTATCAGAGCCTTGGTCTCCATTTGCTTTGATTTCCATAGCTTTTGGTGGTCATAGCCTTGGTTTCACAACCTAGGAGAGTATGGCGTCTAGCGAGGGAAATTATCACCGTAGAGGTCCTTACTTTGATGGTACTAATTTTGCTAGTTGGAAGCATAAGATGAACATGCATATTCTTGGACATAACCCCGCCATTTGGGCTATTGTGTGTGTTGGCTTGCAAGGTGAATTCTTTGATGGGAGAGAACCGAATCGTGAAGCTATCGCGGAAGAGTTGAAGATGCTACAATACAATGCTCAAGCTTGTGATATCCTCTTCAACGGATTGTGCCCCGAAGAATTCAACAAAATCAGCCGTCTTGAGAATGCAAAGGAAATTTGGGATACTTTGATTGACATGCATGAAGGTACCGACTCCATCAAGGAATCCAAGTTGGATGTGCTTCAAAGTCAACTTGACAAGTTCAAAATAAAGGATGGTGAAGGTGTCGCTGAAATGTACTCTAGGCTTTCTCTTATCACAAATGAGATTGCCGGCTTAGGAAGTGAAGAGATGACCGACAAATTCATCATCAAGAAGATCCTAAGAGCCTTGGATGGAAAATACGATACCGTATGCACATTGATCCAAATGATGCCAAATTACAAAGATCTCAAGCCAACGGAAGTCATTGGAAGAATTGTTGCTCATGAGATGTCACTCAAGGATAAGGAGGAGCTCCATAACAAGTCAAGTGGTGCATACCAAGCCTCATGTGAAGCTCCCACATCATCAAGTGAGAAACAAACCTTCAATGAAGAATTGAGCCTAATGGTGAAGAACTTCAACAAGTTCTACAAGAATAGAAGCAAAGAGAGAAGTTCCAAGTCAAGGTCCTACAATGACAAAATATATTCTAGTTGAGAGCGAAACTGCTACAATTGTGGAAGACCCGGACACTACTCCAATGAGTGTACGGCTCCCCACAAGAGAAGAGAAGATTCTCCCAAAAGAAGAAGTAGAAGAGAAGAATCACCATCAAGGGAGAGAAGGAGTAGGGATGATCGATATGAACGAAGACCCTCTCGGAGAAGCAAGGATTCGGAAAGGAAGGACAAGTCATCAAGGAGCTGCACAAAACAAAGACATCAAGCTCATGTTGGTGAATGGGTATCCGGCTCCGACTCCGACAATGACTCCGAGAGAAGGTATCACTCCGACTCAGAATATACTCAATATGAAGGTGTTGCCGGTCTAGCACTTGTGTCAACCAACTCCTACGACATATTTGATTCACCAAATGAAGGAATTGGAAGATGCTTCATGGCCAAAGGTCCAAAGGTATCACACCCCGAGTTTGTTGATTTCAATAGTGATGAAGATGACTTGTTAGGTGATGATGATTTACTTGTTGACAACTATAGTGATGAATACTATGATGAAACATCAATTAATCATACTAATCAAGATGAAATGAATGATAATGATAAGGAGAAGATTGAGTCTCTAACTAAAGAACTAAACACTCTTAAGTTAGCTCATGAAACTATCTTAGGAGATCATCTAGAACTTTTAAGGACTCATGAGAAATTACGTTTTGAGAAGCTCAATCTTGAGCAAGAGCATGAGTTCTTAAAGGCAATCAATGATGATCTTCGTAATAAAAGTTCTTCTTACATTGCCAAGCGTTTACTCTTATCCACTTACATGCCTCAAGTCAAGTCTAGTAACAAGAACAAGAAAGATTCTTCTTCTAGTAGTAACAATAATCATGGTAAATCCAATGTTGTTGCTTCTAGTAGTTCTCTTGATTCTACTAATGATTCTCTTAGACAAGTTACACTTGAGCAAGAAAATAGCTTATTGAAGGGAATTATAGAGAAAGGTGTTTACAAGAGCCTTGCCGGGAGTAAGCAATTCGAGGAAATTGTACGCAAGCAAGGAAGGCACCGGAAGAATCAAGGTATTGGTTTCGAACGAAAGTTCATTGCCAATGGAGTTGAGTGGGAAGAAGATCAATACCCCAAGACGAAGTTTGTTCCTCAACAAGAGAAGTATGGTCCTACTTATTTCAAAGGGACACAAACTCAAGATGATCTTCCACCACAAGACCACAAGCAAAAAGGCAAGGACAAGCTTCAAGAGGAAATTGATGCATTTGAAGAAGCTCCTAAGGCCTTGGTCAAGTGGGTTCCCAAGACTACATCAAGTTCCACTTCATCAAGTACAACTACAACTCCGAGGATTCCCATCAAGATGGTGTGGATCCCGGAGAAGAAGAACTAGAGAGTTCTTGAGGGTGACTCCACCAACATACTTCACTCTTATCATTTTGGCAAGAACAAGTGCAATCAACTTCCACATCTTGCACTAATTCAAGGAGTCACAAACCCTCTTGTAGGTAAGACAAGAGACAAGGTAACCTAAAGCTTTCATAGACATCATCTTGTGTGTGCATCACTCTATGTCTATGGATATCCTTGTTTGTTCCTTGTGGGACTAACCCGTGTAGGTATTGAAAGTGCAACTCACTCCGAAGGATAGCTCCAAATGATCTACATCAACATTGAGCATCCACATCTTCAACATCTACATGAAGTCATCATCAACAAAACCCAAGGTTAGTTCATCCCTCTTAGGGGGGATCTCACATCTAGGGGGATCCTTACTCTAACAATTGAGTTAAAGCAACTCTAATGGTGTGAACACAACAACGCTTTATGTAAAAGTGGTAACCCCACTTGTGCTTAAACGATGAGTATGACCTATGATCAAATGTTCTCATTTGACTCCTAAGTCAATATACTCATATATAGATGACCTAGTCATCGCCAATTGCTTGATAGATGCTAGAATTGTTTGTGCATGCTTTGCCACATATTTCATTTGTCATTTTATTGTGTGAGCATGTTGGTTGCATAATTTACTCATTCGAGGACATCCACTTGTTGTTTTGATTGTTTGGTTTCCTTTTCTTTTGGCCAAGTGGATGGACAAGAATGCCTAAGAACCTTATCTAGCTATCTATGCTTTTTTCGTCTCAAACTCTATTCATGCTACATCACAAAATTTGATCAAGTCAGATTCGAACCACTCTGTGTAAGGAGCACTCGGAGTCCCCGATTCGTCATAGACTTAAACTTCCAAAACTTCTTTGTGCGTTTCGGTCTGACCGATTCACCCATTTCGGTCATACCGATATCACTAAGTCGATCTAGGTTTTCAATCTCGGTGCAACCGATTTGAACTTTTCGGTCACACCGAGTTGCAGTAACTGCTTGCAGTTATGCATCTCGGTGCCAACGAGTTGTTCCACTCGGTCACACTGACAGGGTCGGGCTATATATACCCACGGGCAAAATTTTGGAAATTTTCTCGGAACCCTTTCGCCCGCGCTTAGCCCGCTCTGCCTCCAGGGTCTCCAGATCGTCCTCCTCGTAGCCAGTTGCCTCCTACCGCTGGTCTCCGCTGCCGTCAATGGGAATCATCCCCGCTGTTGCCGCCATAGCGAGTTCATCGCCGAACTAGGGTATGAACTCGATCACTGTGCTATCCTTATCTGATTCCTAGCACATTGTGTTCGCCATGTATCTTGCCACGATTGAGATCTTTCTATCCATCGAAAACACTCCGTAGTTTAGTAATGAATTAAAAATTTAGGGTTAGGTTTTCGCCGAAACGATCTTGGACCCATCGAGTTGTGGAACTCGGTACCACCGATTCGGCTCAGGCCATTGCACATGTGATTCTCGGTCTAACCGAGAATTGCAAATCGGTGTTACCGAGTTCAGGACTTTGTGAAACCCTAGCAGTCTCGGTGCCACCGAACTGTGACTCGGTCTGACCGAGTTCACTAGTTTAGGTTCCAACAGCTGCTTCGGTATCACCGAGTTTACAAATCGGTTGATCCGAAATGCTTTCCGAGGAAAACTAAAACTAAGTTTTTGATTCATTCTTTTGTAAAAAAACCTCTGTATTTTGTGATGCTCATCCACTCTATCTCATCTATAATCTATTCACAGGGTCAGTTGTCAGAGATTGCAATATGTCTGATCAAAGTGACAGCCAGAACAGGGAAGAGGAGCAGGTTCAGATGAGTGAGGGCACTAGTCCCTCTAGCAGCTCTGATGAGGGTAGCAGGAGCACCCCAAGCAACTTACCCAAAGCTGCCACCAGGGCCAGAAAGAAGAAAACTTCTGAATTTGAGGATGAAGACTATGTGGTAGTTGAGGATGAGGCCACTTCCAAGAAGGAAGTGGTTAAAAAGGAATATAGCACTGCTGCTGCCACCAAGCCAGGAATGAAGCAAAAGGTTCCTGGCAAGAGAGCTCCAATGTCTAAAGCCAGAGCCTCTTCTCAAGTACCTTTGGAATCTGAACCCAAAGAGGCTGATGCAGAAGGGAAGAAGAGGAAAGAGAGGGTCAAAAAGACCACTGCCAGAGTGCTTGGGAGATCCTCAATCATGAAAGACTCTGAAGATGAGGAAGAGGAAGAGGATGCAGCACCAGCACCCAAAGTTCAAAAGTTTATGGGAGATGCTATAAGGGCAGGGGTTGTTCCATCTAAGCCTAAGACTGCTCCTAAGGCTGCTGCTCCAGCTCCAAAGCCAAAACCAAAGAGGAGCACCAGGAGCATCCCTACTGAGGAAAAGAACAAGGCCCCAGTGCCTGAAGCTGAAATGGAAGAAGAAGATGATGAGTCACATGTCTTGAGGAAGTTGAAGCCAAAAATTCCAGATCACAATGATGCTCATCCAGTAGCTGAGAACATGAAGATAAGGAAGGATTCAAGATTGAGGCTATGGAGAGAGTCAGATCCATATGCCACCAGAAGGAGAACTGCTGTGGACTACAGGTTCCATACCAAAGAACAATAGGATTTCTATGAGACAGTGTTGCTTGACAAGAAACCAATAGTATGTGACATGAGATGGGTTGATTGGAAATTCATTGAGGAAAATGAGGATCACCTCCCTAGTGTATATGACAGCTTCAAGGCGTGTGGAATCGATGAGTTTGTGGCTCAGAAGCTCACAAAGTGGAATGATGAGCTCATCATGCAGTTCTACTCCACAGCTCATTTCTACCCACATGGAAGGATTGTCTGGATGTCTGAAGGCACTAGGTACCAGTCAACAGTAGCAGAATGGGCTCAGTTGATCAATGCCCCAGAAGAACAAGAAAATGACTTGGGATGTCTATGCCAAGAAGAAGAAGGATCACAACACCATGGCACACATGTACAAAGAGATCCCAGATGCTGCTCTTGAGACACACAAGTTTGGATCAGTACATTACCTTCTGCCAGGCTTGCCAACAATCAACTGGATCCTGAGGCACACTCTCTTGCCAAAGTGAGGTGATCACAAGATGATCAGAGGTCACTCCATCAACTTGCTGCACATTTTTGATGTTCCACAAAAGTTCAAGGTCATGAGTCTTATAGTTGAAACTATCAAGAGGACAACTGCTGACCAAAAGAGAAGCTGTGGGTATGCCCCACAGATCCAGGAGTTGATTAACTCCAAGATGGGCACTGGCACATACTTGTTGGACAAGGTTCACATGCCTATCTATCTAGAATTTGAGGACAACCAAGTGGTTATGAATGAGGATGAACCATCTTCTGTGCATGTTCAAGCAAAGAGGAAGAAGGCAAGGGTTGAGAAAGCTGCAAGGATGCCAACCATGGAAGAGGCATCTCAGTATCTTCTGAAGAGCAAGCAAGATCAGCTTGGCTACTTGATTGCATCCACTCTAAGGATTGAGAAAGGGCTGGCCACCCTAACTCAAAACCAGAAGAGCTTGGAAAGGATCGTGGAGCAGAAGTTCTATGACATGGATGTGAAGGTAACTGAGATCTAGTCTGTTATGGAGCAACTTCAGGATGATATGCAGGAGAGGAAGGGCAAGACAACCACTGATGCATTTGCCAGAGTGCCTAGAGCTCAGAGATCTGCTGCAATGCCTATTCCAGACACCAGAGCAACTTCATCTGCACCAGCTACAGCTTCTGTGCCACCAGCTCCAGCACCTACTCCATCAGCTCCATCTACATCGACTGAAGCTTTCGTTCTTGGAGTTATCCAGACACCATCACCTGAAGACCAAACCTGAGAGACGATTTAGTGCTATGCATTTTCTACGAACTTTTTGGTAACTTGTTGCCAAAGGGGGAGAAAAATGTATAGATCATAGGCTTCGAGAGAGAGCGTTGTTTTTTTATTCTCTCTTGCTTTGGTGGTTGAACTTTATTTGCTTGTTTGAGATACTTTCTGTCTCTGTGATACTTGGATGATCATGTGTGTTTGATCATATGCTACTTTAATGCTTGTTGGATGACATTATCATTTTATCTCTATATGATCATTCACTTTGCTTGGTGATGAGTGCATGTATTTAATTATTATCATTTTGAGCGCTCCACCAAGATGTATGTGACATGGAAGAGTAACCCATGAGCCTAACTCTCTGTGCATTTGCAGTCCAAAGCAAATCATAAACTATGCACAAATTTACGGGGAGCTCTTGCTTTTCACATACTTCTCAAAGTGACAATGTTTTTCATTCTTATTATCATTCGTCGAAGCTTTGATCTATATGTTGTCATCAATTACCAAAAAGGGGGAGAGTGAAAGTGCAACTATCCCTAGGTGGTTTTGGTAATTCCTAACAACATATAGCTCACTGAGCTAACATTATTCCAAGATTAATATTTCAGGAAAAGCTCAATAAATGGCATGTCATGGATGAGGAAAGTGGACCCCTCAAAATACTAAGGACAAAAAGATTGGCTCAAGCTCAAAGCTCAAGACTCTACATTTTATATTTTAGTGATCCAAGATCACATTGAGTCTATAGGAAAAGCCAATACTATCAAGGAGGGATGAGGTGTTGCTTGATGAGGTTCTTGCTTCATAGTGCTTAGTGATATGCTCCAAAACCCTCAACTACCTTCCCACATACACATATGACCTAAACCAAAAGTCAAACTCGGCCCCATCGATTCTTTCTATCCGGCGCCACCGAGTTCAGATGTCATAGCCACTGCCACAAACCCTAGGCAAATCGGTCTCACCGATAGGTATTTCGGTCACACCGAGATGGGTTGTAATCTCTCTATTTCCCTTCGTAACGTTTCGGTCCCACCGAGATTGCAGTGTAAACTCTCTGTTTTCCTTCGTAACGTTTCGGTCCTATCGATATGAGCGATCGGTCCCACCGGGTTTACCTGACCAACTCTCTGGTTAGCTTATTACCAAAATCGATCCCACCGAATTTGTGTAATCGGTCACACCGAGATTACGTTATGCCCTAACCCTAACCATTTTGGTCCTACCGAGTTGCATCTCAGTCCCACCGAAAATCCTAACGGTCACTAGGTTTGCTAAATTGGTCTGACCGAGTTTCTCAATTCGGTCTCACCGAGATTGGTAAATTGTGTGTAACAGTTAGTTTTTGTGTGGAGGCTATATATACCCCTCCACCCACTCTTCATTCGAGGAGAGAGCCATCAAAACATACCTACACTTCCAATACACATTTTCTGAGAGAGAACCACCTACTCATGTGTTGAGGCCAAGATATTCCATTCCCACCATATGAATCTTGATCTCTAGCCTTCCCCAAGTTGCTTTCCACTCAAATCTTCTTTCCACCAAATTCATATCCTGTGAGAGAGAGTTGAGTGTTGGGGAGACTATCATTTGAAGCACAAGAGCAAGGAGTTCATCATCAACACACCATTTGTTACTTCTTGGAGAGTGGTGTCTCCTAGATTGGCTAGGTGTCACTTGGGAGCCTCCGACAAGATTGTGGAGTTGAACCAAGGAGTTTGTAAGGGCAAGGAGATGGCCTACTTCGTGAAGATCTACCGCTAATGAGGCAAGTCCTTCGTGGGCTATGGCCATGATGGGATAGACAAGGTTGCTTCTTCGTGGACCCTTTGTGGGTGGAGCCCTTCGTGGACTCATATATATAGGGAAGGGGAGGGGCTGCGCCCCCTCTAGGGTTCCCACCCCTAGGGGGGGCGGCAGCCCTAGATGGGGAACAAGGGTGGCGGCCAAGAGGGGATGGGAGAGGGAGGCGCAGCTAGATGGGCCCTAAGGCCCATCCCCTTTAGGGTTTGCCCCCTTCCCACCTCTTAGGCGCCATGGGCACTTGTGGGAGGCACACCAGCCCACTAAGGGGCTGGTCCCTCACCACTCTTGGCCCATGCAAGCCTCCGGGGTTGGTGGCCCCACTTGGTGGACCCCCGGGACCCTCCCGGTGGTCCCGGTACATTACCGATAAACCCCGAAACTCTTCCGGTGTCCAAAACAGGACTTCCCATATATAAATATTTACCTCTGGACCATTCCGGAACTCCTCGTGACGTCCGGGATCTCATCCGGGACTCCGAACAACATTCGGTAACCACATACAAACTTCCTTTATAACCCTAGCGTCATCGAACCTTAAGTGTGTAGACCCTACGGGTTCGGGAGACATGCAGACATGACCGAGACGTTCTCCGGTCAATAACCAACAGCGGGATCTGGATACCCATGTTGGCTCCCATATGTTCCACGATGATCTCATCGGATGAACCACGATGTCAAGGACTTAATTAATCCCGTATACAATTCCCTTTGTCTATCGGTACGATACTTGCCCGAGATTCGATCGTCGGTATCCCGATACCTTGTTCAATCTCGTTACCGGCAAGTCTCTTTACTCGTTCTGTAACACATCATCCTATGATCAACTCCTTGAACACATTGTGCACATTATGATGATGTCCTACCGAGTGGGCCCAGAGATACCTCTCCGCTTACACGGAGTGACAAATCCCAGTCTCGATTCGTGCCAACCCAACAGACACTTTCGGAGATACCCGTAGTGCACCTTTATAGCCACCCAGTTACGTTGTGAAGTTTGGCACACCCAAAGCATTCCTACGGTATCCGGGAGTTGCACAATCTCATGGTCTAAGGAAATGATACTTGACATTAGAAAAGCTTTAGCATACGAACTACATGATCTTGTGCTATGCTTAGGATTGGGTCTTGTCCATCACATCATTCTCCTAATGATGTGATCCCGTTATCAATGACATCCAATGTCCATGGTCAGGAAACTGTAACCATCTATTGATCAACGAGCTAGTCAACTAGAGGCTTACTAGGGACATGGTGTTGTCTATGTATCCACACATGTATCTGAGTTTCCTATCAATACAATTCTAGCATGGATAATAAACGATTATCATGAACAAGGAAATATAATAATAACTAATTTATTATTGCCTCTAGGGCATATTTCCAACAGTCTCCCACTTGCACTAGAGTCAATAATCTAGTTCACATCGCCATGTGATTAACACTCATAGGTCACATCGCCATGTGACAAACATCCAAGAGTTTACTAGTGTCATTAAACTAGTTCACATCATCATGTGATTAAGACTCAATGAGTTCTGGGTTAGATCATGTTGCTTGTGAGAGAGGTTTTAGTCAACGGGTCTGAACCTTTCAGATCCGTGTGTGCTTTACAAATATTTATGTCATCTCCTAGATGCAGCTACCACGTTCTATTTGGAGCTATTCCAAATAACTGTTCTACTATACGAATCCAGTTTACTACTCAGAATAATCTGGATTAGTGTCAAAGTTTGCATCGGTGTAACCCTTTACGACGAACTCTTTTACCACCTCCATAATCGAGAAAATTCCTTAGTCCACTAGTTACTAAGGATAACTTTGACCGCTGTCCTGTGATCCGTTCTTGGATCACTCTTGTACCCCTTGACTGACTCATGGCAAGGCACACTTCAGGTGCGGCACACAGCATAGCATACTGTAGAGCCTATGTCTTAAGCATAGGGGACGACCTTCGTCCTTTCTCTCTATTCTGCCGTGGTCGAGCTTTAAGTCTTAACTTCATACCTACAACTCAGGCAAGAACTCCTTCTTTGACTGATCCATCTTGAACACCTTCAAGATCATGTCAAGGTATGTGCTCATTTGAAAGTACCATTAAGCATTTTGATCTATCCTTATAGATCTTGATGCTCAATGCTCAAGCAGCTTAATCCAGGCTTTCCATTGAAAACACTTTCCAAATAACCCTATATGCTTTCCAGAAATTCTACGTCATTTCCGATCAACAATATGTTAAAACATATACTCATCAGAAATTCTATAGTGCTCCCACTCACTTCTTTGGAAATACAAGTTTCTCATAAACTTTGTATAAACCCAAAATCTTTGATCATCTCATCAAAGTGTACATTCCAACTCCGAGATGCTCACTCCAGTACTCAGAAGGATTGCTGGAGCTTTGCATCCTTATTAGCATCTTTTCAGGATTGACAAAACCTTTTGGTTGTATCACATACAACCTTTCCTCAAGAAAATCGTCGAGGAAACAATGTTTTGACATCCTATCTGCAAGATTTCATAAATAATGCAGTAATCGCTAATATAATTCCAACAGACTCTTAGCATCGCTACGAGTGAGAAAGTCTCACCGTAGTCAACTCCTTGAACTTGTCAGAAAAACATCTTAACGACAAGTTGAGCTTTCTTAATGGTGACATTTACCATCATTGTCCGTCTTCCTTTTAAAATCCATCTGCACTCAATAGCCTTACGACCATCGAGCCGTTCTGCCAAAGTCTACACTTTGTTTTCATACATGGATCCTCTCTCGGATTTTATGGCCTCAAGCCATTTATCGGAATCCAGGCCCACCATCGCTTCTCCATAGCTCGTAGGTTCATTGTTGTCTAGCAACATGACTTCCAAGATAGGATTACGTACCACTCTGAAGTAGTACGCATCCTTGTCATCCCACGAGGTTTGGGAGTGACTTGATCCGAAGTCTCATGATCAATATCATAAGCTTCCACTTCAATTGGTGTAGGTGCCACAGGAACAACTCTTTGTGCCCTGCTATACACTAGTTGAAGTGACGGTTCAATAACCTCATCAAGTCTCCACCATCCGCCCACTCAATTCTTTCGAGAGAAACTTTTCTCGAGAAAGGACCCGATTCTAGAAACAATTGCTTTCGGATCTGAGACAGGAGGTATACCCAACTGTTTTTGGGTTGTCCTATGAAGATGCATTTATCCGCTTTGGGTTCGAGCTTATCGGCCTGAAACTTTTCCACATAAGCGTCGCAGCCCCAAACTTTTAAGAAATGACAGCTTAGGTTTCTCTAAACCATAGTTCATACGGTGTCATCTCATCGGAATTACGTGGTGCCCTATTTAAAGTGAATGTGGTTGTCTCTAATGCTTAACCCATAAACTATTGTGGTAATTCGATAAGAGACATCATGGCATGCATCATATCCAATAGGGTGCAGTTATGATGTTCGGACACACCATCACACTATGGTGTTCCAGGCTGTATTAGTTGTGAAACGATTTCCACAATGTCTTAATTTTGTGCCAAACTCGTAATTCAGATATTCATCTCTATGATCATATCATAGATCTTTTATCCTCTTGTCACGACGATCTTTCAACTTCACACTGAAATTACTTGAACCTTTCAATAATTCAGACTCGTGATTCATCAAGTAAACGTACTCAACATCTACTCAAATCATCTGTGAAGAAAGAACATAACGATATCCACTACATGCCTCAGCACTCATTGGACTGCACACATCAAAATGTATTACTTCCAACAATTTGCTTTCTAGTTCCATTTTACTGAAACCGAGGCTTTCAGTCATCTTGCCCATGTGGTATGATTTGCATGTCTCAAGTGATTCAAAATCAAGTGAGTCCAAACGCTCCATTTGCATGGAGCTTCTTCATGCATATCTACCAATAGACATGGTTCGCATGCCTCAAACTTTTCAAAAATGAGTGAGTCCAAAGATCCATCAACATGGAGCCTCTTCATGCGTTTTATACCGTTATGACTTAAGTGGCAGTGCCACAAGTAGGTGGTACTATCATTACTATCTTATGGCATGAACATGTGTATCACTATGATCGAGATTCAATAAACCATTCATTTTAGGTGTAAGACCATTGAAGGTATTATTCAAATGAACAGAGTAACCATTATTCTCCTTAAATGAATAACCGTATTGCGATAGACATAATCCAATCATGTCTATGCTCAACACAAACACCAATCTCGATGGTAGAAGGAGCGTACGATATTTGATTATATCAACATTGGAAACACTTCCAACACATACCATCAGCTCACCTTTAGCTAGTCTCCGTTTATTCTGTAGCTTTTATTTCGAGTTACTAACACTTAGCAACCGAACCGGTATCTAATACCCTGGTGCTACTAGGAGTACTAGTAAAGTACACATTAACACAATGTATATCCAATATACTTCTATCGACCTTGCCAGCCTTCTCATCTACCAAGTATCTAGGGTAATACTGCTCCAGTGGCTGTTCCCCTTATTACAGAAGCACTTAGTCTCGGGTTTGGGTTCAACCTTGGGTTTCTTCACTAGAGCAGCAGCTGATTTGCCGTTTCATGAAGTATCCCTTCTTGCCCTTGCCCTTCTTGAAACTAGTGGTTTCACCAACCATCAACAATTGATGCTCCTTCTTGATTTCTACTTTTGTGGTGTCAAACATCGCGAATATCTCAAGGATCATCATATATGTCCCTGATATATTATAGTTCATCACGAAGCTCTAGCAGCTTGGTGGTAATGACTTCGGAGAAACATCACTATCTCATCTGGAAGATCAACTCCCACTTGATTCAAATGATTGTTGTACTCAGACAATCTGAGCACAAGCTCAACAATTGAGCTTTTCTCCCTTAGTTTGCAGGCTAAGAAAATCGTCGGAGGTCTTATACCTCTTGACGTGGGCACGAGCCTGAAATCCCAATTTCAGCCCTCAAAACATCTCATATGTTTCGCGACGTTTCATAATGTCTTAGGTGCCCCAACTCTAAACCATTTAACTGAACTATCACGTAGTTATCAAGACGTGTATGTCAGATGTTCGCAACATCCACAGACGACGTTCGAGGTTCAACACACTGACGGTGCATTAAGGACATAAGCCTTCTATGAAGCAATGAGGACAATTCTCAGTTTACGGACCTAGTCCGCATATTTGCTACTATCAACTTTCAACTAATTTTTCTCTAGGAACATATCTAAACAGTAGAACTGAAGCGTGAGCTACGATATAATTTGCAAAATCCTTTTGACTATGTTCAGGATAATTAAGTTCATCTTATGAACTCCCACTTAGATAGACATCCCTCTAGTCATCTAAGTGATTACATGATCCGAGTCAACTAGGCCGTGTCCGATCATCACGTGAGACGGACTAGCCAACGTCGGTGAACATCTTCATGTTGATCGTATCTTCTATACGACTCATGCTCGACCTTTCGGTCTTCTGTGTTCCGAGGCCATGTCTGTACATGCTAGGCTCGTCAAGTTAACCCTAAGTGTTTTGCTGTGTTCCAAGGCCATGTCTGTACATGCTAGGCTCGTCAACACCCGTTGTATGTGAACGTAAGGATCTATCACACCCGATCATCACGGCGTGCTTCGAAACGACGAACTGTAGCAACGGTGCACAGTTAGGGGAGAACACTTCTTGAAATTTTAATGAGGGATAATCTTATTTACTATCGTCGTTCTAAGTAAACAAGATGCATAAACATAATAAACATCACATGCAATTATATAGTAGTGACATGATATGGCCAATATCATATAGCTCCTTTGATCTCCATCTTGGGGCTCCATGATCATCTTGTCACCGGCATGACACCATGATCTCCATCATCGTGTCTTCTTGAAGTTGTCACGTCATCTATTACTTCTACTACTACAGCTAACGGTTAGCAATAAACTAAAGTAATTACATGACGTTTATGTTGACTCGCAGGTCATAAATAAATTAAGACAACTCCTATGGCTCCTGCCGGTTGTCATACTCATCGACATGCAAGTCGTGATTCCTATTACAAGAACATGATCAATCTCATACATCACATATATCATTCATCACATCCTTTGGCCATATCACATCACATAGCATACCCTGCAAAAACAAGTTAGACGTCCTCTAATTGTTGTTTGCATGTTTTACGTGGCTGCTATGGGTTTCTAGCAAGAACGTTTCTTACCTACGCAAAGACCACAACGTGATATGCCAATTGCTATTTACCCTTCATAAGGACCCTTTTCATCGAATCCGATCCGACTAAAGTAGGAGAGACAGACACCCGCTAGCCACCTTATGCAACTAGTGCATGTCAGTCGGTGGAACCTGTCTCACGTAAGAGTACGTGTAAGGTCGGTCCGGGCCGCTTCATCCCACGATGCCGCCGAATCAAGATAAGACTAGTAATGGCAAGCATATTGAACAAAATCAACGCCCACAACTACTTTGTGTTCTACTCGTGCATAGAATCTACGCAATAGACCTAGCTCTGATCCCACTGTTGGGTAACGTAGCATAAATTCAAAATTTTCCTACGTGTCACCAAGATCTATCTATGGAGAGACTAGCAACGAGGGGAAGGAGAGTGCATCTACATACCCTTGTAGATCGCTAAGCGGAAGCGTTCAAGTGAACGGGGTTGATGGAGTCGTACTCGTCGTGATTCAAATCACCGATGACCAAGTGCCGAACGGACGGCACCTCCGCGTTCAACACACGTACAGCCCGGTGACGTCTCCCACGCCTTGATCCAGCAAGGAGAGAGGGAGAGGTTGAGGAAGACTCCATCCAGCAGCAGCACAACGGCGTGGTGGTGATGGAGGAGCGTGGCAATCCTGCAGGGCTTCGCCAAGCACCACAGAAGAGGAGGGAGAGAGAGATGCAGGGCTGCACCAACAAGAGATCGAATCGCGTGTCTTATGGGCAGCCCTAGGCCTCAAATATAGGGAAGGGGAGGGGCTGCGCCCCCTCTAGGGTTCCCACCCCTAGGGGGGGGCAGCCCTAGATGGGGAACAAGGGTGGCGGCCAAGAGGGGATGGGAGAGGGAGGCGCAGCTAGATGGGCCCTAAGGCCCATCCCCTTTAGGGTTTGCCCCCTTCCCACCTCTTAGGCGCCATGGGCACTTGTGGGAGGCACACCAGCCCACTAAGGGGCTGGTCCCTCACCACTATTGGCCCATGCAAGCCTCCGGGGTTGGTGGCCCCACTTGGTGGACCCCCGGGACCCTCCCGGTGGTCCCGGTACATTACCGATAAACCCCGAAACTCTTCCGGTGTCCAAAACAGGACTTCCCATATATAAATCTTTACCTCCGGACCATTCTGGAACTCCTCGTGACGTCCGGGATCTCATCCGGGACTCCGAACAACATCCGGTAACCACATACAAACTTCCTTTATAACCCTAGCGTCATCGAACCTTAAGTGTGTAGACCCTACGGGTTCGGGAGACATGCAGACATGACCGAGACGTTCTCCGGTCAATAACCAACAGCAGGATCTGGATACCCATGTTGGCCCCCACATGTTCCACGATGATCTCATCGGATGAACCACTATGTCAAGGACTTAATTAATCCCGTATACAATTCCCTTTGTCTATCGGTACGATACTTGCCCGAGATTCGATCGTCGGTATCCCGATACCTTGTTCAATCTCGTTACCGGCAAGTCTCTTTACTCGTTCCGTAACACATCATCCCATGATCAACTCCTTGAACACATTGTGCACATTATGATGATGTCCTACCGAGTGGGCCCAGAGATACCTCTCCGCTTACACGGAGTGACAAATCCCAGTCTCGATTCGTGCCAACCCAACAGACACTTTCGGAGATACCTGTAATGTACCTTTATAGCCACCCAGTTACGTTGCGACGTTTGGCACACCCAAAGCATTCCTACGGTATCCGGGAGTTGCACAATCTCATGGTCTAAGGAAATGATACTTGACATTAGAAAAGATTTAGCATACGAACTACATGATCTTGTGCTATGCTTAGGATTGGGTCTTGTCCATCACATCATTCTCCTAATGATGTGATCCCGTTATCAATGACATCCAATGTCCATGGTCAGGAAACTGTAACCATCTATTGATCAACGAGCTAGTCAACTAGAGGCTTACTAGGGACATGGTGTTGTCTATGTATCCACACATGTATCTGAGTTTCCTATCAATACAATTCTAGCATGGATAATAAACGATTATCATGACCAAGGAAATATAATAATAACTAATTTATTATTGCCTCTAGGGCATATTTCCAGCAGTTTTACCCAGGTTCGGGCCCTCTTGATGGAGGTAAAACTCGACGTCCTGCTTGATTAATATTGATGATATGGGTAGTACAAGAGTAGATCTACCACGAGATCAGAGAGGCTAAACCCTAGAAGCTAGCCTATGGCATGATTGTTGTTCTATATGTTGTCCTACGGACTAAAACCCTCCGGTTTATATAGACACCGGAGAGGGTTAGGGTTACACAAAGTCGGTTACAATGGTAGGAGATCTACATATCCGTATCGCCAAGCTTGCCTTCCACGCCAAGGAAAGTCCCTTCCAGACACGGGACGAAGTCTTCAATCTTGTATCTTCATAGTCCAGGAGTCCGGCTGAAGGTATAGTCCGGCCATCCGGACACCCCCTAATCCAGGACTCCCTCAGTAGCCCCTGAACCAGGCTTCAATGACGACGAGTCCGGCACGCAGATTGTCTTCGGCATTGCAAGGCGGGTTCCTCCTCCAAGTACTTCATAGAAGATTTTGAACACAAAGATAGTGTCCGGCTCTGCAAAATAAGTTTCCACGTATGTCCATAGAGAGAATAATATTTACACAATTCTAATCTGCTGACGTATTCTGTAGTGTGACGCACCACGGCCAGGCCTTTATTCGAATCGTTTTATTATCCCACCTCAGCGCGTCATGCGAGGCGGTTTCCTTGGCACGTCTTGTTAAAGCAGAGATCGTGTCCCCTTATTCCGTGATTCTCATCAATACGGGCGTGGGTAACCCAACCGCTTCTAGGACTCCTAGACTATAGGCAAGTCCAAACGGCCATGGAGAGGATGCTTGATATTCACCCTCTTTATAAAGGGACAAGGCTTTTATTTTTCCCCTCCCGTGCTCAATCGAATCCTTCCCCCACCTCAAGCTCAGACACCCAAAGTTCAGGTCAGGTGCTCCATACCTTCAATCATGTCCGGATCTAGCCTTCAAGGCCGATGGGTGCCTTCCTCCGTCACGGAAGAAGACATCAAAAAGTTGAGGGAGGCCAGATATCTGACCGCCGAGGTTTTGCATCGGCTGCCTGCCCGAGGGCAGGCCGTCCCCTCCCCCGAACCCAATGAGAACGTCGTGTTCGTCTCCCACTTCCTCCGAGGTCTAGGCCTTGCTCTGGATCCTTTCGTCAGGGGTTTGATGTTTTATTACGGGCTAGATTTCCATGATCTAGCTCCGGACTCCTTTCTTCATATTACGACATTTATTGTCGTGTGTGAGGCCTTCCTCCGGGTTACCCCTCACTTTGGCCTGTGGCTCAAGACCTTTGAAGTAAAGCCGAAGATGATCGAGGGGCAACATGCAGCGTGTGGAGGTGCCTCAATATGCAAGATGATGGGAGCTCCATGGCCCAAAGGTTCCATTCCAGAGGTGTCTGAATTGTGGCAACAGGAGTGGTTCTACATCATGGCTCCTAGAAGTGCCAAGTGGGCGGCCGCCCCTGTTTTCCGCTCGGGCCCTCCAGCACAACTGATGTCATGGATCAGCAGAGGTCTGAGCTGGGATCCAGCCAAGGACGTGCCTATACTGCAAAGCCGCATTCGAGATCTCTTCAATGGAGATTTTAGTTTGGTTGCGGTAATACAAGTTATGCTGGTTCGTCAAGTCTAGCCTTGCAAACGCCGGCCCCTTCTCTTGTGGGAGTCCAATCCCGAGGGACTGCGTGTCATTCAAAATTTCCTCGGCATGACGCATGAGGAGATGTACAAGTCATTCTTCGGACCTCGGGTAGAGTGTCCGGAAATCACCGAGGACGTGGGCCTGAGCAGTAACCGCGCCGCCGAACAGGTAAGGAATCTTCCGGCCAAACATACTATCTCTTATTTGTTACAAAGTTATTTCTGAGAGTTTGCTTTTTGACCAGGACTGGCTGACAAAGGCGAAGTTGATTCGATGTTCAGCTCCCCTCCCTGAGGGTTTGGACAATCCGGTATTGGAAAAGATGCTCCAGGTCGCACCTTGCCCGGAGCCCTTGAAGGAAGATACTGGGGAGGATAATATGGGCGGACGCGGGCCCCCAACGCTGCCCATTCTAACCGAGGGAGCCAGCGCCCCCATGAAGGAAGACGACCGGAGGAGGAAAAGGACTGTGCCCAGGGATTCGGAAGCCGAAGCATCCAAACGGGAGAAGTCTCCCAAAGAGGGTCCTACCTTGGGGGGTGCTTTTGCCGCACACAGTCCGCGGGGGGATCAATTCTCCAGCGAGTCGTAAGTGACCTGAAATACTTTAATAGTACAAGTATGCCATCCTTTTGTTCTGAGAAAATAACCACCGCATATATCTTTGTAGTTCAGGCCTTAGCCCTTCTCAAATGAGCTCGTCTTCGGGGGATCTTCTTCCAGAGATGATGGAGAGCGAAACGCCTCCTCCGGACTCCTCCGCTCCGGAAGTGGGCGACCCCGAAGTGTCGTCGCGGAGGGCCTCTCCGAGTCCGGTGAGGCCAGAATATAATCCCATTGACCCCCGAAGCTCCCAGTGTCCGGCTCTCGAAGAGAGCGGACGAAAGAGTCTGGCACCGTCTGGTGTGCGATCGGATGTTCTGAGGGAGTTGGTGGGGCGAGCGGCCATCTCAAATGAACACCGTGTGCTGATGAATACGGTGATGGAGAGAATCTCGTCCGCCGAAAGCGGATTGCATGAAGCTTTTATGAGTCTACTAACAAGCTTTGAGGTACGTAAAATAATGTATGATAGTCCTGCACATGCTAGGTGTGCCCTGTGTAGATAGTAGCCCCTGAGACTCTGGTTGTCGTCGGAAACGACGACGAATAGAGGATCATATTCCCAAGTAAGAACCATACTGCCTCTATGTGCAGGTGATGGAAGCTCCGGTGGCTAGCCGGACTAGCGAGTTTGCCCATTTAAAACGGCAGTTGGATGCGGCAGACGCCAACATCGAGCTTGTTAACAAAAGGCTTGACGAGGCACAGGGTAAGTGTCATTATCTGGTAAACGCCACATAGTAAGAGCAGCATGATGCCAGCGTCTTTAATATGTTGTGACTGCAGATGGAGTTGCCACTGTTGAAGCCTTGCGGGCAGAACTTGCCCGAGCCAAGGAACAAGCGAGGTTTAGTAATGCGGCTACTTTGAAGGCGACCGAAGAGTTGAAGGCCGAGAAGGCCGCGCATGGCGAGAGCCGAGATAAGATGGCCAAGATGGCCATAGAATTAAAAGCCGCCGCCGACTATTGCCGGGTTCTTGAAAAGGAAAACCTAGCGAAGGCATCGGACCTTGAGAAGGCTGTTGCGACGAGAAAAGACATCCGCTCTGCTATGAGGGCGAAGAAGGAGGAGCTGCGGGAAGCCGGGGATATTGTAGCTAGGAAATCCTTTATGTTGCGGAGGAAGTTCGGAGATCCACGGTATGCCTCTCTGGATCGGCTGTGGAGTTCAGAGGATGTGTATATGGATTTGGCGGCGAGCGCTGCCGATGCGGCCAAGTACTTCCAGGGTCAGACGGACCGTGAAGTGGACCAGCTGTTTTGGACACAATTCCATTCTCCCAAGCGTCCGCTTTCATTGACTGACCAATTAGCCGAATGGGCCGAACTGAATAGGTTGTCCGGACTCGCCATGAGGTCTGTTGTGGATCAGCTATGGCTGGAAAGGCCAAAACCGAACAACTATTTCAGCTTGGTGCAGCAGTTCCTTGACGCGGTGTCGCGCATTAATGCGATGAAGAGGTCGGCGTGCATAGAGGGCTCATGGATGGCCTTTGCCCGTGTTAAAGCATACTGGGCGGAGATGGATGCTACCACTGTTGCAGCGCGGGATTCGGCCATAGGCCGAATGGCTGCTGAGCACTATTTTGAAGAAGTTCTTGAGGGTGCTCGTTTGATAGAGACCCAGTGCTCAAAAAATATTATGTTTGAGTGACATGTAATCTCATTGTAAGCAAAATGCTTTTATAAATTTTTATAAGGCTATTTTTATACTTTTGCCTGAAAGTAATATGATGCCTCATGGGCGGCTGTTTTATGTATACATGTGTATAACCTAAAAGATTGCAGCCGTCGGCTTCAACCCCCACGCATATAATGCGGAGGTGCTCGCAAAAAACACGCGTTCACACTTAACCCAACGTCTTGGTCCTATTAAGGAGGTGATAGCGGAGCGAGCGAGGCAACCGTACTATAATGCTTTAGCACTTTCACTTAGCCACAGGAGTTTGACAGTGGGGCTACTAGATAGCCCCTGGTGGCTCCGCACTCTCCCGATCCCGGGGTGCGTACAAGCCTGGCCGGAAAACGGCCCTTCATTAAGGCGGAGGAATTCTAACATTCCAACAGGTCATCGAGTGGTTGACCAGTCTCACGCTATATCATGACAGTCAGTTTTCGGCTTTCTCTACTGAGGTGCTTGTCCGGATGAACCAGGGCACAATCGCAGTAGTTCTCCTGGTGCTACCTTAGCCGGTAAAGCGGAACGTAAGGTACCAAAACACAGGAGCTGGGCAAACCCAACATTTGACCAAAGACAATGATTCGGAGCTGATGCATACAGGGCCAAACTCGTGACGCCGAACACTCCCTAAGGTATTCGGTCTTTGTGGTATAAACCGGGCCTAAATAATGGCCTTTGTAAGAAGCCCCTTGTGTCCAGGTACGTGCATTGTTCTAGCATGGAACGAAGCCATGTGGAAAGTTAAATGCTTGCGACGGAATTTATCGGGGGAGCCGAATATAACTTGTAGTAGGAGGGAGCCCGTACAACGAGCCCCTGGACCTGGCGTTACTCCTTTAAAGGTAGTATTGCTATGGCGAATGTTTGTTGGGTCTAACCCCATCCCATAGATTGTATCCTGATATATTAGGTTTAGATTGCTGCCATCGTCCATCAAGACTCGTGTGAAGTGATATCCGCCAATTACTGGGTCTAATACCAGGGCAGCCCATCCTGCGTGTCGGATACTTGCTGAGTAATCGCGATGGTCAAAAGTGATCGGTTGAGACCAGTGGCAGGACTTCGCGGTGACTGGCACTTGGGTATATTTTCCTGGAGTGCCGCATTGTTTTTTCCCTTGATCACGTGTAACACGTTTACTATTTTGACTTCTGGTGGAAATTTCTTTTGTTCCCCAGTGTCTTGCTTGGGAGGCTCGTCCTCGTCTTCACTTGGTGTATCCTCCCCCTTGTGTACGGCGTTGAGCTTGCCGGACTGCTTGAAGACCCAACATTCTCTATGGGTATGATTAGCAGGTTTACCAGGGGTACTATGGATCTGACATACTTGGTACAGAATTTTGTTGAGGCTGGACAGTTCATCCCTGGTGCCTTTAGAGGGCGGCTTTTGCTGACCTGGCCGAGAGCTTTTGAATCCGGCGTTTACTGCCGTGCCCTTCGTGTTGTCTTCTTTATTCCGGCAATTGTTATTGCTGTTGCACCATGATTTCCCATTTCCATCTCTAATTTCAGATGTACTGGGGTCGCTGGTGCTGCATCTGGCTAGCCAGCTGTCCTCACCCGTGCAGAAGCGGGTCATGAGGCTTGTTAATGCGGCCATCGTTCTCGGCTTATTTTGGCCGAGGTGTCTGGCGAGCCATTCGTCACGGACGCTATGCTTAAAAGCTGCCAAGGCTTCAGCGTCTGGACAGTCGACAATCTGGTTCTTTTTAGTAAGAAACCTGTTCCAAAGCTTTCGGGCTGACTCTCCAGGCTGTTGAGTTATATGACTCAAATCGATCTGCATCCGGAGGTCGGACATAAGTCCCTTGAAAATTTGCCCGAAAGGCGTCTTCAAGCTCTTCCCAAACTTCCAATGGAGCTTTCGGAGAGGCCTTTAAGCCAGTGACGAGCTGGCCCTTTGAGCTTGAGGGGTAAGTACTGATGGCGTGGAGATCATCTCCTCGAGCCATATGATATGAAGGATGTAGTCCTCAATCCACCCCAGGGTCTGTTGTTCGTCGTTATGTCTCAATGTTTACGGGTTTGAATCCCTCCGGAAATTCATGGTCCAGCACCTCATCGGTGAAACCATAAGAGGTGTGCGGCACCCCTGTAGCTGGGTGTACCACGTTGTTCGATGTTTGTTGTGTGCATTGTATGATGGGGCGCGCTTGCGTGGTCCATAGATGGATCTTGCTGCGCCGTCCTTTGGGTGCGAGCCCTCGCATGGGTTGCGTGTTGTATGTGAGTGGCGTTGTATGCCGCTCTGTGTTGGTAGAGGGGTCGTTTATCCGGCCAGGTGGCTGCTTGATATTTGGTTGTGGGGGGGTCTGAGGCTCCTCAATCGAATCAGGTAGTAGCTTCCGCTTTGGGTAGCTCTTGGAGGGGCGATTGTCGCCGTACCTCGCTGCTGTGTTGAGTATTTTACTCCATCTGATTTGGAGTGTGTCTTGCGCAGCCTGAGCCTTTTGCTTCTGCTTTTTAAGACTCCTCGCGGTGGCAACAAGCCTTTTACGGGCATTCTGCTGCTCCAGGTGGCTGTCCGGCGTTATGTCGTCCGGACCATTATCCCCTTGATAGAATGTTGTTTGGTTTGATTATCCGGATTGCCGCTGTCCGGCAGCGATTCGCCCTACTCCAGCGCTGGTCTGTGTGATCGTTATTCTATCGAGGGCGGGATTTGGGGCGGCGCTTGCGTCACCGCTTTGACTGCTTCTCGAGGGAACAAGCCTTCGGATGCGTTCCTTCCGCTCCTCGTCGTCATCTTTTGGTGTGTCCACCATTGTATACGTCATATGACGAGGTGGCTTTCCAGGGTCCCAATAGGCGCTGGTTCTTTCATCGTTCTCCTTCATCGGCGTCCATACCGTCGATGTCTTCAGAGCCGAAGTCGAGCAAGTCGGTTAAATCGTCGAAAGTGGCTACAAAGTGGGTGGTGGGTGGGCTTTGAATTTCTTCATCATCTGTATTCCAACCTTGCTAACCGTAGTCCGGCCAGGGCTCTCCTGATAAAGAGAGAGACTTTAGTGTCTTCAGAATATCACGAAAGGCGAGTGCTGAAAGATGTCCGGCAGTAAACTCCATGATCGGCGCCCAATCGGATTCGATCGGCAGGGCGCGGAGGGTTCAGAGTCCGGAGAGGAGTCCGGCTCCTTGGAGTCACGGGTCTCGCGGAGTGCGGGGCTGGTGTTTGGCTCGATCACCATTGGGATCGCAGCCCCCGAGGCGGCGTCCAACCACCCATCCTCGATCGGCGCAGTTGGCTCCGAATTAAGGGTCGAAGCCGATGCGGGTGCGGCCTTCAGGGCACTGTTCGGCGGCAGAGCTAGATCATGCTCGTCGTGACAGTGCGGCGTGCTCGGCAGTGGCTCGAATCTGTCAAGGATCAAGTCCCCGCGGATGTCAGCCGTGTAGTTTAAACTTCCAAATCTGACCTGACGGCCAGGGGCATAGCTTTCGATCTGCTCCAGATGGCCAAGTGAATTGGCCCGCAGTGCAAAGCCGCCGAAGACGAAGATCTGTCCAGGGAGGAAGGTCTCACCCTAGAATGCATCGCTATTGATGATCGTAGGAGCCATCAAGCCTAACGGCGACGACATAGAGGAACTCTCAATGAAAGCACCAATGTCGGTGTCAAAACCGGCGGATCTCGGGTAGGGGGTCCCGAACTGTGCGTCTAGGCCGGATGGTAACAGGAGGCAAGGGACACGAAGTTTTACCTAGGTTTGGGCCCTCTTGATGGAGGTAAAACCCTACGTCCTGCTTGATTAATATTGATGATATGGGTAGTACAAGAGTAGATCTACCACGAGATCAGAGAGGCTAAACCCTAGAAGCTAGCCTATGGTATGATTGTTGTTCTATATGTTGTCCTACGGACTAAAACCCTCCGGTTTATATAGACACCGGAGAGGGTTAGGGTTACACAAAGTCGTTTACAATGGTAGGAGATCTACATATCCGTATCGCCAAGCTTGCCTTCCACGCCAAGGAAAGTCCCTTCCGGACACGGGACGAAGTCTTCAATCTTGTATCTTCATAGTCCAGGAGTCCGGCTGAAGGTATAGTCCGGCCATCCGGACACCCCCTAATCCAGGACTCCCTCAACCACCTATCGGAACCATGACAAAAACATCTGTGTCTCCAATTGCGTTTGAATTCTCCAAACCCTTCCCTTTACATTCTTGCAAGTTGTATGCTTTACTCTCCGCTGCTCATAGACTCTTTGCATGCTTGCTTGAATTGTGTTAAGATTGCTTGACTTTGTGCTAAGATAGCTAAAATCTGCCAAAGACTAAAATTGGGAAAAGGATAGATTTTTAATTGGTCAATTAGTCTAATCACCCCCCCCCCTCTAGACATACTTTCGATCCTACAACAAGACCCAACAATCAATGGTCATCAAGACAGGGCCTCTTTTTGGAAAAATAATAATCAACCATGATATAATTTATTATTATTATTAAAAAAGGAAGGCCTCCGGCCTCTGCATCTAGACGATGCATGTAGCCATTTTATTAATTGTTCACACGAGACCTTACAAAGTAATACAACAGTAAGACTAAAACCACCGTCTAGGTAATATGTGTCGCTACTCCTATTCAATTGATGAAGGGATGCTGATAGTCCGGGCCTAATATCAAACAGACCTCGCAGCCAAACCTATCATCTAAGACTTGAGGTCTCATCTAGAACGTCTACCGGGTATGGTGCACCCACCTGTCCGGCGTACTCCTCAACCAGGATGATGCCACGTGGACCGGGCATCTTGAGTGTGAGGGAGGCGTAGTGTGGTATTGCATTAAAGCGAGCGAAAGCTTCGCGTCCGAACAGTGCTTGATAGCCAATTTGGAACGGAGCGATGTGGAAGGTTAAATGCTCGCGACAGAAGTTATCAGTGGAGCCGAATATAACTTGTAGTAGGAGGGAGCCCGTACAACGAGCCACTGGGCCTGGCGTTACTCCTTTAAAGGTAGTATTGCTATGGCGAATGTTTGTTGGGTCTAACCCCATCCCGCGGATTGTATCCTGATATATTAGGTTTAGATTGCTACCACCGTCCATCAAGACTCGTGTGAAGTGATATCCGCCAATTACTGGGTCTAATACCAGGGCAGCCCATCCTGCGTGTCGGATACTTGCTGAGTAATCGCGATGGTTGAAAGTGATCGGTTGAGACGACCAGTGGCAGGACTTCGCGCTGACTGGCACTTGGGTATATTTTCCTGGGAGTGTCGCGTTGTTTTTTCCCTTGATCACGTGTAACACGTTTACTGTTTTGACTTCTGGTGGAAATTTCTTTTGTTCCCCAGTGTCTTGCTTGGGAGGCTCGTCCTCGTCTTCACTTGGTGTATCCTCCCCCTTGTGTACGGCGTTGAGCTTGCCGGACTGCTTGAAGACCCAACATTCTCTGTGGGTATGATTAGCAGGTTTACCAGGGGTACTATGGATCTGACATACTTGGTCCAGAATTTTGTTGAGGCTGGACAGTTCATCCCTGGTGCCTTTAGAGGGCGGCTTTTGCTGACCTGGCCGAGAGCTTTTGAATCCGGCGTTTACTGCCGTGCCCTTCGTGTTGTCTTCTTTATTCCGGCAATTGTTATTGCTGTTGCACCATGATTTCCCATTTCCATCTCTAATTTCAGATGTACTGGGGTCGCTGGTGCTGCATCTGGCTAGCCAGCTGTCCTCACCCGTGCAGAAGCGGGTCATGAGGCTTGTTAATGCGGCCATCGTTCTCGGCTTATTTTGGCCGAGGTGTCTGGCGAGCCATTCGTCACGGACGCTATGCTTAAAAGCTGCCAAGGCTTCAGCGTCTGGACAGTCGACAATCTGGTTCTTTTTAGTAAGAAACCTGTTCCAAAGCTTTCGGGCTGACTCTCCAGGCTGTTGAGTTATATGACTCAAATCGTCCGCATCCGGAGGTCGGACATAAGTCCCTTGAAAATTTGCCCGAAAGGCGTCTTCAAGCTCTTCCCAACTTCCAATGGAGCTTTCGGAGAGGCCTTTAAGCCAGTGACGAGCTGGCCCTTTGAGCTTGAGGGGTAAGTACTTGATGGCGTGGAGATCATCTCCTCGAGCCATATGGATATGAAGGATGTAGTCCTCAATCCAGACCCCAGGGTCTGTTGTTCCGTCGTATGTCTCAATGTTTACGGGTTTGAATCCCTCCGGAAATTCATGGTCCAGCACCTCATCGGTGAAACATAAGAGGTGTGCGGCACCCCTGTAGCTGGGTGTACCACGTTGTTCGGATGTTTGTTGTGTTGCATTGTATGATGGGGCGCGCTTGCGTGGTCCATAGATGGATCTTGCTGCGCCGTCCTTTGGGTGCGAGCCCTCGCATGGGTTGCGTGTTGTATTGTGAGTGGCGTTGTATGCCGCTCTGTGTTGGTAGAGGGGTCGTTTATCCGGCCAGGTGGCTGCTTTGATATTTGGTTGTGGGGGGGTCTGAGGCCTCCTCATCGAATTCAGGTAGTAGCTTCCGCTTTGGGTAGCTCTTGGAGGGGCGATTGTCGCCGTACCTCGCTGCTGTGTTGAGTATTTTACTCCATCTGATTTGGAGTGTGTCTTGCGCAGCCTTGAGCCTTTGCTTCTGCTTTTTAAGACTCCTCGCGGTGGCAACAAGCCTTTTACGGGCATTCTGCTGCTCCAGGTGGCTGTCCGGCGTTATGTCGTCCGGACCATTATCCTTGATAGAATTTGTTTGTTCGGTTTGATTATCCGGATTGCCGCTGTCCGGCAGCGATTCGCCCTACTCCAGCGCTAGGTCTGTGTGATCGTTATTTCTATCGAGGCGGGATTTGGGGCGGCGCTTGCGTCACCGCTTTGACTGCTTCTCGAGGGAACAAGCCTTCGGTGCGTCCTTCCGCTCCTCGTCGTCATCTTTTGGTGTGTCCACCATGTATACGTCATATGACGAGGTGGCTTTCCAGGGTCCAATAGGCGCTGGTTTTTCATCGTCTCCTTCATCGGCGTCCATACCGTCGATGTCTTCAGAGTCGAAGTCGAGCATGTCGGTTAAATCGTCGAAAGTGGCTACAAAGTGGGTGGTGGGTGGGCTTTGAATTTCTTCATCATCCGTATCCCGACCTTGCTGACCGTAGTCCGGCCAGGGCTCTCCTGATAAAGAGAGAGACTTTAGTGTCTTCAGAATATCACCGAAAGGCGAGTGCTGAAAGATGTCCGCGGCAGTAAACTCCATGATCGGCGCCCAATCGGATTCGATCGGCAGGGGCGCGGAGGGTTCAGAGTCCGGAGAGGAGTCCGGCTCCTTGGAGTCACGGGTCTCGCGGAGTGCGGGGCTGGTGTTTGGCTCGATCACCATTGGGATCGCAGCCCCCGAGGCGGCGTCCAACCACCCATCCTCGATCGGCGCAGTTGGCTCCGAATTAAGGGTCGAAGCCGATGCGGGTGCGGCCTTCAGGGCACTGTTCGGCGGCAGAGCTAGATCATGCTCGTCGTGACAGTGCGGCGTGCTCGGCAGTGGCTCGAATCTGTCAAGGATCAAGTCCCCGCGGATGTCAGCCGTGTAGTTTAAACTTCCAAATCTGACCTGACGGCCAGGGGCATAGCTTTCGATCTGCTCCAGATGGCCAAGTGAATTGGCCCGCAGTGCGAAGCCGCCGAAGACGAAGATCTGTCCAGGGAGGAAGGTCTCACCCTGGACTGCATCGCTATTGATGATCGTAGGAGCCATCAAGCCTAACGGCGACGACATAGAGGAACTCTCAATGAAAGCACCAATGTCGGTGTCAAAACCGGCGGATCTCGGGTAGGGGGTCCCGAACTGTGCGTCTAGGCCGGATGGTAACAGGAGGCAAGGGACACGAAGTTTTACCCAGGTTTGGGCCCTCTTGATGGAGGTAAAACCCTACGTCCTGCTTGATTAATATTGATGATATGGGTAGTACAAGAGTAGATCTACCACGAGATCGGAGAGGCTAAACCCTAGAAGCTAGCCTATGGTATGATTGTTGTTCTATATGTTGTCCTACGGACTAAAACCCTCCGGTTTATATAGACACCGGAGAGGGTTAGGGTTACACAAAGTCGGTTACAATGGTAGGAGATCTACATATCCGTATCGCCAAGCTTGCCTTCCACGCCAAGGAAAGTCCCTTCTGGACACGGGACGAAGTCTTCAATCTTGTATCTTCATAGTCCAGGAGTCCGGCTGAAGGTATAGTCCGGCCATCCGGACACCCCCTAATCCAGGACTCCCTCAACCACCTATCGGAACCATGACAAAAACATCTGTGTCTCCAATTGCGTTTGAATTCTCCAAACCCTTCCCTTTACATTCTTGCAAGTTGTATGCTTTACTCTCCGCTGCTCATAGACTCTTTGCATGCTTGCTTGAATTGTGTTAAGATTGCTTGACTTGTGCTAAGATAGCTAAAATCTGCCAAAGACTAAAATTGGGAAAAGGATAGATTTTTAATTGGTCAATTAGTCTAATCACCCCCCCCCCTCTAGACATACTTTCGATCCTACAACAAGACCCAACAATCAATGGTCATCAAGACAGGGCCTCTTTTTGGAAAAATAATAATCAACCATGATATAATTTATTATTATTATTAAAAAAGGAAGGCCTCCGGCCTCTGCATCTAGACGATGCATGTAGCCATTTTATTAATTGTTCACACAAGACCTTACAAAGTAATACAACAGTAAGACTAACACCACCGTCTAGGTAATATGTGTCGCTACTCCTATTCAATTGATGAAGGGATACTGATAGTCCGGGCCTAATATCAAACAGACCTCGCAGCCAAACCTATCATCTAAGACCTGAGGTCTCATCTAGAACGTCTGTCGGGTATGGGGCACCCACCTGTCCGGCGTACTCCTCAACCAGGATGCCTGTCGGGTATGAGGCCGCCGCAGCCACCTGCCACCAATCCATCTTCAGAACTGTACTGCTGCATCTACCTTGCCCGGTCTAGCTGCCGTCGACGACACCACGACGCCATACCGCGTCACCCTCCTGCGCGAGTCCATCTCCACGCATTGGACGTCGAGTCACCACAGCGCCATGCCGCCGAGATCCGCCGCAATCAATGAGTGAGATGAAGCACCGCTCCACCAAAGAATCCATCCTCTGGTCCCTTGATCACGTGTGTATCTCCAAGAATGACGCCCCAAAGAGAGGAATGGCACTAGAGCACCGCCGTCATCCGATCATCCGATCTAGGATTTCCCCCGGAGGTAGCAGAGAGTGGCCTTAAACTTCTCCACGGCGATGCCTTCAAGAAGGGAACGATGCAGATTGTGCCGCCACCGCCGGCCTTAGCAGTAGCCGAAAGCAAGTTTTCATCCAGATCTGTTCGAAGGAATCCAACTCTCGTGCGCGGCTGCCGCCACCACCAGGCTAAGCTCCCGCCACCGCTGGCACCTCCATGATGCTCAGAGACCGCGAGACTCGCCGCCACCACGCCTGGGCCGTCGGCCACCGCTGCCAACACCAACCCCCACCATCCACCGGATCTGGGAAAGGATCCCAGATCCACATCCCCCGCCACCCACCACCACAGAGGGGAGGAGGCGGCGCCAGCGAAGGATGCCGAGAGGGGGAGAAGGAGCCGAGGCAGGACCGGGCCGACGCCCGGCGCCACCAAGCAGAGGGGAACGCCCTGCAGAGTCTCTAACTGTGTGTGGGAGAGAGTCCCCCCCCGCGCCGCCAACGCCACACGGCCTTTGGCCGGCGACGCCCCAGGCGGCGGTGAGGGAGGCGAAAGGGGCGACGGGGGCGGCGGTAGGGTTTTCCTCCAGGGGGCGCCCGCAGGAGCGCCTCGGGGAGGAAGGGATAATAGTCTGTCAACAATAATAGCCACGAACAGTCGGTCATGCAGACGATCATTAATAACATTTATATCAGCCCGTTACAATACCCCTTCCTGGCGCACTGTTTATAAGTCGAGTAGGGCAATGGACTGAGGGTTGAACTCTCATATTGTAACCTATGTCAAGAGCAAAAACACAACATTGAAGTAAGGTATTACCTCCCGCTGAGGGCCTAAACCTGTATAATCCCTTGAGCGTACTCTTATCCGCACCGATCGGTAGATATGATTGTATCTACATTATAGCCCCGTAGTATTGTCAGGACTATATGCATGACAAAGAATATATGTACTTATGATTTCTTACAAACGATTTGTCATCCTCTTTGGAGAAGTATCTACGTGGTGTCAGGAGGGAAACCAGTTCATTCTTTGAATCCTTGCAAGACATGATTATAGAGCTGGCCTAAACAGAAAAATCGCTGTATATACTTGCTAACTGACATGTAATTTTGTCACGACAGCAGCTGGGCAACCGTGGAACCAGCCCGACGAGACTGAAGCTTCTTGAGGTACTCCACCGCCGTGTCAACGTCCGGCACCACCTCCTTGGCCGTATCAGTCTCCCCAAACCGCTCCACCCACGCGGCCAAGAGCGGAGCCCTGCCGACCTCAACGACCACGACGCCGAACATCTTCCGCAGCACCTCGAACCAGAGCAACTGCGAGCCGACGACGAGATCTAGGTACCCGACGGAGTCGCCGGCGAAGAAGGCCTCACCGTTCGAGCACGTCCCGAACGCCTCCTCCAACTGGCCGATAGCCGCGAGCGTGTCGCCGACCTTCTCCGCCCTCTCCTCCTCCGTCGCCGCCCACATGATGCCTACCCACGCCGGCAAGAGCTGCAAGACACCACCACGGCCATGAAACCCGGCTCAAGCTCAAAACACCACGGCAGGAAAAGTTGGGGCAACAACACACGCGCGAGCACCTTGCTGTCGGCGTAGGCGGCCCAGAAGCGAGCGGCGGCGCGGTCGTAGGGGTCGGCGGGGAGGATCGAGGGGCCCGCGGCCGCCCAGGCCTCGTCGACGTACTGCACGATGGCCAGCGACTCGCAGACGGGTCTGCCGTCGTGGATGAGCACCGGGACCTTCATGTGCACCGGGTTGGACTTGCGGAGGAGCTCGCCCTTGGTGAACAGGTCCTGCTCCACGTACTCGTAGCCGACGCCTTTCATCTGCAGCGCCATGCGTACACGGATCACGAACGGGCTCACCGTCAAGCCGAGCAGCTTCAGACCTCCTTCGGCTGCCATTGTTTCGTTCGCCGTCTTTTTTTTTCTCCCCTGCTCTATCAGTGCAACACTGATAGACGCCGTATTCTTCACATTTGTTTGTATACCTCCGTGCGTCATCAGTGACGCGGTTGGCAGTCAAAGTACACTAGTTAGTCCACCTTTTTTCCATGAGATGACGGTGACATATTGTTTACGCTCAGCATTTCGGTGCACCTCGAGATTCTTCTCGCACGCGTGGATGGCTTGGCTCTGCAGCTTGTTGCCGGCCCTGTCGGTTTGTCCATAGAAACACAGGGTGAGAACAATGGCTAATCGCAGATGTGAAGCTGGTTAGCGACGGGTGGTGAGTCCGTTCGCAGAAGAAAAGTGAAAATTAGTGACATGCAATCACCAACTTCTCTCACACAATTCCGTGGAGAAGTGTTGACCAATTGCTACGTTCAAATGCATGATACATCACCGGTGATGCAAATAGTAGACACACAAGTAATCAAGTACGCTTCCCATGGCTGCAAGCCTGCAACTTCCCATTTCCTTCTAGGAATACTACCCGCTATATAAACATCCAAAAACGATGTTGTTCTCGCATTGATTTCAGCACATTGAACCACGGAAGAACAGAGAGACGGAAGACAACAATGGCAGCTCAAGGAGACCTGAAGTTGCTAGGCTTGTCGGTGAGCCCATTCGTAGTTCGTGTTCGCATGGCGCTCCACATGAAGGGCTTGAGCTACGAGTATATCAAACAGGACCTCTTCAACAAGAGTGAGCTCCTCCTCAAGTCCAACCCGGTGGAGAAGAAGGTGCCCGTACTCATCCACGATGGCAAGACCGTACTCGATTCTTCGGTCATCGTGCAGTACATCGACGAAGTCTGGGCCGCCATGGGGCCGTCGATCCTCCCTGTCGACCCCTACGAGCGCGCCACCGCCCGCTTCTGGGCCGCCTACGTCGACGACAAGGTTTGCGTGTTCTCATACCTCTGTTCAGTCTTCCTTGTCTTCTCAATTCTACCTACGTCGACGACAAGGTTTGTGTCTTCCTCACCTATGCTGACAAATTGTCACACGGTCTTCCTTGTAGCTATTCTCCGCTTATGTCGGTGTTAATAAAGCAGTGACGGAGGTGGAGAGGATGGAGAAGGTTAGCGAGACGCTTGCGGTGCTAGAGCAACTTGAGGAGGCATTTGCCAAGCATTCCAACGGAAAGGGCTTCTTCGCCGGGGACTCCATCGGGTACCTTGACCTCGCAGTAGGATGCCACTTGCACTGGCTCAAGGCGCAGTGTAAGATGTTCGGCGTGGTGTTCCTCGACGCCGGCAAGACTCCGCTCTTAGCGACCTGGGCGAAACGGTTCACTGAGACCGATGCGGCGAAGGAGGTGGTACCTGACACAGACGTGGTGATGGAGTATGCTAAGAAGCGCCAGGCTTATCGTGTTGCTGTTGCTGCGGCGGCAGCGAGTGCCAAGTGAAACGCTTCAGACCAATGCGACCGAGTATCGACTACCCAAGCATAGCGAAATCAAGCTGATCACTTATGTACGTATATATGTATTTGGGAGTTTAGTTTCCATCAAGTCTCCGCACGCACTGAACACTTGCTCTAAACAACAATGCTTTGTGAGGGTATAAGAGTGTATCATATGTTAAATAACTTATGTTGGAGGGAGCCTCCTAGCGCAATGACAAGTGAGTTATGTTTTCATTCATGTCATCTAGGTTCAAATCTGTCCACCTACCTAGTAACTGAAGTTAGATGGTTCAAATCATGCCATCTAGATTTTCAAGACTATGTTTTGCCTCCTGAGAACCGATGTGCTATTATGCTTTTGGTGCCCAGTATCAATTCTGTCCGGTTGTCGACCATTTCCTTGGCCTAGAATATCCTTGATAACTGTAAGATGGGTTATGCCCCTTACACTTCGGACCCGCCCCCAAAAAAAGAAAAGAATTAAAATAGACCATCTCTCTCCGAAGCCAAGTCACACATATGGAACACACCAATAAAAAAAGATAATATATCTCTCTTTCTCAAAAGGATTCCGAGCGGCCGCCGACGAGGGGGTGACTCGACAAGGGCTTCTGATAGAAAATCAGAGGACGCGTTAGTTCTAAGAGAGGGAATTGCATAAACCGAAATACCACATAACATATTGGTGTAAGTCATTGCGGCTAGGTCTATTTCAATATTGAGGTACGCTGATGTAATTTTTAAAGGTTGGGCCTCGCTTGTAAGTGCACGCGTGACAAAATACTAAACATGACCGTCGGGCAAGTAAAACTATCAATATCTCCCAAACCTTTGGTCCAACTGAGCTTAATTTTTTTTCCATATAGTATTGAGTACATGTATAATTTAGTGAATCTTTTTTCACATTGTTTCAGCACATACACCTAGGTATTTTAGAGCAAGGAAATGGTCAAGGGCATTTCACCGGACGAAACCATGACGAAAAGACAAAATTGTAAAAACATATAATCTTTCAATGGCAAAATTGAGTAACCTAAAACCCAAAAAACAAACCCCACTAATGTGACAAAGCCAAGGACAGAAATGTAAATGTGCCTTGAAAAACAGAGGAGGAGCTGTCACAACGACCACACATGTTTTCAAACTGATAATACCGCATGCTTGCATGTGATGTGTTCCTGAGAAACGTCGCCATTATTATTCGAGAAAAAGAAACAGAAACGTGGCCATTTTAGTAATTCCAGCTAATTCCACACTTGGCCATTTTCTCCTTGCATGCACCACCCACCCACCATGTCACCATGCCGCTTTATTGGGTGCTTGCAGCAGCCGCGGCGGAAAGCCGGGCCTGTATTGCCCCGGCGTACTCAACCACCCTGTCCACGTCCTGGAAGACCGCCTTGGCGGCGTCGAGCTCGCTAATGCGCTCCATCCATGCCGCCAGCAGCGGGGCCTTGCCGGCGTCTATTAACTTGTCGCCGGAGAGCCTCTCGGTGGCGCGCACCCACGGCACCATGCTGCCGAGCAGGACGTCAACGTACCCGACGCAGTCGCCGCCGAAGAAGCCCTTCCCCTTGGAGCACTCCCTGAGGCCATCCTCCAGAGGACCCAGCGCCGCCGCCGTCTGCCTCGTCCACTCGGCCCTCTCCTCGTCGGTCTTCACCCTGAACACCTTCCCCCACGGCGCCAGCAGCTTGTCCTCGACGTAGGCGGCCCAGAATCGCGCGACGGCGCGCTCGTAGGGGTCGGCGGGGAGGAGGGGCGGGCCGACGCCGGCGAAGGCCTCGTCGATGTACTGGAGGATGACCTGGGACTCGCAGACGGGCTTGCCGTTGTGGATGAGGATCGGGACCGTCTTGTGCACCGGGTTGGAGCGGAGGAAGAGCTCGCTCTTGCTGGCGAGGTCCTCCTCGACGTACTCGTAGCTCACGCCCTTGAGGTGGAGCGCGAGCTGCACCCTGACCACGTATGGGCTCGCCCACATGCCCAGCAGCTTCAGCTCGTCTCCTCCGTTGGCCATTTTCTGCCGTGGGTGTGCCTGAAGGTTCCGTGGGATTCTGTGGTTAGTGTGGAGTGCGGAATATATAAAAGATCGATGCGTCATCCATGATGCTTGTGCCGACGACTTTTCTCCCCAGCATGTGCTCACGCTCTCGTGCATGACCTGTGTTTTCTTGCACAACGGTGCTCAGCCACGTTTCAGATTCCATCCCTACATTTTCTTTTCATGTCGAGATTGATCTTTTTTCATACTCCTGCATGTTTATAGTGAAGTGAACATGATTGCATGGTGAGAGACATATGGTAGTGAGGATAAGCCATTTCTCATACATCAATACATGTTGTGTGATGATATGGCATGCTTGCATGTTGAGATAAATATTTAATGGGACTAGTTATTTAGATATAGAAGATGTCTTCGCTCCAACCATGAGAGCAACCATTGCTAGGGTTTTTGCTGCCTCCTACCGCGTAGCCGCCGGTCTGTCGCATCTCATGTGGCCTTAGAGCCATGAAGATGCCGTAGATCCTAGTTTTTGCCGGCGAGAGAGCTCTCTTTCTAGATGTATTTTTTAGTTTTGGTAGGGTTTGTGTCCTGCTTAGGAAGCTATGACGATAATGGCTTTCTGAAGATGGAATAGGATTCTTTCCACCTAGCTCCCGTTCCGATGGTGCTTCTAGCATCGTCGAAAGGTGTGTGTGGAGATTTATCTTCGACGGGTCTCAAGGATTAGGTCGGTGTTGGTCTTCGGTGGATCCACTTGGATATGATCTTCGTGCGTCTACATTCGTGTGTATACAGATTGGATCCTTTCGATCTACGCTTCTTTTCGTCCGCAGCGGTTGTTGCTCTGGTGCACTGGTCCTATCTTAGCACGTCAACTTTCCGATTGTCTACTAGAACAAGATGTTCCTGCCTCCGACAATGGAGGGGTGATGACGGCGCCGTTCCTTCAGTTCGCTCCAGTGTTGTAGTTGTCATTAGATGGTATAAGAACCTGAATGTAATTTTTAATTTTGATATTTTTTTTGTCGGAAATTTGCATGGGCACGTAAGTGTAGGGCACTCAACTGCAAAGCCCCACCGTCCGCTCGATTTTCTCGCGATTCACGGAGTAGCTGAATCCGGCACGAGGGCACTATAAAAGAGAAAATTTCTAAAAATATTTAAGTTTCAACGGTGAAACTTACCAATTTTGCATAGAAGATGCCTAGTTTCAACAAGTTTAAGATATAATTTGAAACAATTTTTTATATCGGACGTAGACACAAAACAATTGATTTTTATCAGTCACTCGTACTAAGTTTCAAACATTGAAACTTAACTTTTTTTTTCAAAAGTCGTCAAAATATATTTAGAATGAATCTTATTTGAAAGTGCTGATTGCGAGAAACACGAATATGAAAATAGATCTTAATTAAAAAATCATTTAAAATATATAAAACTAAAACCGGAAGCCAAAAAAAAAGCTGGCACCAGGACCTGAGTGCCCCGCACTTGCGTGCCGTAAACCCTTGTCCTATTTTTTGTACTATTTTGATATTTGATGAATAGATTGATTATTTAAAGAAAATAGATATAAGGGATTGCTAAATCTCTTGAGACTTAACCAAGTTCTAGTCAATGTATATTTATAAAAATTTATGTGGACACCTGTGATTTAAAAAAATGCTATGCCACTTGATTGAGACCTATCCACACATCGCGATCTGGATCCCAAAATCTTTCTGTCCTGAGCGCTCCGCTCCAACCCACCTCCCCGCCGTTCGCCACTCTGGCGGCGGCGTCCACCCTCGCGCTTTGGGCTGCGTCGCCCCAAGCGCTCCTCCCCCCGCCGGCGGCCACTCCGGTCCCGGCGTCCACCAACCCTTTCCACGTCGCTGCGTTGCTCCGGCATGTCGAGCAGTCCGCGCTCGCTCACCTCCTCCTTCCGTCGCGCTGGCGAGCGGCCGGTGGTGTCTGGCCTCGGCCTTTCCTCCTCCTCTGAGGCCTCGGACACGCAGGGGCCGGTCGGCGGCGAGCCCGCGGCTGGCGCCCTATCGTTGGAGACAGCGCCAGGTTGGGAGCAACCTCGTCCCTCTGGGAAGGAGCAATGGAGGTGCCGCCGCGCTAATGATGCTGGAGCATCCAAGGGTGCGCCTCTGCTCAGAACGCGCCGTGCTGTCTCGCCGGAGATGGCGGGCCTCTGCTTCAAGTGCTTCGAAGAAGGGCACTTCAAGAACGATTGCACCAACCAAGTGGTATGTTTTCGATGCAAGCTACCGGGCCACGAATCCAAGGACTGCAAGAGACCCAGGAGTCCATCGCCGGAGGAGGAGCTCAGGCGATCTGCGGCGGCCAAGGTCACGCGCTCTGGCTCGGCGGGCGAGCCGTCGAGAGTCCCTCCGCCGCCTCCCACCTCCCCCGCAAGCTGTGCCCATGGCATGGTCGCGCATCTTTGCGCCGTGTCTTGAGTCCCCGGAGCGTGAGCAGTTCATCCCTTAGGAGCTTTGCGTCGTCCGCCGCTCGCCGAGAATGGGCGGCCTAGAGAGGAGGCTGCAATTCGCAATGGTGGCCTACATTGGCGGGGCGAGGCACGACATCTCCCCCGAATTCGTCGTTTAGGTGCTGGGAGCTGTGGTCGGCATCGGTCTGGAGTGGCTCTCCGTCCATTGCTACCGGCCAGAGGATTTCCTGATCGTCTTCGCGCGCCAGGACCATCGAAACCTGGTGGCGGCCAAGCCGTTCGTCGAGTTCAATGGCGTGTGGCTCTACTTCCGGCACTGGAATCGCCAAGCGCAGGCCGTCCACTCCATGCTCAGCTTCAAGGTGTCTCTGGTTCTCGAAGGAATCCCTCCTCATGCTTGGGAAAGGGAGTTTGCAGAAGATCTGCTAGGTTCGTCTTGCCTGGTGGATATGGTGGAGCCGGAGACCAGCGCTCGCCATGACTTGTCTGCGTTCAAGTTGTCGGCTTGGACGGCGGACCCGGATGCCATCCCCTCCCTCCGTTGGCTTGCTGTCCCGGAGCCTGGCCTGTCCTCGCCATTGTTGGAGCCTACCTTGCTCTAGTGCAAGATCCTGATTCATTTGGACTCGGTCTCCGATCTCTCTGGCAGGGACAAGCCGTTCTTCTTGGGGGTCTCTTCGGACAACGGTCAGAGCGGGGCTCCCGTCGAACAGAAGGATCAGTGGGAACAATGGTAGTGCGGTGGTGACACCTTGTAGCCGGCCATGGAGGTTTGGAGTGCGGGATGTGAGAGGTTCTGTGCCGCCACCGAAGGCTCACGGCGGAGTGGCGTCTCCGGCATGATCTTTGGCCAGCGGTGATTGGCGCCTTCCGCCGATGATTGCCGCTGAGGGGGGATCTTCTGTGGGGTCCACGATACCGGTCAGGGACATGCTCTCCGTTAGGGTCTCGACTTTTGACCACTTGACCATGCAGGCGGGCCCGCAGTCTGCCACAAGGAGAAGTGCGAATTCCAATTCGAATGGAGGATGCGTAGCGATCGGCGATGGTTCTGCAAGACAATTGACGTACCCCACGCGCTAGGGACTGGTGGGACCTGAGGTTCAGAGAGAGGTTGCCCCGCCCGTTGTGGTGGTTGCAGATGAGGTGGCCCCGTCCGCTCTTTCGATGCGTGCTAGAAGAGTACAAGATCTGGTCATAGTAGAATCAAGCCAGCCAATCATTAGGGTACAAGACCAGGTCGACACGTCAAAAGAGCAAATTATCCCTGAGACCAACCAACCACGGATTGGGGCCTCGGCTCTGGTGCCTTGTGAGGACAGCTTATTGCGGGATGCAGCTCGGTGCACTGCGGATAAAGTGGACAAGAAAGGCCAAGATCCCAAGAGACAGTGCATGTGAGGCCAGACAGGATGGCGACGTACAAGGAGAAAAGGACATCGGAGGAGGCGCGGGACACAAGCTCAGAGGTGGCTGGGCTGATGGGACGCACATACGTGATCCATGCACCACCCGGTTGGTGGATGAGGAATGCACATGCAACGTCGAGTGCAACATGCTGAATACGGTCCAGTCGCAGCCTGTGGGTGATATATCACTGGATTTATCTTCAAATCCGGTTGAAGTGGACTCAAACTTGATGCTGGTGGATTCGGCGGAAGGTATGACTGCCCAAGAAGCATTGGCCTACGTGAGGTTGAAGAAGTTTTGTTCCAGCATCGTCAAAAAGTTGGCGCCACCTCTCCTGCGTGAGGTTTCAGCCCTACGGCAGGAGGCAGAACCGTTTACACCCAAGCGCACTACGAGATCCACCAAGCGATCTGCTGGGACGAACACAACCAAGTCCAACAAGGTGGAAAGCGTTTTGTTGAGAGCACTTGGCCTTGTCCCAGAAGATATGGCGGTGGATGACGAGGCAGTCAAAGATCTCCAAGAGCCCCTGACGGAGCAGCATGTGAGGGTCATTGCGGCGTTGTTCGGCAAATGCGTCCCCAACAATGACGAGCTGTCACGAGAGGCTGATGTGGTGATCGGTGTGCACTAAGCATGCCGCGGGGTGTGGGTGTTGTTGAATCCTTGATATGGATCACAACCCGGAGATCATTTGCTGGAACATGAGAGGGCTGAATAACCCTGCCAAGAGGAAGGTATTTAGGGAGTTTCTTTCTTCTCTTAGAGTAAACCTAGTCTGCTTACAAGAGACCAAGCTCGAGATTGTAGACCAGTTTGTTGTCTTGCAATGTTTAGGGCCATCCCTTGATGGCTTTGCCTACTTGCCTGCTGTGGAAACGCATGGTGGTATCTTACTGGGTTGGGCCACGACACGCTTATCCATGGACTGCATCCAACTCGATTCAAACTTCCTCACGGGCAAAGTCCATCAGATTGATGGCAATGAATGGTGGATCTCAGTGGTCTATGTGCCGCAAGGTGATGAGCTGAAAACGCAATTCCTCCAAGACCTTTATGGCAGGAGGCTGCTTTGTCCAGGGCCTTGGATGTGCCTTGGCGACTTCAACATGATTCTCAGGGGATCCGAGAAGAGCAACCAGGATATCAATAGAGCAATGATGAGCAAATTCCAAAACTTCGTGGATGACCATGAGCTCAAAGAACTGTACATGCACGGACGACGTTTCACTTGGTCGAATGAAAGGAACTCGCCAACTTTCACCAAGATTGGTAGGATTCTTGTCTTCGTGGATTGGGAGCTAGGTCACCCCGATTACCTGCTCCAAGCGCTATCTACTAGTGCTTTGGATCATGCGCCATTGTTGGGGAACGTAGCAATAATTCAAAATTTTCCTACGTGTCACCAAGATCAATCTAGGAGATAATAGCAACGAGAGAAAGGGAGTGCATCTTCATACCCTTGAAGATCGCTAAGCGGAAGCGTTCAAGAGAACGGGGTTGATGGAGTCGTACTCGTCGTGATCCAAATCACCGATGATCCTAGCGCCGAACGGACGGCACCTCCGCGTTCAACACACGTACGGAACGGAGACGTCTCCTCCTTCTTGATCTAGCAAGGGGGAGGAGAAGTTGATGGAGATCCAGCAGCACGACGGCTTGGTGGTGGAAGTAGTGGGATCCCGGCAGGGCTTCGCCAAGCACAAGCGGGGAGGAAGAGGTGTCACGGGAGGGAGGGAGGCGCCAGGGCTTCAGGTGCGGCTGCCCTCCCTCCCCTCCACTATATATAGGGGCCTAGGGGGGCCGCCAGCCCCTTGTAGATCCCATCTAGGGAGGGGGGCGGCAGCCCTAGGGGTGGCTTGGCCTCCAAGCCAAGTGGAGGCGCCCCCACCCCTTAGGGTTTCCAACCCTAGGCGCATGGGAGGCCTAAGGGGGGGCGCACCAGCCCACCAGGGGCTGGTTCCCATGCCCCTTCGGCCCATGGGGCCCTCCGGGATAGGTGGCCCCACCCGGTGGACCCCCGGGACCCTTCCGGTGGTTCCGGTACAATACCGATGACTCCCGAAACTCTCCCGGTGGCCGAAACTGGACTTTCTATATATAAATCTTTACCTCCGGACTATTTCGGAACTCCTCGTGACGTCAGGGATCTCATCCGGGACTCCGAACGACTTTTTATTAACCGCATACTAATATCTCTACAACTCTAGCGTCACCGAACCTTAAGTGTGTAGACCATACGGGTTCAGGAGACATGTAGACATGACCGAGACAACTCTCCGGTCAATAACCAACAATGGGATCTGGATACCCATGTTGGCTCCCACATGCTCCACGATGATCTCATCGGATGAACCACGATGTCGAGGATTCAATCAATCCCGTATTCAATTCCCTTTGTCTATCGGTACGATACTTGCCCGATATTCGATCGTCGGTATCCCGATACCTCGTTCAATCTCGTTACCGGCAAGTCTCTTTACTCGTTACGTAACACATCATCCCATGATCAACTCCTTGGTCACATTGTGCACATTATGATGATGTCCTACCGAGTGGGCCCAGAGATACCTCTCCGTTTACACGGAGTGACAAATTCCAGTCTCGATTCGTGCCAACCCAACAGACACTTTCGGAGATACCCGTAGTGCACCTTTATAGCCACCCAGTTATGTTGTGGCGTTTGGTACACCCAAAGCATTCCTACGGTATCCGGGAGTTGCACAATCTCATGGTCTAAGGAAATGATACTTGACATTAGAAAAGCTTTAGCATACGAACTACACGATCTTGTGCTAGGCTTAGGATTGGGTCTTGTCCATCACATCATTCTCCTAATGATGTGATCCCGTCATCAACGACATCCAATGTCCATGGTCAGGAAACCGTAATCATTTATTGATCAACGAGCTAGTCAACTAGAGGCTTACTAGGGACATGGTGTTGTCTATGTATCCACACATGTATCTGAGTTTCCTATCAATACAATTCTAGCATCGATAATAAACGATTATCATGAACAAGGAAATATAATAATAACTAATTTATTATTGCCTCTAGGGCATATTTCCAACAGTCTCCCACTTGCACTAGAGTCAATAATCCAATTCACATCGCCATGTGATTGACACTCAAGGTCACATCCCCATGTGACTAACACCCAAAGAGTTTACTAGAGTCAATAATCTAGTTCACATTACCATGTGATTAACACTCAATGAGTTCTGGGTTTGATCATGTTATGCTTGTGAGAGATGTTATAGTCAACGGGTCTGAACCTTTCAGATCCATGTGTGCTTTACAAATCTCTATGTCATCTTGTAGATGCAGCTACCACGCTCTATTTGGAGCTATTCCAAATAACTGTTCTACTATACGAATCCGGTTTACTACTCAGAATCATCCAGATTAGTGTCAAAGATTGCATCGGCGTAACCCTTTACGACGAACTCTTTTACCACCTCCATAATCGAGAAAATTCCTTAGTCCACTAGTTACTAAGGATAACCTTGACCGTTGTCCTGTGATCCATTCCTAGATCACACTTGTACCCCTTGACTGACTCATGGCTTGGCACACTTCAGGTGCGGTACACAACATAGCATACTTTAGAGCCTACGTCTAAAGCATAGGGGACGACCTTCGTCCTTTCTCTCTATTCTGCCGTGGTCAGGTCTTGAGTTTTACTCAATACTCATACCTTATAACACAGCCAAGAACTCCTTCTTTGCCGATCTATTTTTGAACTCCTTCAAAATTTTGTCATGGTATGTGTTCGTTTGAAAGTACTATTAAGCGATTTTGATCGATCTTTATAGATCTTGATGCTCAATGTTCAAGTAGCTTAATCCAGGTTTTCCATTGAAAAACACTTTTCAAATAACCCTATATGCTTTCCAGAAACTCTACATCATTTCTGATCAACAACATATACTCATCAGAAATTCTATAGTGCTCCCACTCACTTATTTGGAAATACAAGTTTCTCATAAACTTTGTATAAACCCAAAATCTTTGATCATCTCATCAAAGCATACATTCCAACTCCGAGATGCTTACTCCAGTCCTTAGAAGGGTTGCTGGAGCTTTGCATACTTGTTAGCATCTTTTAGGATTGTCAAAAACTTCTGGTTTTATCACATACAACCTTTCCTCAAGAAAAACGTCGAGGAAACGATGTTTTGACATCCTATCTGCAAGATTTCATAAATAATGCAGTAATTGCTAATATAATTCCAACAGACTCTTTGTATCGCTATGAGTGAGAACGTCTCATCGTAGTCAACTCCTTGAACTTGTCGAGAAACATCTTAAAGACAAGTCGAGCTTTCTTAATGGTGACACTTACCATCATTGTCCGTCTTCCTTTTAAAATCCATCTGCACCCAACAGCCTTACGACCATCAAGTAGTTCTTCCAAAGTCTATACTTTGTTTTACACATGGATCCTTTCTCGGATTTTATGGCCTCGAGCCATTCATCGGAATCCGGGCCCACCATCGCTTCTCCATAGCTCGTAGGTTCATTGTTGTTAGCAACATGACTTCCAAGACAGGATTACATACCACTCTGAAGTAGTACACATCCTTGTCGACCTATGAGATTTGGTAGTGACTTGATCCGAAGTTTCATGATCACTATCATAAGCTTCCACTTCAATTGGTGTAGGTGCCACAGGAACAACTTCCTGTGCCCTGCTACAAACTAGTTGAAGTGACGGTTCAATAACCTCATCAAGTCTCCACCATCCTCCCACTCAATTCTTTCGAGAGAAACTTTTCCTCGAGAAAGGACCCGTTCTAGAAACAATCACTTTTGCTTCCGGATCTGAAATAGGAGGTATACCCAACTATTTTTGGGTATTCTATGAAGATGCATTTATCCGCTTTGGGTTCGAGCTTATCAGCCTGAAATTTTTTCACATAAGCATCGCAGCCCCAAACTTTTAAGAAACGACAGCTTAGGTTTCTCTGAACCATAGTTCATACGGTGTCATCTCAACAGAATTATGTGGTGCCCTATTTAAAGTGAGTGCGGTTGTCTCTAATGCCTAACCCATAAACGATAGTGGTAATTCGATAAGAGACATCATGGTATGCACCATATCCAATAGGGTGCAGTTGTGATGTTCGGACACACCATCACACTATGGTGGTCCAGGCGGTATTAGTTGTGAAACAATTTCCACAATGTCTTAATTGTGTGCCAAACTCGTAACTCAGATATTCATCTCTATGATCATATCATAGACATTTTATCATCTTGTCACGACGATCTTCAACTTCACTCTGAAATTACTTAAACCTTTCAATAATTCAGACTTGTGTTTCATCAAGTAAATATACTCAACATCTACTCAAATCATCTGTGAAGTAAGAACATAACGATATCCACTGCGTGCCTCAGCACTCATTGGACTGCACACATCAAAATGTATTACTTCCAACAAGTTGCTTTCTTGTTCCATCTTACTGAAAACGAGGTCTTTCAGTCATCTTGCCCATGTGGTATGATTTGCATGTCTCAAGTGATTCAAAATCAAGTGAGTCCAAACGATCCATCTGTATGGAGTTTCTTCATGCATATCTACCAATAGACATGGTTCGCATGTCTCAATCTTTTCAAAAATGAGTGAGTCCAAAGATCCATCAACATGGAGCTTCTTCATGCGTTTTACACCAACATGACTCAAATGGCAGTGCCACAAGTACGTGGTACTATCATTACTATCTTATATCTTTTGGCATGAACATGTGTATCACTACGATCGAGATTCAATAAACCATTCATTTTAGGTGCAAGATCATTGAAGGTATTATTCAAATAAACAGAGTAACCAGTATTCTCCTTAAATGAATAACCGTGTGGTGATAAACATAATCCAATCATGTCTATGCTCCACGCAAACACCAAATAACAATTATTTCGGTTTAACACCAATCTCGATGGTAGAGGGAGCGTGCGATGTTTGATCACATCAACCTTGGAAACACTTCCAACATATCGTCATCTCACCTTTAGCTAGTCTCCGTAGCCTTTTATTTCGAGTTACTAACACTTAGCAACTGAACCGGTATTTATTACCCTGGTGCTACTAGGAGTACTAGTAAAGTACACAATAATATAATGTATATTCAAAATACTTCTGTCGACCTTGCCAGCCTTCTCATTTACCAAGTATCTAGGGTAGTTCTGCTTCAGTGACCATTCCCCTCATTATAGAAGCACTTAGTCTTGGGTTTGATTTAACCTTGGGTTTCTTCACTAGAGCAGCAACTGATTTGCCGTCTCATGAAGTATCCCTTCTTTCCCTTGCCCTTCTTGAAACTAGTGGTTTTACTAACCATCAACAATTGATGCTCCTACTTGATTTCTACTTTCACGGTGTCAAACATCGCGAATTGCTCAAGGATCATCATGTCTATCCCTGATATGTTATAGTTCATCACTAAGCTCTAATAGCTTGGTGGCAGTGACTATGGAGAACTATCACTATCTCATCTGGAAGATTAACTCCCACTCGATTCAAGCGATTGCAGTACTCAGACAATCTGAGCACATGCTCAACGATTGAGTTTTTCTCCTTCAGTTTGCAGGCTTAAGAAACTTGTCAGAGGTCTCATACCTCTTGACGTGGGCACTAGTCTGAAATTCCAATTTCAGTCTTTGGAATATCTCATATGTTCTGCGACGTTTCAAAAGTGTCTTTGGTGCCACAATTCTAAACTGTTAGTATTACGTACTGAACTATCACGTAGTCATCAAAACGTGTATGTCAGATGTTTCCCAACATCTACAGACGATGCTCGAGGTTCAACACACTGAGCGGTGCATTAAGGACATAACCCTTCTATGCAGCAATGAGGACAATCCTCAATTCACGGACCCAGTCCGCATAATTGCTACTGTCAACTCTCAACTAAATTTTCTCTAGGAACATATCTAAAACAGTAGAACCAAGGCGTGAGCTACGGCATAATTTGCAAAGACCTTTTGACTATGTTCATGATAATTAAGTTCATCTAATCAAATTATTCAATGAACCCCCACTTAGATAGACATCCCTCTAGTCATCTAAGTGATACATGATCCGAGTCAACTAGGCCGTGTCCGATCATCACGTGAGACGGACTAGTCATCATCGGTGAACATCTTCATGTTGATCGTATCCACTATACGACTCATGTTCGATCTTTCAGTCTTCCGTGTTCCGAGGCCATGTCTGTACATGCTAGGCTCGTCAAGTTAACCTAAGTGTATTGCATGTGTAAATCTGGCTTACACCTGTTGTATGCGAACGTTAGAACCTATCACACCCGATCATCACGTGGTGCTTCGGAACAACGGACCTTAGCAACAGTGCACAGTTAGGGGGAACACCTTCTTGAAATTATTGTGAGGGATCATCTTATTTATGCTACCGTCGTTCTAAGCAAATAAGATGTAAACATGACAAACATCACATGCAAATCATAAAGTGACATGATATGGCCAATATCATCTTGCGCCTTTGATCTCCATCTTCGAGGCGCGGCATGAACACCATCGTCACCGGCATGACACCATGATCTCCATCATCATGATCTCCATCATCGTGTCTTCATGAAGTTGCCTCGCCAACTATTACTTCTACTACTATGGCTAACGGTTAGCAATATAGTAAAGTAATTACATGACGTTTTCATTGACACGCAGGTCATAAATAAATTAAGACAACTCCTATGGCTCCTGCCGGTTTTCGTACTCATCGACATGCAAGTCGTGATTCCTATTACAAGAACATGATCAATCTCATACATCACATATATCATTCATCACATCCTTTTGGCCATATCACATCACATAGCATACCCTGCAAAAACAAATTAGACGTCCTCTAATTGTTGTTGCATGTTTTACGTGGCTGCTATGGGTTTCTAGCAAGAACGTTTCTTACCTACGCAAAACCACAACGGTGATATGCCAATTGCTATTTACCCTTCATAAGGACCCTTTTCATTGAATCCGATCCAACTAAAGTGGGAGAGACACACACCCGCTAGCCACCTTATGCAACTAGTGCATGTCAGTGGGTGGAACCTGTCTCACGTAAGAGTACGTGTAAGGTCAGTCCGGGCCGCTTCATCCCACAATGCCGCCGAATCAAGATAAGACTAGTAACGGCAAGCAAATTGAACAAATCATCGCCCACAACTACTTTGTGTTCTACTCATGCATAGAATCTACGCATAGACCTAGCTCATGATGCCATTGTTGGGGAATGTAGCAATAATTCAAAAAATTTCCTACGTGTCACCAAAATCAATCTAGGAGATACTAGCAACGAGAGAAAGCGAGTGCATCTTCATACCCTTGAAGATCGCTAAGCAGAAGCGTTCAAGAGAACGGGGTTGATGGAGTCGTACTCGTCGTGATCCAAATCACCGAGGATCCTTGCGCCGAACGGACGGCACCTCCGCGTTCAACACACGTACGGAGCGGAGACGTCTCCTCCTTCTTAATCCAGCAAGGGGGGAGGAGAAGTTGATGGAGATCCAGCAGCACGACGGCGTGGTGGTGGAAGTAGCGGGATCCCGGCAGGGCTTCGCCAAGCACAAGCGGGGAGGAAGAGGTGTCACGGGAGGGAGGGAGGCGCCAGGGCTTCAGGTGCGGCTGCCCTCCCTCCCCTCCACTATATATAGGGGCCTAGGGGGGCCGCCGGCCCCTTGTAGATCCCATCTAGGGAGGGGGGCGACAGCCCTAGGGGTGGCTTGGCCTCCAAGCCAAGTGGAGGCGCCCCCACCCCTTAGGGTTTCCAACCCTAGGCGTATGGGAGGCCCAAGGGGGGCGCACCAGCCCACCAGGGGCTGGTTCCCACGCCCCTTCAGCCCATGGGGCCCTCCGGGATAGGTGGCCCCACCCTGTGGACCCCCGGGACCCTTCCGGTGGTCCCGGTACAATACAGATGACTCCCGAAACTCTCCTGGTGGCCGAAACTGGACTTCCTATATATAAATATTTACCTCCGGACCATTCCGGAACTCCTCGTGACGTCCGGGATCTCATCCAGGACTCCGAACAACATTCGGTAACCACATACAAACTTCCTTTACAACCCTAGCGTCATCGAACCTTAAGTGTGTAGACCCTACGGGTTCGGGAGACATGCAGACATGACCGAGACGATCTCCGGTCAATAACCAACAGCGGGATCTGGATACCCATGTTGGCTCCCACATGTTCCACGATGATCTCATCGGATGAACCACGATGTCAAGGACTTAATCAATCCCGTGTACAATTCCCTTTGTCTAGCGGTACGATACTTGCCCGAGATTCGATCATCGGTATCCCGATACCTTGTTCAATCTCGTTACCGGAAAGTCTCTTTACTCGTTCCGTAACACATCATCCCGTGATAAACTCCTTGATCACATTGTGCACATTATGATGATGTCCTGCCGAGTGGGCCCAGAGATACCTCTCTGTTTACACGGAGTGACAAATCCCAGTCTCGATTTGTGCCAACCCAACAGACACTTTCGGAGATACCCGTAGTGCACCTTTATAGCCACCCAGTTACGTTGTGGAGTTTGGTACACCCAAAGCATTCCTACGGTATCCGGGAGTTGCACAATCTCATGGTCTAAGGAAATGATACTTGACATTAGAAAAGCTTTAGCATACGAACTACACGATCTTGTGCTAGGCTTAGGATTGGGTCTTGTCCATCACATCATTCTCCTAATGATGTGATCCCGTCATCAACAACATCCAATGTCCATGGTCAGGAAATCGTAATCATTTATTGATCAACGAGCTAGTCAACTAGAGGCTTACTAGGGACATGGTGTTGTCTATGTATCCACACATGTATCTGAGTTTCCTATCAATACAATTCTAGCATGGATAATAAACGATTATCATGAACCAGGAAATATAATAATAACTAATTTATTATTACCTCTAGGGCATATTTCCAACAAGCATTACATCTCTCCACGAGCAACAACTTTCAAGTCAAACACCGCTTCCACTTTGAGTTATATTGGACAAAAAATCGATGGATTTCTCGAGGCGATACAAGAAGCTTGGGTCTGCAACGATGATATTTTTGACCCGTTCAAGAGGCTGGACACGCTTCTCAGAAACACAACTGCATACTTACAAGCTTGGGGGCAGAGGAAAACTGGTAACATTAAAATGCGCATGAAGATTTCCACCTGGGTGATTGTGAGGCTGGACAGAGCGCAAGAGCGCAGGAGGCTGAGTCCGATGGAGTTGTGGCTGCGCCGGACCTTGAAGTTGGCTCTGCTCGGTTTAGCTTCCCTTGAGCGCACCATTGACAGGCAGAGATCGAGGATTCGTTGGTTGAAGGACGGAGACGCCAACACCAAGCTCTTTCAGGCCGTGGCAAATGGGAGACGGACAAAGAACTTTATTCCTTACATTAAGCGGGGAGAGGAGCTCATTACTGAACAAGCTAGGAAAGAAGAAGTGTTCTCGGAGGCCTTTGTAAACTTGCTGGGCAAGGCGGGAACAAGAAGAGGTTTGCTAGACCTTAACTTTCTCCAAATCCCAAGACACAACTTGCAAGAGCTTGAACATATGTTCACGGAAGAGGAAGTATGGAAGGTCATAAAGGAGATCCCGACTGATAGAGCCCCGGGACCGGACGGGTATATTAGAGCTTTCTACCATGTGGCGTGGCCAATCATTAAGGGAGACATTATGGATGCGCTCATGAAGTTGTATGTGGGAGATGGCAGAGGATTTGACAAGCTAAATGAAGCGCATATCATCTTAATTCCCAAGAAGCCAGATGCCATAGAGGTGGGAGATTATCGGCCAATCAGCCTCCCACACAGCTTTGCAAAGATCTTCGCCAAGCTGCTTGCCTTGAGAGCGCGCCCTCGCATGTCAGAGATCATTGAGATCAACCAGTCGACTTTTATCAAAGGGAGGAACATTCATGACAATTTCTTGCTAGTCAGACAAGTGGCTCGGAAGTTGCGTGCCAGAAAAGAGGAGAAGGGGCTTTTCCTTAAGCTTGATATTTCAAAAGCTTTTGACTCACTATCTTGGCCTTTTCTCATGGAAATCTTGGAAGCTAGGGGCTTTGGACAGAGATGGATTAGATGGATCTCAATGCTTCTTCAATCTGCCAACACCCGTGTGGTGGTCAATGGGGTCCCAGGTAGACGTTTCCACCATGCCAAGGGCCTTCGGCAGGGCGATCTGGTCTCGCCGCTGTTGATTGCTATTGCGATGGATTCCCTCACCTATCTCATGAAGAAGGCCACGGAGACTGGTGTGTTGAGCTCGTTCAGAGGTATCTCGGTGAACCAGCGCCTCTCCCTCTATGCGGATGACCTGGCTCTGTTCTTAAGGCCATCGTATCAAGACCTCAATTTCGTTAGAGCAACATTTGATATCTTCGGTGAAGCATCAGGCCTTAAGATCAACTACAGCAAATCGCATGCGATCTTCATCAAGTAGAACAATAGTGACCAGCAATGAGTAGAGGAGGTGTTGCAATGCAAGCTTGCAAAATTTCCTGCCGCTACTTGGGGCTTCAACTGGCGATCAATCAACTTACCCGAGCTAACTGGCAACCACTCCTAGACCAGGTCCGGCATTTCATTCCTGCCTGGCAGCGTGGCTTCATTCAAAGACCGGGCAGACTTGTGCTCGTCAAGACTGTGCTCGCGGCCAGATCGGTTCATCAACTTCTGGTGCTCGACCCCCCCCCCCCCGCTTGGGTTCTGGAGGACATTAACAAATGGATGCACTCCTTTTTCTGGGCTGGTAAAGATAAGAGTCATGGAGGTCAATGCCTGGTCGCTTGGGAGACGGTTTGTAGGCCAACGAGCTTCAGTGGACTGGGTGTGAAAAATCTAGAGGTTCAAGCTCTTGCACTTTGTGTTCGTTGGGAAAGGCTAAGGAGAACGGACCCGACCAGGCCATGGCAAGGCCTCCACCTCATGGTTGATGAGCAAGCACGCGCTGTCTTTGACAACCTGGTCAAGATCACCGTTGGAGAGGGTGCGAAGGTTCTATTTTGGTAGGATCGGTGGATCCATGGAGTTGCGGTGAAAGACATTGCTCCGCTGCTCACTCAACTTGTCAGCACAAGAGATAGCAATAGGAGAACGGTGCGCGATGCCCTCCTTGACAATGCCTGGACGAATGATATCAATGGAGAGCTCACTTTCTTGGGGCACATGCAAGTCTACATGCTGATCCAAGCCATTAGCACTGTGGAGAGAAACGTGGATGAACTTGATCGCTTCGAGTGGCCCTGCGACGCATCGCGCAAGTACACAGCCAGTTCAACTTACAACAGACTTTGCACGGGCTACATCCGCTCCCCGACGGCCGGTTGCATTTGGCGTAGCTGGTTAGCGCTCAAGTGCAAGATCTTCATGTGGTTGGCCAGCCAATATCGGCTATGGACTTCCGATCACCGAGCCCGGCATGGCCTGCAAGATGCTCCATCCCCTTGCTACACTTGCCTTCAGGAGGAGGACAATGTGGATCATATCCTCGCACAATGTGTTTACGCTCGAGAGGTGTGGCATGCCTGCTTCAGTGCTTGGAACACCAACATTCACACACCGAGCTCAAATGTCACGTTCTTAAACTGGTGATGGGACCAACGGAGGCGTTTCTTTGGGAGGTCCAAGAGGAGCATCGACTCGATAGTGATTCTTATTGCGTGGGCACTCTGGAAGCAACGCAATGCCCGTGTCTTCAACAATAGATTGAGACAGAGATCTCCCCTGCAGCTGAGAGAGGACATTCAAGAGGAGATTGAAGATTGGAAGAAGGCCGGTCTCGGCGGTGTCGGAGCTCTAGATCCTTTTAGGAGACAGTAGATTAAGGGGTTTATTCGGTGTCGGAGTCGTGTGTGTCTCCCCCGACGATTTGTTCGCATCTCGTCCGGGCTCTTGTACATATATTCTGCCTTCTATAATACAAAGGTATGCCATTGACGTACTCTCGAAAAAAAAACCCTATCCACATCCTTAGGTATTTGTAGAAAAATGATACTCCCTTCATTTTTGTATACAAGGCCACAAACTTGGATTACATGTATCAATGTAAAATTTAATGTGTGCTTTACAAGTCAACTTCTCTTTTTGTTTACTGGGATCTTTAATACTCTGCATGCACTCAAAGAAACTGAGTGGAGGAAGTAGCTGATTGTCATTATGACTGCATGCATGCAAGTATTAAACAAGTTGTTAGTACGAGAAAATATCATTAACTTTGCCTCGATTAGTGTTGGTGGCCTCGTATAGATGTAGAATGTATATTCCATAGTTGGTGGTCTTGTATAGATGTAGAATATATATTCCATAGTGGCCTTGTATATAAAAATGGAGGGAGTATGCCACTTGATTGGGGCCTATCCACACCCTTAGGTATATGAAGGATACTACCTCTTGTGATTTTTGTTTCTTTTACCACGCTCCGCCCTGCTGATTTTGTTTGCAATTTGCAATTTTTATTGTTAGCTCACCAAGCTAACCGCTTGGTCGGCCTGCCAATTTTGATGATTGCTGGGAACATTTTTATTTGCAAGAGCAAGGGAACCAATACAACAATCAACAACATGCCCTGGTGTTGGCAACGTAGCATTGCATACTCCAAGCTGCTGATGTTTAAACACGTGGTTATGGGCAGCTTAGTTGCCTCCTGCCGTGGCCGGGGCTGCAGCCTGCGCCTGTCTCATCTTGGCGAGTTCGACCACTCTGTCGACGGCCGGCAGGACAGCCTTGGCGGCGTCCAGCGCGCCAAAGCGCTCCACCCACGCCGCCAGGAGAGGGCCGAAGAAAGGCTTCACCCAAGCCTCCTGCAGTACATCGACGAAGCATTCGCCGACATCGGCCGCTCCCTCCTCCCCTCCGACCCCCACCAGCGCGCGGTCGCTCGCTTCTGGGCCTCCTACATCGATGACAAGGTTTCACACGTTATTCTTTTTCTGTTCAGCTACGTAGTTTTACTGATCATTCAAGTGACGCGCGTGTGTCTATGCAGCTCGTGATCCCATGGGTGCGGTCGTTCAGGGGCAAGACGGAGGAGGAGAAGTCTGAGTGGATGGAGCAGACGCTCATCGCCGTGGAGACCCTGGAAGGAGCCCTGAGGGAGTGCCCCAAGGGCAAGGGCTTCTTCGGCGGCGACAATGTCGGGCTCGTCGACGTCGTGCTGGGCAGCCTGCTCACGTGGGTGCACGCGGCTGAGGTGATGTCCGGGGCCAAGATGTTTGACCCTGCTAAGACCCCATTGCTGGCCGCGTGGATGCAGCGCTTCGACGAGCTTGCCGCTGCCAAGGCCGTCATGCCGGACGTTAATAGGATGGTCGAGTTCAAGACGAGGCAGGCACAGGCCATCTCTGTCGCTGCAGCTTCACAGCGTCAGTAAACTAAGCTGGCATTAGGTGTTGGAACTACTAGGAATACCCCTGTACCCGTTATGTGATGATTTATTTTCCATATTTGCCTAAAAAGAATTTATTGCTACATCGTGTACTGTTCTAAGGTACTGTATCTTTTGATCGTCATTTGTGTGTAAACCTATCAGCTGCTTGACGTAATAATACTACTTCCTCGTTTTTAAATAAAGTCTTTCTAAAGATTTCAATATGAAATACATACTGAGCAAAATGAATAAATCTATACTTTAAAATATATCTACTCTTTAAAATACTTATACTTAGGAATGGAAGAAGTATAAGAATAACTCTTTACATCAGCAAGAGTCATGGAGTTTCTACACTCTTTCTCCAATGCACCCTCGTGAAATATAAAATATAAAAATATATAGTTTAGAAATAAAAATATTAATTTTGGGGGCAACAAATATTGTTGAATCATCTTCCTGCATGCAAATTTTCATGACGAGTTGTCCGGAGAACACTTTCAGTTTGTCATGAGTTGATGTGCTCAGCTTTTAAATGATCTTTATTCTGAAATGAATGAAGTATTTAGTTAGATACTCCCTCCGCCTCAAAATAAATGTCGCAGACTTGGTCCAACCTTACTTTCTAAGAAGTGAAACTAATCAAATGGCAAGAACAGAAATACGGATTTCCAAAAGAATACAAGTACTAAATGATGTTAAAACTTTACAAAATATTACAAATGATCTTAAAACCTTCACAAAATATCACATGCACTAATTTTCCCTGGCACCATTACATCAAGAATCGATATACAAACAACAATCATATATGCTATGTAGAAAACATGCACTCTTTTTTATTCAATGGGACTCATGTTTCCATGACGTTTACTTGGTCTCCGAAGCAGCGGCGGCGGCATCAGCCTGTGCCTGTCTCTTCTTGGCAAATTCGACCACCCTATCAACTTCTGGCAACGCCGCCTTGGCAGCGTCGAGCTCACTAAAGCGCCCCATCCACGCTGCCAGGAGCGGAGTCTTAACAGGATCAAAGATCTTGGTTCCAGACATCACTTCTGTTGCAATCAACCAGGAGAGCAGGCTCCCAAGTGAAATGTCCACAAGCCCAACGGTCTCACCACCAAAGTAGCCCTCTCCCTTGGAGCACTCCCTCAGGGCTCCTTCCAGTGTCTCCACCGCGGCAAATGTCTGCTTAACCCCCTCGGACTTCTCCTCCTCTGTCTTGGCCCTCAACGACTGTACCCATGGGGTGACGAGCTGCACAAAATCACATTAAGTTGGTAAAATCAAACCCCGAATGCCCGTGCCATAAATTTCAATGCACAAAAAGATAGATGTGAAACCTTATCGTCAATGTAGGCGGCCCAAAAATGGGCAATTGCACGTTCGTAGGGGTCAGAGGGAAGAAGAGAGGGGCCGACGAGGAACGCCTCATCGATGTACTGAACGATGATCACTGACTCGCAAATGGGTTTCCCGTTGTGGACGAGCACGGGCACCTTCTTGTGCACCGGGTTCGAGCTGAGGAGGAGCTCGCTCTTGTTGCTGAGGTCCTCCTCAACATCCTCGAAGCTCAGGCCCTTGAAGCTCAGCGCAAGCTTCACCCTGGTGACAAATGGACTCGCCCAAGCGCCGAGCAGCTTCAAGTCATCTCCTCCGGCCATCTAGATCTGTGTATGTAAGGTTGAGCTGCTTGTTTTGGCTTGTGTTTCGTTAGGTGGTTGGTGGATCATAGTTATGTGGATCATCTATATATAGTGTTTGGTTTGCTAGTTTGGATGCGTCATCCGTGATGCTTGCAAACTGGGAGCGTGCAAGCAAGATCCCCATGATGAACATGCCCAACTTGGAGAAGAAGGCTAGGTAAACTGACACATCTGTTTGGTATAGTCTGTACTTATCAGTTTGAATAGATCGGTCAAACCCAACTTTTGACCGCTAGCTTAAGAGGCCACGAAGGTTGGGGCATTGACTCCCGTGACGTATCGGCTTATGTCTTTGTGCAGTGCGGCACAAGCCAACGTTCGTATAGCATGACGCACTAGCACTCAGTTTGTCTAATTTACATCTAAATGTTTTTTTAATGATGTCACATCTAAACTCTCATAAATACATAATGCAGCAACAAGAAAACAAAACTAGAAAAAAAATAAACCACAAACAGAGTGGACATCAGTTTAGATGTGACATAATTATGTCACATCTACATGTGTCCTAAACAGACCTAGTACAGTTTTTTCTATCCAAAGTCCATTTGACCCAATTTTTTTAATTGAGAAAAAAAATTAGCCCTGTTAATACAAAAAACCGAGAGAAAACCGATGCAACGTGTCCATAGCGAGCACCTGAGCGACCTTGCTACCTACGGGATCAACAAACGCCACCGAACCGCCGCTGAGGTTGTCCACAAACTGTCATCGTCACCACTTATGCATGGGCAAGCGGAACGACACCTTGCTAGAATGAGCACACGAGACCTGCCGGCTTATGCCAAACTACCGGCCACACACGCCGGAGGCAAGGCAGCTCCTAGTCTGAAGGTGAGCTAGGATAAAGAAATGTGAAGGTTGGGGCCATGAAGGATCGCCTAGCTAAACCATTCGATGGAAAAGTCGGCGTTGTCAGCCGGCCCTAGCTGCCGCAGCACCGACTCTTTTGTAAGAAAACGATCCTTAGGACGCTAGAAATATGCCGAAGAGCCGACTACCACAAATTTATCGTAACCCCGATCTCACTCATCCACATCAATGTTGCCACATGAGATGCTAATGACCACCAACATAAACCACGAGTCACCTTCGGGACAATGCCCCCAAGAGAAAACGCGTCACCAAGCAAAACCATACCACGACCATCGTCTGATCTAGGAAACCGCCGGGCTTGCTAAAGCGCTCCATCCACAGTATCAGGAGCGGAGTCTTGATAGGATCAAAGATCTTGGTTCCGGACATCACTTCTGTCGCGTTTGACCAGGAGAGCAGGCTCCCAAGTGAAATGTCCATAGAAAGAAAGTGTCGGAACAAAAGTCAATGATGATACAAGACATTATTTTCAGACACGAAAGGGGTTACGACACGAAGACTCCATGTCTCATATGTTGTTTAACATTGTAGCGAATATGTTGGCAGTACATATTGGTCAAGCCAAAGAGAGTGGCCAAGTAGGAGGACTCGTCCCCCACCTTGTAGAGGGGGTGTCTCCGTTCCACAATACGCGGATGGTACTATTATATTCATGGAGCATGATCTTGTAAAAGCTAGGAATATGAAGCTTGTATTATGTCTTTTCGAACAACTGTCTGGGCTCAAAATCAACTTTAATAAAAGTGATTTTTTCTGCTCTGGAAGAACCAAAGAGGAATAAGATGATTATAGAAATTTGTTCGGTTGTGAAATGGGATCCTTACCTTTTAGTTATCTAGGGATCCCACGTAGACATTTAATAAATAAGGAATGGAAATGTATAGATGATCGATTTGAAAAGAAACTAATCTGCTGGAAGGGTAAGCTAACGTATTACGGAGGTCAGTTGGTTTTGATAAATTCGGTTTTGACAAGCCTACTGATGTTCCTTCTTTCTTTCTTTGAAGTACCGGTAGGGGTACGGAAAAGACTGACTTCTATAGATCCCGATTCTTTTGGCAAAGTGATGAGGCCAAGAGGAAGTACATATTGGCTAGATGGGATACCATATGTAGGCCAAAAGACCAGGGCGTGTTAGGGATCGAAAGTTTGGATGTAAAGAATAGATGTCTGCTTATCAAATGGCTATACAGATTATCTATGGAGATCGAGGGTATGTGGGTACAAATCTTGCGGAATAAGTACCTACATTCTAAGACTTTGGCCCAAGTCACTGCTAGGCCAACGGACTCACCCTTTTGGAAGGGGTTAATGAGAACGAAAGTAAATTTCTTCCAACGGGTGAAGTTCGTAGTTGGTAATGTTACCACTAGTAGATTCTGGGAGGATACATGGCTAGGAGAGACGTCTTTGGCTTTGCAATATCGCTCCTTATATAATATTGTACAACGTAAGGAGCATTATGTTGCCACAGTATTAGACTCGATACCGCTTAATATCCAATTTAGGAGATCCCTAGTAGGGGACTGTTGGAATGCATGGTTGCACCTGGTTCGTAAATTGATGGATGTTCACCTACTCGATTAGTCGGATTCAATTCTCTCGAAGTTAACCACGATGGGAATCTTCTCAGTGAAATCCATGTATTCGGACCTAATTGATTCCGGGCCATTGTCGAGGTCTTTGCACATTTGGAAGATTAAAGTTCCACTTCGAATTAAAAATTTATGTGGTTCATCCATAAAGAAGTCATCCTAATCAAAGATAACTTGGTGAAAAAGAATTGGGTTGGGAACTCAAGGTGTTGTCTTTGTGATCGAAATGAAACGATTAAACACCTCTTTCTCGAAAGTCCTCTTGAAAAATTATTATGCCGATCAATTCATATAGCTTTTAACGTTCATCTCCCAAGGAGCATAAACACGTTATTTAGGATGTGGCTTAATGAAGTGGACATACACATAGCTAAGCATATTCGGATAGGAATATGTGCACTATTTTGGGTTATATGGAATACTAGGAATGATATGATTTTTAGTGGGACGACATTCATTATTTTTTTGCAGGTTATCTACATAGCCTACAGCTTGGATCCGTATGTGGTCCTTACTCACTCATGCGGACTTCAGGAAACTTATGGTTATTGGGTGCAACCGCTGGGAGACGATAACACTGGCTGTCTTCAGCCGATTTGGGTGGTGAGCTAATAATATGCTAGGTGTGTAGGCATCGTAGCTTGTTTTTTATTGCCGGATGTGGCACTTTTCAGCTGTATATCGCCGGATGTGGCGCTTTTCAGATTTATTTTCTTTCAACTACTACTTAGTTTATGAGCCTCTTTGGACCTTAAGACTTTGTTACATTTTTATTTAATAACATGGCTGCATGCATCGATTGATGCAGAGGCTGGAGGTTATCCTCCTTTAAAAAAAGAGACCAGATAAAAGGTTTTCCCTGAAAACATGTAACTGCAGTCCCGATGCCTATTGGGGAACGTAGTAATTTAAAAAAAATTAATACGCACACGCAAGATCATGGTGATGCATAGCAACAAGACGGGAGAGTGTTGTCTACGTACCCTCGTAGACCGAAAGCGGAAGCGTTAGCACAACGCGGTTGATGTAGTCGTACGTCTTCACGATCCGAGCAATCAAGTACCGAACGTACGACACCTCCGAGTTCAGCGCGCATTCAGCCCGATGACGTCCCTCGAACTCCGATCCAGCCAAGTGTTGAGGGAGAGTTTTGTCAGCACGACCGCGTGGTGACGATGTTGATGTTCTACCGACGTAGGGCTTCGCCTAAGCACCGCTACAGTAATATCGAGGTGGACTATGGTGGAGGGGGGCACCACACACGGCTAAAGGATCAAACGATCAATTGTTGTGTCTATGGGGTGCCCCCCTGCCCCGGTATATAAAGGAGCAAGGGGGGTGCGGCCGGCCAGGGAGAGGGCGCGCCAGGAGGAGTCCTACTCCCACCGGGAGTAGGACTCCCCCCTTTCCTAGTTGGAATAGGATTCGGGAGAAGGAAAGAGAGAGGGGGAGAAGGAAAGAGGGGGCCGACCCCCCCTGCCCTAAAACAATTCGGTTTGGGCCTTGGGGGGCGCGCCCCACACCCCCCTTGCTTCCCTCTATTTCCACTAAGGCCCATGTAGGCCCATTAAGCCCCCGGGGGGTTCCGGTAACCTCCCGGTACTCCGGTAAAATCCCGATTTCACCTGGAACACTTCCGACATCCAAACATAGGCTTCCAATATATCAATCTTCATGTCTCGACCATTTCGAGACTCCTCGTCATGTCCTTGATCACATCCGGGACTCCGAACAACCTTCGGTACATCAAAACATATAAACTCATAATATAACCGTCATCGTAACGTTAAGTGTGCGGACCCTACGGGTTCGAGAACTATGTAGACATGACCGAGACACGTCTCCGGTCAATAACCAATAGCGGAACCTGGATGCTCATATTGGCTCCCACATATTCTACGAAGATCTTTATCGGTCAAACCGCACAACAACATATGTTGTTCCCTTTGTCATCGATATGTTACTTGCCCGAGATCCGATCGTCGGTATCTCAATATCTAGTTCAATCTCGTTACCGGCAAGTCTCTTTACTCGTCCGTAATACATTATCCTGCAACTAACTCATTAGTTGCAATGCTTGCAAGGCTTAAGTGATGTGTATTACCGAGAGGGCCCAGAGATACCTCTTCGACAATCGGAGTGACAAATCCTAATCTCGAAATACGCCAACCCAACAAGTACCTTTGGAGACACCTGTAGAGCACCTTTATAATCACTCAGTTACGTTGTGACATTTGGTAGCACACAAAGTGTTCCTCCGGTAAACGGAAGTTGCATAATCTCATAGTCATAGGAACATGTATAAGTCATGAAGAAAGCAATAGCAACATACTAAACGATCAGGTGCTAAGCTAATGGAATGGGTCATGCCAATCACAACATTCTCCTAATTATGTGACCCCATTAATCAAATGACAACTCATGTCTATGGTCAGGAAACATAACCATCTTTGATCAACGGGCTAGTCAAGTAGAGGCATACTAGTGACAATCTGTTTGTCTATGTATTCACACATGTATTATGTTTCCGGTTAATACAATTCTAGCATGAATAATAAACATTTATCATGATATAAGGAAATAAATAATAACTTTATTATTGCCTCTAGGGCATATTTCCTTCAGTCTCCCACTTGCACTAGAGTCAATAATCTAGATTACACAGTAATGATTCTAACACCCATGGAGCCTTGGTGCTGATCATGTTTTGCTCGTGGAAGAGGCTTAGTCAACAGGTCTGCAACATTTAGATCCGTATGTATCTTGCAAATTTCTATGTCTCCCACCTGGACTAGATCCCGGATGGAATTGAAGCGTCTCTTGATGTGCTTGGTTCTCTTGTGAAATCTGGATTCCTTCGCCAAGGCAATTGCACCAGTATTGTCACAAAATATTTTCATTGGACCAGATGCACTAGGTATGACACCTAGATCGGATATGAACTCCTTCATCCAGACTCCTTCATTTGCTACTTCCGAAGCAGCTATGTACTCCGCTTCACATGTAGATCCCGCCATAATGCTTTGTTTAGAACTGCACCAACTGACAGCTCCAGCGTTTAATTTAAACACGTATCCGGTTTGCGATTTAGAATCGTCCGAATTAGTGTCAAAGCTTGCATCAACGTAACCGTTTATGTTGAGCTCTTTGTCACCTCCATAAATGACAAACATATCCTAAGTCCTTTTCAGGTATTTCAGGATATTCTTGACCACTCTCCAGTGATCCACTCCTGGATTACTTTGGTACCTCCCTGCTAGACTTATAGCAAGGCCACATCATGTCTGGTACACAGCATTGCATACATGATAGAGCCTATGGCTGAAGCATAGGGAACATCTTTCATTTTCTCTCTATCTTCTGCAGTGGTCGGGCATTGAGTCTTACTCAACTTCCCACCTAGTAACACAGGCAAGAACCCTTTCTTTGCTTGATCCATTTTGAACTTCTTCAAAACTTTGTCAAGGTATGTGCTCTGTGAAAGTCCAATTAAGCGTCTTGATCTATCTCTATAGATCTTGATGCCCAATATGTAAGTAGCTTCACCGAGGTCTTTCATTGAAAAACTCTTATTCAAGTATCCCTTTATGCTATCCAGAAATTCTATATCATTTCCAATCAGCAATATGTCATCCACATATAATATCAGAAATGCTACAGAGCTCCCACTCACTTTCTTGTAAATACAGGCTTCTCCAAAAGTCTTTATAAAACCAAATGCTTTGATCACACTATCAAAGCATTTATTCCGACTCCGAGAGGCTTGCACCAGTCCATAAATGGATCGCTGGAGCTTGCACACTTTGTTAGCTCCCTTTGGATCGACAAAACCTTCTGGTTGAATCATATACAACTCTTCTTCCGGAAATCCATTCAGGAATGCAGTTTTGACATCCATTTGCCAAATTTCATAATCATAAAATGCGGCAATTGCTAACATGATTCGGACAGACTTAAGCATCGCTACGGGTGAGAAGGTCTCATCGTAGTCAATCCCTTGAACTTGTTGAATACCTTTTGCAACAAGTCAAGCTTTATAGACAGTAACATTACCGTAAGCGTCAGTCTTCTTCTTGAAGATCCATTCTTTCTCAATTGCTTGCCGATCATCGGGCAAGTCAACCAAAGTCCATACTTTGTTCTCATACATGGATCCCATCTCAGATTTCATGGCCTCAAGCCATTTTGCGGAATCTGGGCTCACCATCGCTTCTTCATAGTTCATAGGTTCATCATGATCTAGTAGCATAACTTCCATAACAGGATTACCGTACCACTCTGGTGCGGATCTTACTCTGGTTGATTTACGAGGTTCGGTAATAACTTGATCTGAAGTTCCATGATCATCATCATTAACTTCCTCACTAATTGGTGTAGGCGTCACAGAAACCGGTTTCTGTGATGAACTACTTTCCAATAGAGGAGCAGGTATAGTTACCACATCAAGTTCCACTTTCCTCCCACTCACTTCTTTTGAGAGAAACTCCTTCTCTAGAAAGGATCCATTCTTAGCAACGAATGTCTTGCCTTCAGATCTGTGATAGAAGGTGTACCCAACAGTCTCCTTTGGGTATCATATGAAGACACATTTCTCCGATTTGGATTCGAGCTTATTAGGTTGAAGCTTTTTCACATAAGCATCGCAGCCCCAAACTTTCAGAAACGACAACTTTGGTTTCTTGCCAAACCACAGTTCATAAGGCGTCGTCTCAACGGATTTCGATGGTGCCCTATTTAATGTGAATGCGTCCGTCTCTAAAGCATAACCCCAAAATGATAGCGGTAAATCTGTAAGAGACATCATAGATCACACCATATCTAGTAAAGTACGATTACGATGTTCGGACACACCATTACGCTGTGGTGTTCCGGGTGGCATGAGTTGCGAAACTATTCCGCATTGTTTCAAATGTAGACCAAACTCGTAACTCAAATATTCTCCTCCATGATCAGACCGTAGAAACTTTATTTTCTTGTTACGATGATTTTCAACTTCACTCTGAAATTCTTTGAACTTTTCAAATGTTTCAGACTTATGCTTCATTAAGTAGATATACCCATATCTTCTTAAATCATCTGTGAAGGTGAGAAAATAACGATATCCGCCACGAGCCTCAACATTCATCGGACCACATACATTTGTATGTATGATTTCCAATAAATCTGTTGCTCTGTCCATAGTTCCGGAGAACAGCATTTTAGTCATCTTGCCCATGAGGCACGGTTCGCAAGTACCAAGTGATTCATAATCAAGTGGTTCCAAAAGTCCATCAGTATGGAGTTTCTTCATGCGCTTTACACCGATATGACCTAAACGGCAGTGCCACAAATAAGTTGCACTATCATTATCAACTCTGCATCTTTTGGGTTCAACATTATGAATATGTGTATCACTACTATCGAGATTCATCAAAAATAGACCACTCTTCAAGGGTGCATGACCATAAAAGATATTACTCATATATATAAATAGAACAACCATTATTCTCTGATTTAAATGAATAACCGTCTCGCATCAAACAAGATCCAGATATAATGTTCATGCTCAACGCTGGCACCAAATAACAATTATTTAGGTCTAATACTAATCCCGAAGGTAGATGTAGAGGTAGCGTGCCGACCGCGATCACATCGACTTTGGAACCATTTCCCACGCGCATCGTCACCTCGTCCTTTGCCAGTGTTCGCTTAATCCGTAGTCCTGTTTCGAGTTGCAAATATTAGCAACAGAACCAGTATCAAATACCCAGGTGCTACTGCGAGCTCTAGTAAGGTACACATCAATAACATGTATATCACATATACCTTTGTTCACCTTGCCATCCTTCTTATCCGCCAAATACTTGGGGCAGTTCCGCTTCCAGTGACCAGTCTGCTTGCAGTAGAAGCACTCAGTTTCAGGCTTAGGTCCAGACTTGGGTTTCTCTCCTGAGCAGCAACTTGCTTGCTGTTCTTCTTGAAGTTCCCCTTCTTCTTCCCTTTGCCCTTTTTCTTGAAACTGGTGGTCTTTTGACCATCAACACTTGATGCTCCTTCTTGATTTCTACCTCGCTGCCTTTAGCATTGCGAAGAGCTCGGGAATTTATTGATTTATTCATCCCTTGCATATTATAGTTCATCACGAAGCTCTTGTAGCTTAGTGGCAGTGATTGTAGAACTCTGTCAATGAGACTATCAACTGGAAGATTAACTCCCAGCTGAGTTAAGTGATTATGGTACCCAGAAATTCTGAGTATATGTTCACTGACAGAACTATTCTCCTCCATCTTGCAGCTATAGAACTTATTGGAGACTTCATATCTCTTAATCTCGGCATTTGCTTGAAATATTAACTTCAACTCCTGGAACATCTCATATGCTCCATGACGTTCAAAACGTCGTTGAAGTCCCGGTTCTAAGCCGTAAAGCATGGCACACTGAACTATCGAGTAGTCATCAGCTTTGCTCTGCCAGGCGTTCTTAGCGTCTACAGTTGCATCAGCAGCAGGCCTGGCACTCAGCGGTGCTTCCAGGACGTAATTCTTCCGAGCAGCAATAAGGATAATCCTCAAGTTACGGACCCAGTCCATGTAATTGCTACCATCATCTTTCAACTTTGCTTTCTCAAAGAACACATTAAATTCAATGGAACAACAACACGAGCCATCTATCTACAATCAAACATAGACAAGCAAGATACTATCAGGTACTAAGTTCATGATATATTTAAGTTCAATTAATCATATTACTTAAGAACTCCCACTTAGAAAGACATCCCTCTAATCTTTTAAGTGATCACGTGATCCAAATCAACTAAATCATAACCGATCATCACATGAAATGGAGTAGTTTTCAATGGTGAACATCACTATGTTGATCATATCTACTATATGATTCACGCTCGACCTTTCGGTCTCAGTGTTCCGAGGCCATATCTGCATATGCTGGTCTCGTCAAGTTTAACCTGAGTATTCTGCGTGTGCAAAACTGGCTTGCACCCGTTGTAGATGGACGTAGAGCTTATCACACCCGATCATCACGTGGTGTCTGGGCACGACGAACTTTGGCAATGGTGCATACTCAGGGAGAACACTTTTATCTTGAAATTTAGTGAGAGATCATCTTATCATGCTACCGTCAATCAAAGCAAGATAAGATGCATAAAAGATAAACATCACATGCAATCAATATAAGTGATATGATATGGCCATCATCATCTTGTGTTTGTGATCTCCATCTCCGAAGCACCGTCATGATCACCATCGTCACCGGCGCGACACCTTGATCTCCATCGTAGCATCGTTGTCGTCTCGCCAATCTTATGCTTCTACGACTATCGCTACCGCTTAGTGATAAAGTAAAGCATTACAGGGCGATTGCATTGAATACAATAAAGCGACAACCATATGGCTCGTGCCAGTTGCCGATAACTCGGTTACAAAACATGATCATCTCATACAATAAAATTTAGCATCATGCTTTGACCATATCACATCACAACATGCCCTGCAAAAAGAAGTTAGACGTCCTCTACTTTGTTGTTGCAAGTTTTACGTGGCTGCTATGGGCTTAGCAAGAACGGTTCTTACCTACGCATCAAAACCACAACGATAGTTTCTCAAGTTGGTGTTGTTTTAACCTTCGCAAGGACCGAGTGTAGCCACACCCGGTTCAACTAAAGTTGGAGAAACTGACACCCGCCAGCCACCTGTGTGCAAAGCACGTCGCTAGAACCAGTCTCGCGTAAACGTACGCGTAATGTCGGTCCGGGCCGCTTCATCCAACAATACCGCCGAACCAAAGTATGACATGCTGGTAAACAGTATGACTTATATCGCCCACAACTCACTTGTGTTCTACTCGTGCATATGACATCTACGGACAAAATCTGGCTCTGATACCACTGTTGGGGAACGTAGTAATTTCAAAAAAATTCCTATGCACACGCAAGATCATGGTGATGCATAGCAACGAGAGGGGAGAGTGTTGTCTACGTACCCTCGTAGACCGAAAGCGGAAGTGTTAGCACAACGCGGTTGATGTAGTCGTACGTCTTCATGATCCGACCGATCAAGTACCGAACGTACGACACCTCCGAGTTCAGCACACGTTCAGCCCGATGACGTCCCTCGAACTCCGATCCAGCCGAGTGTTGAGGGAGAGTTTCGTCAGCACGACGGTGTGGTGACGATGTTGATGTTCTACCGATGCAGGGCTTCGCCTAAGCACCGCTTGTCGGTGTCAAAACCGGCGGATCTCGGGTAGGGGGTCCCGAACTGTGCGCCTAAGGCGGATGATAACAGGAGGCAGGGGACACGATGTTTTACCCAGGTTCGGGCCCTCTTGATGGAGGTAAAACCCTACGTCCTGCTTGATTATTCTTGATAATATGAGTAGTACAAGAGTTGATCTACCACGAGATCAGAGAGGCTAAACCCTAGAAGCTAGCCTATGGTATGATTGTATGTTGTCCTACGGACTAAAACCCTTCGGTTTATATAGACACCGGAGGGGGCTAGGGTTTACTACACAAGGTCGGTTACAAAGGAGGAGATATACATATCCGTATTGCCTAGCTTGCCTTCTACGCCAAGTAAAAGTCCCATCCGGGCACGAGACAAAGTCTTCAATCTTGTATCTTCATAGTCCAACAGTACGGCTGTCCGGAGACCCCCTAATCCAGGACTCCCTTAGTAGCCCCCGAACCAGGCTTCAATGACGTCAAGTCCGACACGCAGTATTGTCTTCGGCATTGCAAGGCGGGTTCTTCTCCAAATTTTGAATGTTTGTCAAGTAGTGTCCGGCACCATAAATGTTGGACTTCTTGGCTTCGGCGCCCAATAAGGGCTATCTTCCACGCGTCAAATGAACACGAGGAGCCAGGGCGTTTTTACATTCGCCCCCCCAGCCAGATAAATAAATGGTCTATTAAAGGGATGGGGATTCTTAGATCCAATCCATACCATCCTCCCACAGCGAGAATCCATCGGAGCGTGTTTCGGAAAAATCCACTCCAACATGGCCGACCACCGCAGCTCCTCCTCTCGCCCCGTAGCTCTAAGCCCGGTGATTGGGAGAGTTGTTCTGTCTCACACAGTCGATTAGTCGAACTGCAGACTCAGGGATTTCTCCCTCCAGCGTATATGGTTCCCGTACGTGCCGGGCTCGCCACCTACAATGGCGGGGAGCAAGCGGAGAGCTTCCCCAGCCCCTCTACGGTGGCGCGGGTGTGCCTTGTTCCTTACTTATTAAGGGGACTCGGATTTCCGATTCATCCGTTCCTCTGCGGGCTCCTGGAGCTTTACGGCCTCCAACTGCATAATTTCACCCCTGCTTCCATATTACACATCGCCGGCTATGTTGCCCTTTGCGAGTTATTCCTGGGCTGCAAGGCTCATTTCGAGTTGTGGAAAAGGTTATTTTGCCTCGTCCCCCGCACACAGAAGGGGTCACTTTATCAAGTGGGCGGAGCCGAAATATGGCGCATCGCCGAAGCTGGATACCTGTCCGGTACTCCGAAGAAGACGTCCAAAGACTGGCCTTCAAAATGGTTTTATATGGAGGACGTCTCCCTTCCGGACCCTGTTCGGCAGGGTCTTCCTGAGTTCAACAATGCTCCTCTGAAGAAACGCCGAAGTTGGCGCCCACAGAGCCCCAGGAGGAAGACAACAGAGAAGTCATTTACCTGATGAACCGGATTAAAGCGCTGGCTCGATCAGGATTGACAGTAATCGAGGTTATGTCAATATGCATAATGCGGGGAGTGCAGCCACTTCAATATCGAGGGCACCCCCTGTGGTGTTTTAACGGGGAAGATGATGCCACCCGTTGCGGGCGTAAGGGTCCGTACAACGTCGCTGCTTTAGCAAAAATTATGTCCGAGTTGTTCAAGGGAGAGGAAGAGGAGTTCATCCGCATCAAGCCACGGGATGGATTCTCCATGTACAACCCTCCAAGCTGGGTGAGTTATATCTCCTTACTCCCATTCTTCCTGCATTCTTTGTAGTAGGTACTCACCTTGCCATTTTGCAGCAGGAATTGCGAAAAGCCATAAGGGAAGTCAACAACCCATCTCCACAACCAGAGGACCCTGACCGGGCCCTCGGTCCCGGACTCGAAGAAGATCCGGACATATTCGTGGAGCTGATAGACCGGCAGTTCTATCAATTAAGCTGTGATGGCACCGTGGTGGCCATTACGACCGACTATCCCAGACTGCTCCCTGCGTCGCATGTAAGAAAAAACAAAATCCCAACTCCAAAAACTAGGATCCCCTTTTAGACACTTCACCTACCATATACATATGGTGTTTTACAGGGAAGGCATTCGGGACGCCGTGCCGAACCCGCAGCAACTCGCCAACAAGAGGCACCGAGGCCGGGTAGGCCAAAAAGGAAGGCGGTCAGGACGGAGACGCCGGCACAGAGGTATGACAAAAAGACCCCGCTCTGTGGTTGTCGTCTTTCTCGAAATGTAATGACGTCCATGTTTCTTTACTAGAAAAAATGCTCGCCGGGATATGTCCGGCGAGGCTGCCGATCATGCTTCCACCAGTCGGGCTCCAGGGCCGGACATAGAGGCGGAGGCCGACATGGGGCGGATGCCGGATGCTCCTCCTGCAGAGGACGCAGATAGACTGTCCGCTACAAATTCAGAAGTGGAGAGCGCCATGAATCATAGGCATCGCCGGGCCGTACTCCGTGACGCTTGCTTCTCACCAGAGGCATTTGATGCCTTCAATTCTGGAGACGCATACCTCCCGTGCTGCTCAAAATGGTCTAGCTAGAGCCACGGACCAGTATGTAAGGGATGTACGGGTAAGCAAATCTGATGATTATATGTATTAGTAGCCCCTGAGACTTGAAACAGTTAGCAGAACTGATTTAAGGTTCATCTATTGTGCAGGTTCTTATAGAGAAGAATACTCGACTGTCACAGGACCTGGAGGAATGCAAGACCCAACTTAGGGTTGCCGTTGCCGCATTGAAGGAACCTAAGAAGTCCCCAGCTGGTAACATTTCTTTCAAAGAATAATAGGTACCATATAGTGTGCGGTTGTGGCTGCAGATCTAACAATAGATATTGCAGATGAATCCAGAGATAATCCGGAGGACCAGCATGTCGTACGACAGATAAAGGCCGGCGACCGCGTGCTGACTGAGGTCAGGCGGGAGAAAAACAATCTCCAAGACGCCAATACCAAGCTGAGCGTGGAACTGAAGGATGTTTGAGCCCAGCTTGTCGACTCCGAGAAGGAGAATAAGCGGCTTCAACGCGGCATTTTCAGTAAGTGCTGGGATGAACCCTTAAAAGGGGGGCGGCGTTGAAGCTGGCTAACAGAATTATATCTGCAGGTATGCTCACGGGTCGTCCCGTGGAGGAGATGCCCGAGTCTGCGGGTGATCTTCTACCCGAGCTCTCACGATTGCACGAACAAGTTCGGCAGGTGATGCAAGGTATTGCCCAGGCCTTGTGGCCATCCGTCTCCCTACCAGAAGGCATTGGAGAGCTTGCGGAGAAGCTCAAGGGAGCGCGGCGGCGCTTCCGATTATGGAAGATATCGGCCTGCCGTCAAGGTGCCAGGGAAGCCTGGGCCATGGTGAAGACGCGGTATACCAAGGCTGACCCAAACCACATGGCCGAGGTCGGACATGTGGGGACCGATGGGAAAGAGATCCCCGTTAGCTTAGTGTATGGGCAAGTAGAATTAGCCGCAAAGTATTCCCAACAAGATTGTAGGCTAGACAGCCCGTTGGATGGTATAGAAGAGGAATTTAGTTAGTCTACATGACTATATAATTAAAGTGACATGTATAATGCCTTCTAGCCGGATTGTAAATCATTTGTCATGGTGGACCTTTTCGCTTCAACCTTGGGACCCGATAGTCCGGAGTGTATCCGAATACCCGCTCAGTTATATAAGAACCGGGGTATGCGTGGAAACCAGGCGTAGGGGTCATTAGTGCTTGAACAGACAAGTACCCAACTAGTTATGTTATATTACATGGGTAGTAAGAAACATCTTCTAGGGAGAATAGTTCCGTTAAGGGTTCCTTTCCCTGGGTACGCATGCCCTAAAGTGCATGTCCGGACTGCGAGAGTAAACGCAGGCAAAAATATCTGGGGGCACATATGGAAAATAAATAAAAATCATCTTTTGTTCACCGACCGAATATTCCCTTAAGAACGCTAGCTTTCGGCTTCACCCAGTCTGAGGTACACATTCGGCTGACCCGGCAGTAACAATCGCAGAGGTGCTCCCCTTATGCCCTAGCCGAATTAACGAGAATGTAGGGCATAAATACAAGAGCCAGGCAACCCAGCTTGGCCAAAACTTAAGTCATATCGATGCATATAATGGCGAAGAAAAGGTACATGCGGAAGAATAACACATGTGCGGGGCATGAAGCCCAGATAAATAATTAAGCTTCTGTGTAAGAAGCCCCCCCAGGTATAATGAGCGCGGTTAGCGCATCAATAGTGTGCAAGCAAGGCACAAGTTGGCCCTTGAAGGCCTTGAGAAAGAATAAAAGAAAGAAAGAGAAAAAAGACAGATAATGTAAATGCGAAAAATGGACAGAGGAAGGAGATGAACATAGAGTCCGACACTAGGCGTAGAATCTTCGGAGCCTGGCAGCGTTCCATGGGTTCGGCTCAAGTCGATTATTCGATGCATCCCGGAGACGATACGCTCCACCGGCCAGAACTTCGTCAATAATGAAGGGACCTTCTCATTTGGGCTCGAGCTTGGTCTTTTTCTTCTCCGGCAGGCGTAAAACTAGCTCGCCAATGTTATAAGTTTTGGCCCGTACTTCTCTGCTTTGGTATCTTTGAGTCTGTTGCTGTAATGCGGAACGGGCTTTTGCCACGTCGCGCTCCTCCTCCAGTGTGTCCACACTGTCCTGCCGACCGATCTCGGCTTCTCTTTCTTCGTACATGCACACTCGAGGTGAGTCATGAATTATGTCGCAGGGCAGAACCGCCTCTGCGCCGTATACCATAAAGAAGGGTGTGTATCCGGTAGTACGATTCGGCGTGGTCCGCAGCCCCCAGAGTACGGAGTCGAGCTCCTCTACCCAGTGCGTGTTAGACTCCTTTAAGGACCGCACTAACCTGGGTTTGATGCCGCTCATGATAAGACCATTTGCTCGCTCGACATGGCCGTTGGTTTATGGGTGATAGACAGAAGCATAATCGAGCTTGATGCCCATGTTGCTGCACCAGAGTTTTACCTCGTCGGCCGTAAAGTTTGTGCCATTGTCAGTGATGATGCTGTGGGGGACGCCATAACGGTGTACAACCCCGAATATGAAGTTTATCACCAGTCCGGATTCGGCCGTTTTAACAGGTCTGGCTTCTATCCATTTGATGAATTTATCCACCATGACCAGTAAGTATTTTTTCTTATGGGTTCCCCCTTTAAGGGGTCCAACCATGTCAAGCCTCCAGACCGCGAAGGGCCAGGTAATGGGGATTATTTGGAGGGTGGTGGGTGGCATGTGGCTTTGGTTTGCAAAAAGCTGGCAACCGACGCAGCGTTGGACCAAGTCCTATGCATCTACCCGGGCCGTCGGCCAATAAAAACATGTACAGAAGGCCTTGCTTACAAGGGCCCGGGCTGCGACGTGGTGGCCACCGAGTCCGGCGTGAATTTCTGCCAAAAGTTTCCGCCCTTCCTCTTCGGAGATGCACCTTTGAAGGACTCCGGTAGTACTTTTTTTATACAGCTCTCCCTCATGGACCCTGTAGGCTTTAGATCGCCGCACTATGCAGCGTGCCTCATTTTGGTCCTCGGGAAGTTCCTGCCTAGTTAGGTAGGCCAGGAATGGTTCTGTCCACGGGGCGATGATGGCCATTATTACGTGGGCTGAAGGTGTTATTTCGGTGGCAGAACCTCCGATTTTGTCAAAGTGTTCGGTATCGAGCATTTTGGTCGGGTCCGGACTATTGTTACCGGTGTCCCCTTCCCATACCACGAATGGCTTAAACAACCTTTCCAAAAAGATGTTGGGGGGGATCGCATCGCGTTTTGCGCCAATGCGGGCGAGGATATCCGCCACCTGATTGTTTTCCCGAGCCACATGGTGAAATTTGAGCCCCTCGAACCGAGCTGACATCTTTAGGACGGCGTTGCGATATGCCGCCATCTTCGGATCCTTGGCATCGAAGTCTCCGTTTATTTGGGATATTGCAAGGTTCGAATCCCCACGCACCTCTAGGTATTGAATGCCCATGAAAACTGCCATCCGGAGACCATGTAACAGGGCTTCGTATTCGGCTGCGTTGTTGGAGTCTGTATACAGTATCTGTAGTATTTATTGAATTGTATCTCCGGTTGGGGACGTCAGGACGACGCCAGCCCCCAGACCAGCCAGCATTTTGGAGCCGTCGAAGTGCATGATCCAATTGGAGTATGTGTCGTACTCTTTAGGGAGTTCGGCTTCGTCCATTCGGCGACAAAGTCGGCCAATACTTACGATTTAATGGATCGCCGGGGTTTGTATGTTATGTCGAACGGGAGGAGCTCAATGGCCCATTTGGCAATCCGGCCCGTGGCGTCGCGGTTGTTTATAATATCATTAAGTGGCACTTCCGAGGCTACTGTAATTGAACACTCTTGAAAGTAGTGCCGCAGCTTCCAGGATGCCATGAATACCGCATAGGCTATCTTTTGATAATGTGGGTACCATGATTTGCATGGAGTGAGGACAGTGGATACATAATATACTGGCTTTTAAAGGGGGAATTTATGTTCGTCCGCTTCTTGTTCGACGACGAGCACTGCGCTTACAACCTGATGAGTTGCCGCAATGTACAACAGCATTGGTTCGCCGATGTTTGGCGTGACCAGGATTGGGTTGGTTGCCAGTATGGCTTTTATTTCTTTCAATCCGGCTGTGGTGGCGTCCATCCACTCGAAGTGTTCGGTGCGCCGAAGGAGGCGATAAAGGGGTAATGCCTTTTCTCCTAAGCGGGAGATAAAGCGGCTTAGAGCCGCCACACATCCAGTTAATTTCTGGATTTGTTTGAGGTCTGTTGGGGTAGCCAACTATGAGAGAGCTCGGATTTTGGCCGGATTAGCTTCAATTCCTCTACTGGAGACAATGAAGCCCAGGAGCTTTCCGACTGGTACGCCGAAAACACATTTTTCGGATTGAGCTTGATGTCGTATTTTCGGAGGTTGTCGAATGTGAGCCTCAAGTCGTCTATTAGAGAGTCGACGTGCTTGGTTTTGACGACCACATCATCTACGTATGCCTCTACTGTTTTGCCGATCTGTTTCTCCAGACATGTCTGAATCATGCGCTGATATGTTGCGCCGGCATTTTTGAGCCCGAAAGGCATTGTGTTGAAACAGAAGGGGCCGTATGGTGTGATAAATGCCATTGCGGCTTGGTCGGACTCCGCCATCTTGATTTGGTGGTAGCCGGAGTATGCACCGAGGAAACAAAATGACTCGTGTCCTGCGGTAGCATCGATAATTTGATCAATGCGGGGGAGGGGGAAGGGATCCTTTGGGCAGGCCTTGTTGAGGTCCTTAAAATCGACACACAGGCGCCAGGATTTGTCCTTCTTTGGTACCATCACTAGGTTTGCTAGCCAGTCCGGGTGTTTTATTTCTCTAATGAATCCGGACTCTAATAACTTGGCTAGTTCTTATCCCATAGCTTGTCTCTTAGGTTCAGAGAAACGCCGAAGAGTCTGCTTGACCGGCTTGAATCCCTTTAGAATATTGAGGTTGTGCTCGGCTAGCCTGCGTGGGATTCCTGGCATGCCTGAGGGGTGCCAGGCGAATATGTCCCAATTCTCACGCAGGAACTCTCGTAGTGCGGCGTCCACGGCGGGGTTTAACTATGCCCCGATGGAGGCTGTTTTTGTAGGGTCCGTTGGGTGGACTTGGAATTTGACTATTTCATCCGCTGGTTTAAAAGAGGTGGACTTGGATCTCTTGTCAAGTATCACGTCGTCCCTGTCCACTGTGGAGCATAGCACGGTTAATTCCTTGGCTGAAAGGGCTTCGGATAATGCCTTGAGGGCCAATGCGGCTGTTTTGTTTTCGGCGCGGAGTGCTGTGTCCGGATCACTAGCGAGAGTGATGATTCCCTTGGGCCCGGGCATTTTGAGCTTCATGTACCCATAATGGGGTATGGCTTGGAAGATCGTGAACGCCTCCCGCCCTAAAAGGGCGTGGTATCCACTACTGAACGGGGCCACTTGGAATGTAATTTCTTCGGACCTATAGTTCTCCGCCGTGCCGAAAACCACATCTAGTGTGATTTTCCCAGCACAGCGTGCTTCCCGACTAGGGATGATTCCTCTGAAGGTTGTGCTACTTTGCTCAATGCGGTTCCAGTCTATTTCCATTTTTTGAAGAGTTTCCTCATAGATGAGGTTTAATCCACTGCCGCCGTCCATGAGTACTTTGGTGAGTCGAAAGCCGTCCACAATTGGACTGAGGACCAGTGTGGCTGGTGCTCGGGCTGTTCGGAATTTAGGTTCGTCACTGGCATTGAAGGTAATAGCCGTGTCGCTCCATGGATTTATTGCTGCCACATGGCAGATTTCGGCAATGCTACGGAGTGTTTGCTTGCGCCTATTATTTGATGCGAAGGTCTCAAAGACTGTTAATACCGTATTGTTATCCCTAGGATGGTGCTCTATGGCATATGGGATGAGAAGATCCTCGCCGCTTTTGGCCACCTGCCGGAGTATCCAACATGCTCTAAGGCTGTGTGTTGGTATGGTATCTGCTGTACTATGAATTTTGCAGGGTCTGTTGAGCCATCCCTCCAATACGGTTCCATGCCCTGTAGAGGGTTTTTGCTTCTTTGTAATTAACTCGGGTGTCTTATGATAGTGCACCCTTTTATTTCGGACTGGGTGTATATTCGGAGCCGGATTATCCCAAAATTTCGTTTCGGTTTTCCAGGCATTTTCCATCGCACAGTACTTTCGTACTATGGACGCCAAGTCGGCGAAGCGTGATATGTCACGGCGACTTATGGAGTTAAGGATTCCCTTGTCCGTGCAGTTATTGCAGAAAAATGAGACTGCGTCTTCCTCGCGGCAGTCCTTAACCTTGTTCATCACAAGGAGGAATCTGGCCCCAGTAATGATGTATTGTTTCATGGGGCTCTTGCCTGATGTGGGAAAGATCGTTTATGTCTGGGTGGGTGGTTATATTTGAGTTCGAACCCTTACCCGATCTGAGACCCAGGGGCCGAGGTGTTTCCAATCTTGGAAGTTCGGATTTCGGGATGTTGCCCGATAAGTCTGGCCCGCTGCCTGACTCTAGGTTCAGGGCTTGGGTGATGTCCTCCCGTGAACGGGTATCCGGCTCGGAGAGCTCAGGAATCCGGACATAGTTAGTCCTCAAGATAGAGGAAGAATCGCCGCATTGTTCCTCCACCACCGCAACATGATGGGTGACCGGTGGAGAGTTAATCTCCCTTTGATCGGGTTTAAGCCCAATCCAATCATAGTCCGTAGCGACTCCCAAGGCGGCGATGCAATCCAAGAGCTCGTTTAGGGAAGAGAGCTCCATTGGATCCATCTGCTCGGCGATTTCCGAGCCGACGTGGAGGCTGTTTTCGATGACCCGAGAAGTCATCGTCGGTGCAGCAGCCGAGCGGGCGGTCATGATGAAACTGCCTAGCCGGAGAGTTTGGCCGACAGCCAGGGCTCCCCCGACGGTAATGTTGTTTTTAACAACGAGACGAGGCATCCTTCCTTACGGCAACGACACAGTGGAACTCTCAATGAAAGCATCAATGTCAGTGTCAAAACTGGCGGATCTCGGGTAGGGGGTCCTGAACTGTGCGTCTAAGGCGGATGGTAACACGAGGCAGGGGACATGATGTTTTACCCAGGTTCGGGCCCTCTTGATGGAGGTAAAGCCCTAGTCCTGCTTGATTATTCTTGATAATATGAGTAGTACAAGAGTTGATCTACCACAAGATCAGAGAGGCTAAACCCTAGAAGCTAGCCTATGGTATGAGTGTATGTTGTCCTACGGACTAAAACCCTCCGGTTTATATAGACACCGGAGGGGGCTAGGGTTTACACAAGGTCGGTTACAAAGGAGGAGATATACATATCCGTATTGCCTAGCTTGCCTTCTACGCCAAGTAAAAGTCCCGTCCGGACACGAGACGAAGTCTTGAATCTTGTATCTTCATAGTCCAATAGTCCGGCCGAAGGATATAGTCCAGCTGTCCGGAGACCCCCTAATCCACGACTTCCTCACCGCTACAGTAATATCGATGTGGACTATGGTGGAGGGGGGGCACCGCACACGGCTAAAGGATCAAACGATCAATTGTTGTGTCTATGGGGTGCCCCCTGCCCCCGTATATAAAGGAGCAAGGGGGAGGGGTGCGGCCGGCCAGGGAGAGGGCGCGCCAGGAGGAGTCCTACTCCCACCGGGAGTAGGACTCCCCCCTTTCCTAGTTGGAATAGGATTCGGGAGAAGGAAAGAGAGAGGGGGAGAAGGAAAGAGGGGCCGCCCCCTTGCCCTAAACCAATTCGGTTTGGGCCTGGGGGGGGGTGCGCCCCACACTCCCCTTGCTTCCCTCTATTTCCACTAAGGCCCATGTAGGCCCATTAAGCCGCCGGGGGGTTCCGGTAACCTCTCGGTACTCAGGTAAAATCCCGATTTCACCCGGAACACTTCCGACATCCAAACATAGGCTTCCAATATATGAATCTTCATGTCTCAACCATTTCGAGACTCCTCGTCATGTCCTTGATCACATCCGGTACACCGAACACCCTTCGGTACATGAAAACATATAAACTCATAATATAATCATCATCGTAACGTTAAGCGTGCAGACCCTACGGGTTCGAGAACTATGTAGACATGACCGAGACACATCTCCGGTCAATAACCAATAGCGGAACCTGGATGCTCATATTGGCTCTCACATATTCTACAAAGATCTTTATCGGTCAAACCACACAACAACATTCGTTGTTCCCTTTGTCATCGGTATGTTACTTGCTCGAGATTCGATTGTCGGTATCTCAATATCTAGTTCAATCTCATTACCGACAAGTCTCTTTACTCGTTCTGTAATACATTATCCTGCAACTAACTCATTAGTTGCAATGCTTGCAAGGCTTAAGTGATGTGTATTACCGAGAGGGCCAGAGATACCTCTCCGACAATCGGAGTGACAAATCCTAATCTTGAAATACGCCAACCCAACAAGTACCTTTGGAGACACCTGTAGAGCACCTTTATAATCACCCAGTTACATTGTGACGTTTGGTAGCACACAAAGTGTTCCTCCAGTAAACAGGAGTTGCATAATCTCATAGTCATAGGAACGTGTATAAGTCATGAAGAAAGCAATAGCAACATACTAAACGATCGGGTGCTAAGCTAACAGAATGGGTCATGTCAATCACATCATTCTCCTAATGATGTGACCCCGTTAATCAAATGACAACTCATGTCTATGGTCAGGAAACATAACCATCTTTGATCAACGGGCTAGTCAAGTAGAGGCATACTAGTGACAATCTGTTTGTCTATGTATTCACACATGTATTATGTTTCTGGTTAATACAACTCTAGCATGAATAATAAACATTTATCATGATATAAGGAAATAAATAATAACTTTATTATTGCCTCTAGGGCATATTTCCTTCAATGCCTCCAACAAGGTGGCAGCCCCCATAGGCGTCGTCGACAACTCTGGTCACAACTAGGAGCACGGCTTTCGCCGGTAGATTTGCACGCCGAAGCCCATGACCAGTCAGGCCACCCATACACTCAGCCAACACGTCATCGGCTTTACCATCTACAGGAGACTGACTACCCTCGATGGCCAAGAGACCACATCACATATCTGGAGGCAAGTAAGGACCTGACCAAAACCGCGACCTCGCCCCAAACCTTGCCAGGCCGGAGGACAGCCGGATCCACAACTGGAAGGCTATATCTGAGCCACACCATGTAGATCTGAATCACTAGAAGCAATGGAGCCAACGCAACAGCCTAGTCTTGACCCACTGCTAGATGTCGCGAGGTCGTCGCCGAAGCCACGCTTGCTCGCCGCTCTGCCTTTCTGACGTACCACTAGAGGAGACACTGCTATCATGTAAGACGTGGCCTGGACCACCACCATCCTGAGAAGGGGAGAAGGCGCCGCTAGAGGACGCCCCACCACTAACGTCTGTGGCTCAGGCTTAGCCTGGCCGCATCGTCCGGCGATGGTGAGGGATCATTGAGGGGACAGATGGACGCAACTTGAAGCAGCTAGGTTCCCCTGAGCCTCCCGTGAGAGAAACGTGGGGATCGTGATGTGACTTGTTGTACTAAGATCTTATAGAATTCATTTCTTTAGAGTATGCAATTGTGTACCTTAGTTTTATAGGATGCAAAAAATATGTACAATAAGATGTTTACACGAAGAGCCCTGGGACAACACACCTGGCCACCAGCCGGCCCAAAGGAAGAAACACATCAGATTTTAGTTGAAAAAACAGCACTGACCGAAAGGATCTCTTCCCATTGTAATTTTTGGAATATACTGTTGCCCTGATGCCTCACAAGCTTAAATATTACAATTGAGGCTTTCATGTGATTGTCAATGTCTTTGTACGTGCTACCGTAGTATCGCAATGTGAGGGACGCGGTTGGTTACCTGTATCTTTTTGGGCACATTGCATGCTTGTCCCAATTGAGCCCAATTCAACTAATGCAGCCAACAAACTAATATCTGCATGTAGTTTGGTTGCATGCATGTAGGCTGCCTACATTAGGGAGAATTTTTTACCTCAACATGAAAATGGGTACCCGCTACCCGCGAACCCGGTGGGTAAAAACCCTATTAGGGTAAGGGTATGGGAAATTAAAATACCCATGGGTTTCTAAATGGGAAAAAAATTATACCCAACGGGTAAGGCGGGTACGGGTATGGGAACGCAATACCCATACCCGCGAACCCTCAAACCCGTATAATAATAACCCTGTCAACTAGGTCCCATGTGTCATTGACTTAGATGAAAAAACCCTAAACTACCAACTTGTGTGTCGAACTTAAGTGGCTGAAATGACTTATGTGTGTGTGCTGAAATGCTGAAATGTGATATGTCTATGTGCTGAAATGTTGAAATATATGTGCTGAAATGTTGTGTACATATACTGAAATGTTATATAAATGTGCTGAAATTTTGTATAAATGTGCTGAAATGTTACATATGTGCTGAAATCTTGTATATTTGTGCTAAAATGTTGTATACATGTGTAAAAATACTGAAATACAAATGCTCAAGTATAAGCGCCTAGTTGGGTATTTTTACCCGCGGATATTACCCGTACCCAGCCGGGTATAGGTATGAGACGGTTTGAAACCCGGGGTGCAGGTACGGGTACAGGTATGGACGAATTCTTTTGAGATGGGTGTGGGTATGGGCACCTAATACCCATACCCAAACCCTGCGGGTGCCATGTTGATTTTTACCTGGCGTTTGGTTGCGTGCATTGGCTGGGCTGATGCAAGTGCCCGGTGTTTGGTTGCATACAAGCAACATTATTAAGAGTTAACAACTACACATAACACATAGAGTTATAGTAGAGTTTCTTGACAGTGTGCTCGCCATGACGGTGTTAGTGTAGGCCGCGGGCGAGGAGGCCTACCGGGTGATGGCGACAGTGGTGCCGGGCACAACGTGCGTCCATCCGGCTAGGTTGACGATGATTAGCGAGAACAGAGTGTCTCAGCTACTGCGGTGGACGGTGGCTACGGCGCCGCATCCGATGCGGCGAGCATGCTGTCGTGGGCAAGCGGCCCCATCGGCGACGTGGTGATCTAGTTGCTAGTGTCGCCAACGTGGAGAAAGTCCGTGGGAAGAGACGAATAGGTGGACGCTATACAGAGGTCAGGGAGGAGAAATGCAGTGTGTGCGCCATGCTACCGTGAGCGTAGTAAGACGAGAGAGAAGGCCGAAAGGAACGACACCGGTGCCAACGCCAGTGTAGTAGGACGCCAGTGGCAGAGAGTAAACATCAGAAAGGACTAGGCAAAGGAGATTAAGGAGTGTCATTAAAACAGACCACACATATGTATATATATAGCCCATGAAGAAGATGTAGATCTACTCGTCTTGGATCGTCGAAACAGAAAATATGCAACATGAAAATCGTGTGAAACTGCGAGATGAAGCTAATGGCCAGAGGACATTTCAAACTATCGACCGGGCACGACGAATTTGACAAAACCCTTCAAAATATCTTCAAACATGAAACACAAAATTCAACATTTAAAGTCGACGAATGTGACATATTGACGTATTATATGGATAGGCACACAAATTCCACAGAGATAACACAAACGATATACAGAAAACAATATATGATTGTAGGCACGTCTCTTTAGTTTGTAGCGGCGGCTGCGGCGCGAGCGTGCATCGCCATGGCAAACTCGACCAGCTTGCCCACGTCCGGCATGACCGCCTCCACCGCGTCCAACGATCCGAAGTTGTCCGCCCACGCAGCCAAGAGCGGAGTGGTGGCGGGATCGAAGGTCTTGACGCCCTTCATCTTATCGCCCGCGTGCACCCATGCGAGGAGGCCGCCGAGCATCACGTCGACGTACCCCGCGGTGTCGCCGCCGAAGAAGGGTTTGCCGTTAGAGCAGTCCCTCAGGGCCCCCTCCAAGGTCTCCACCGCGGCGGTCACCTGCTTCTTCCCCTCGGCCTTCTCCTCCTCCGTCTTGGCCATGGACGCCTGGGACGACGCTTTCACGAGCTGCACAATTACAACCATATCACAAAACCGCGCGGAAGAAACCACGAACCAGATGCTAAAAAACACTCAAACGAAACGAATCAACCGATGCGGCCGGGATGTATATAATACCGTGCCGTCGATGTAAGCGGCCCAGAAGCGAGCAACGGCGCGGCCGTGGGGTTCCTCCGGGAGGAGCGAGGGGCCGACGCCGGCGAAAGCCTCGTCGATGTACTGCAGGATGACCGACGACTCGCACACGGGCTTGCCGTCGTGGATCAGCACCGGCACCTTCTGGAGCACGGGGTTGGACTTGAGGAGCAGCTCGCTCTTGCTCTTGAGGTCCTCTTCGACGTACTCGTAGCCGACGCCCTTGAGGCTGAGCGCGAGCTGGACGCGAAGGACGAACGGGCTCGCCCACATGCCCAGCAGCTTCACTTCGTCGCTTCCTCCTCCGGCCATTGCTGGTGTCTTGATCGGCTCTTGTGTGGTTGGTGGCTTGGTGCTTGACTTGACTGTTAGAGATGGAGGGGAGGAGCCGGGAGCGGTGTATATATGGCCTAGAAGCCTGCAATGACACGACTTGTTTTGTTGTCTGCGAGGCTGTAGTGCGTTTTCTGATTATCTTTGGCAACAAGTTGATTCAGGAACCATCTAGAAACTGTTGACTTGGCCCTTGCAGAAATCTTGTTATTTTGACGGAGGAAGACTCGGACAATATGAGCATATCCGGTAATCCCTCGTGTGTTTTTTATTGCAATGATGATTTATATGTTCCCTAATCGCATATTTAAACTGAAGAGTGAAATGGACCGGAGATAACCCAAACTAAATACTCTCTTCGATTCATGTATTAAGTGTGCGTTAATTAATTTGGATCAAACAGTATAATTAAATTTCTAGTGAATACAACCTTTTGTGTATGAATGTTACCACCTGAGATAAACCCTAAGATATAAGCCCCGATAAGTAGAGTTATCCCTCACAACTTTTTGTTGTTGTTGATATTCCTCACAACTTTACCTCCGTTAAGAGGTGATCTTCACCTAATCTAAAAAGGAAAAACTGATCAACTCCTCAAACCCTTTCTTTTATTCGAGATTCCTCGCTTTTTAGTTTGAGTAGAACATCGTTTGGAGGAGAGGTTTGACCTTCTTCTTCTTTTTGCGGGGAGGAGAGGTCTGACCTTTTGCTCTTGAAGCATTTGGCGTCATTATCTGCGTCATCAGCATGGCATGTATGTATTGCAGGCTTGGAGGACAAGGTATAGCAATATTTAGTTTAACATAAGCTGCAGGTCAGCATAATGATATCACATTCGAGGAGATAACGCGTGAATTATCTGATTAGTGACATGCATGATGTTCATGTCAAGTTGCTGCAACTACCACTAATTAATTTTATTGAGTTAAGAAATATTTATTTGTTTAGGACAGTACAAGGAACGACTTCCCAGCACTCTATGTGCAACTCTCTCCATATTTGTAGATAAGGCATTTTCATGTTTATCCTTATCTCCCACAACCTTACTGATGAGCAATTAAAAAAAGAAGCCTCTGAAACAATCTGGCATGATGGTCGTTGTCGGCGTCGTCCATGCCCATGCCTCCGCTCAGTTCGATCACCAACCACCACCACGCTCCACTCCTCCTCGCCTTATCTCTCGTCTTTCTCGAGATATCATTACTTTTTACACATGAGATTACTCCCGCATGGGTCAATCACAATAGGTGTTTTATCAAAAAAATGCATCTTGATGTTCCATGCAATGCACGGGCATCTTGCTAGTTCTATGGAAAAAATTAAACTAAGTTGGTTTCTTTGGCCCTAAGCGCGGCCCACCAAACAACTCATCCCCACCCATTTCATGTTTTTTTCTCGAGAGTACGCCTAAGCGTACCATAGATTTATAGAATGCAGAATAATAATTACAAGAATGCTACCACTTGATGCGAACAAAGAGTGTAGCACGAACACCACACCCAACAGGACCAAGGACAAACACCACGCCAAGCGAGCTACAACGCAAAAGAACCTATCCTAGAGAGATACACAGAACCGCGTCTCGACCGACGCCTGGAACCTCCGAGACCACCAACTACCGCAGAACATCACTTGCCGACGCACCATCACCCTGGGCGTCTTGAAGAAAGTGGCGGATAGATGGCAGGACTCGATCCGCTCCGTGAAGCCACCGTCTTGGACACACCGACGACGGGCGTACATAGCGCCACGGAGGATCAAATGAGAATAGCGACGAACACCGGAGGAGAGCAATGAGGAGGCCAATGCGTCTCCAAACACAATGCTCCCAACAGTGGAGCGACATCGAGGAAGCCACCATTGTGCCGATCCAAGAGCCGAATCAAGGCTTTCGCCTGGAGACATCCACCAATTCCAAGAGCGCGAGGGGAAAGGCAAACACGCTCAGCGATGCCTCCAAGGAGGAGAATGACATCCACGGGTGCCATCATTGTCCGCCCGGCAGAATCCGTGCAAGATTTTCATCTGCGTGTAGCCCCTCTCCACACCTCCATGGAATCAGAGGCACTGTCCAAGAAACCTCACACCGGCGCCACCACAATACTTGTCGATGTAGCTGCAAAGCCGAGGATCGACCGCCGACCGCCCGACAGGGTAACCACGACCACTCCACCAACTCCCAACCTGCACGAGGACCCACAACCAACTAGCACCTCCGGCCAGGTTCGGGACGCTCGTGGCGGCTGTCGGCCACCATGGGACAACCTTGCGTCGACCGAACTTGCCTCACCACAAAAGAAACCAGGCAACACCAGCAAAAGAGCAAAACCGCTCACCACACCACACAGGGTTGGCCAGTCGCTCGATGCTCGCCAAGACTCCATCTTGGCCGAGCCATCGAAGTGCCCCCACCAGCCTACTCGTGGGACTCACCAGCACCTCCAGCTAGCACCGCCGCCACCAAGAACGCACCACCCCACCGCTGCCAGGCCCCACCAGGCCCGCCGCGCCACCAGGCTACCCGCCGAGCACTGACCATCTATCCTCACCTCCGGCCGGCACGGATCTGGCCAGGCACGGGCTCCCTCACGGCGAGAAGCACCAGACCGCCACCGGCCTACGCACTCCACCTCGACACACCGCCACTAGACCTCCGCGCAGCCCCACACCACGTCCCGCCAGTGCGCAGTCGTCGCCGCGTCGGCCATCACGATCCGCCATCAGGCCGACGAAGCGGTCCCCCACGACCATTGAGGGAGTCCTGGATTAGGGGGTCCCCGGGCGTCTAGGCTATGTGACATGGGTCAAACTGATGAGCCGTGAAGATACAAGATAGAAGGCCTTCCCCCGTGTCCGGATGGGACTCTCCTTTGCGTGGATGGCAAGTTTTGGCGTTTGGATATGAAGTTTCCTTTACCTGTAAACCGACTCTGTATAACCCTAGGACCCTCCGGTGTCTATATAAACCGGAGGGTTTAGTCCGTAGAGGCGATCATAATCATAATGTCTAGACATCTAGGGTTTAGCCATTACGATCTCGAGGTAGATCAACTCTTGTAACCCCCTATACTCATCAAAGAAAATCAAGCAGGAAGTAGGGTATTACCTCCCTTAAGAGGGCCCGAACCTGGGTAAACATCGTGTCCCCTGCCTCCTGTTATCTTCGACCCTCAGACGCACAGTTCAGGCCCCCTACCCGAGATCGGCCGGTTTTGACACCGACAACCACCGCTCCAGGAGAGACCAAGAGGGATCCCGCCGCCGTCAGCACCATACGGGCTTTTCCCGCTGGCACCCGCCGATGGTGGCGGGGGCCGGCGGCTGATTTAGGGCACCCGAGTCACCCGCGGGGGCAACGGGGGGCAGGGGAGGGAAAAATAGCTAGCCTCTTTTTCCTGAGTCGCCCGCCCATCCATTTCATGTTCAAGCATCACTTCCTCCTTTTTTCACGTAGCGCTCCCTCTCCATGTCATCTCCTCTTCTTTTTAGCGACCTTGGCCATCAGCGTAATCCTACTACGCCACAGCCTCCTGTCGCCACCGTCGACCACGGCCTCAAGAAATGGCTCTCCCCCATCCTTGGCCTTGAGCAAGGCCACCAGAACTAGGAAAACAACGCACATAGGCATCTTGAAATCCAAGGGAAATCCATCAACGTCTATCATGCCTAGTGCAACAAGGGTAAATCCCTAGGTGCCCCCATCGTGCTCAGCTGCAAGGTCAATGTGTCGGTACCTATTCTGAAGATGGATCGGCGAAAAACAGTGAAGGCGGCCTCTACAGCATGCTGGACCGGTTTGTGCCTCCGACCCACCGGTGGGCGGGTTGCTTGAGGCCTCCGGTTTTAGATGTTGGGCTTTGTATGAGGTTCGTCTAGACGGCCCCGACCATCTACACATCCTTCATCAAGTTGATAATACGGAGCACAAATGGTATTGCAATGTTTGAAAATGAGGCCCAGGGTCCGTACTTCCGCTAGTGCAATCTCTCAACAATGCTAATATAATTGGATCATATAACCATCCCTACATGTGCGATGAAGAATCACTTCAAAGTTCTTATCTAGCGGAGAACATAAGAAGAAATTGTTTGTAGGGTACGAAACCACCTCACAACTATTATTTCCGATCAATCTATCATAGAGTTCGTACTAAAATAACACCAAACTATTCTTTCCAATCGATCTATCCAAGAGTTCATACTAAAATAACACCATATGATACACATCAACCAACTCTAATGTCACCTATATACTCCAATGTCACCGCGAGTATCCGTGAGTTGATTATACGATATGCATCAAACAATTTCAGATTCATAATACTCAATCCAACACAAAGAACCTCAAAGAATTCCCCAAGATTTCTACGGGAGAAACAAAGACGAGAACGTGCATCAACCCCTATGCATAGATTACCCCAATGTCACCTCGGAAATCCACGAGTTGAGTGACAAAACACGTATCAAGTAAATCAATATGATACCCCATTGTCACCACGGGTATTCATAGCAAGACATACATCAAGTGTTCTCAAATCTATAAAATTATTCAATCAGATAAAATGAAATCTCAAAGGGAAAAATCAATTCACAACAAGATAAAGAGGAGAAAACACCATATGATCTAACTATATTAACAAAGCCCGCGATAAATCATGATCGTGACATCTCAAGAACACGAGAGAGAGAGAGAGAGATTAAACACATAGCTACTAGTACAAACCCTCAGCCCCGAGGGTGGACTACTCCCTCCTCATCATGGTGGCCGCCGGGATGATGAAGATGGCCACTGGTGGGTTGTTGCCCACCTCGGTGGCCTCCTGCATCGCCTCTTCGCCCTATAAATTGTCAAATATTTCAGAAACCCTAGGGGAGTCGATAGATCAGAAGTTCCGCCGCCGCAAGCCTGTGGAGACATGAAAAACCAATCTAGACCCCAGGCGCGCCCTGGTGGGTTGTGCCCTGCTACCTCTTGAGCACTGCGTTGGTTTTCCCTTGAAGAGGAAAGGGTGATACAGCAACGTAGCGTAAGTATTTCCCTCAGTTTTTGAGAACCAAGGTATCCATCCAGTAGGAGATCACGCTCTCAAGTCCCAGGCACCTACACAAACAAATAAGAACCTCGCAACCAATGCGATAAAGGGGTTGTCAAGCCCTTCACGGTCACTTACGAGAGTGAGATCTGGTAGATATGATAAGATAATATTTTTGGTATTTTTATGATAAAGAGAAATAAATATGCAAAGTAAAATAAACAGCAAAGGAAATAACTAAGTGTTGGAAGATTAATTTGATGGAAGATAGACCCGGGGGCCATAGGTTTCACTAGTGGCTTCTCTCAAGAGCATAAGTATTACGGTGGGTAAACGAATTAATGTCGAGCAATTGATAGAATTGAGCATAGTTATGAGAATTTCTAGGTATGATCATGTATATAGGCATCACATCCGCGACAAGTAGACCGAAACGATTCTGCATCTACTACTATTACTCCACACATCGACCGCTATCCAGCATGCATCTAGAGTATTAAGTTCATAAGAACAGAGTAATGCTTTAAGGAAGATGACATGATGTAGATGGATAAACTCATGCAATATGATATAAACCCCATCTTTTTATACTCGATGGCAACAATACAATACGTGTCGGTTCCCTTTCTATCACTGGGATCGAGCACCGCAAGATTGAACCCAAAGCTAAGCACTTCTCCCATTGCAAGAAAGATCAATCTAGTAGGCCAAACCAAACTGATAATTCGAAGAGACTTGCAAAGATGAACCAATCATACATAAAAGAATTCAGAGGAGAATCAAATATTGTTCATAGATAATCTGGATCATAAACCCACAATTCATCGGATCTCGACAAACACACCACAAAAGAAGATTACATCGAATAGATCTCCAAGAAGATCGAGGAGAACTTTGTATTGAGATCCAAAGAGATAGAAGAACCCATCTAGCTAATAACTATGGACCCATAGGTCTGAAGTAAACTACTCACACATCACCGGAGAGGCCATGGAGTTGATGTAGAGGCCCTCCGTGATCAATGCCCCCTTCGACGGAGCTTCGAAAAAGGCCCCGAGATGGGATCTCTCGGGTACAGAAGGTTGCGGCGGTGGAATTAGGTTTTCGTGGTGCTCCTCGATGTTTGGGGGGTACGTGGATATATATAGGAGGAACAAGTACGTCGGTGGAGCAATGGGGGGCCCATGAGGGTGGAGGGCGCACCCAGGGGGGTAGGCGCGCCCCCTGCCTCATGGCTTCCTCCGTTGTTTCTTGACGCCCACTCCAAGTCTTCCGAATCACGTTTGTTGAGAAAATAACGTTCTCGAAGGTTTCATTCCGTTTGGACTGCGTTTGATATTCCTTTTCGGCGAAACCCTAAAATAGGCAAAAAAAACAGCAATTTGGGTAGGTTAGTCTCAAAAATGATATAAACGTGTAAAATAAAGCCCATTGACATCCAAAATAGACAATATAATAGCATGGAGCAATAAAAAATTATAGATACGTTGGAGACGTATCAAGCATCTCCAAGCTTAATTCCTACTCATCCTGGAGTAGGTAAATGATAAAAGAAGAATTTTTGATGTGGAATGCTTTCTAACATATTTCTCAATGTAATTTTTCTTTATTGTGGCATGAATGTTCAGATCCGAAAGATTCAAGATAAAAGTTTAATATTGACATAAAAATAATAATACTTCAAGCATACTAACTAAGCAATTATGTCTTCTCAAAATAACATGGCCAAAGAAAGTTATCCCTACAAATTCATATAGTCTGGCTATGCTCTATCTTCACCACACAAAATATTTAAATCATGCACAACCCCGATGACAAGCCAAGCAATTGTTTCATATTTTTGATGTTCTCAAACTTTTTCAATCTTCACGCAATATATGAGCGTGGGCCATGGATATAACACTATGGTGGAATAGAATGTTGGTTGTGAAGAAGACAAAAAAGGAGAAGATAGTCTCACGTCAACTAGGAGTATCAACGGGCTATGGAGATGCCCATCAATAGATATCAATGTGAGTGAGTAGGGATTGCCATGCAACGGGTGCACTAGAGCTATAAATATATGAAAGCTCAACGAAAAAAACTAAGTGGGTGTGCATCCAACTTGCTTGCTCACGAAGACCTAGGGCATTTTGAGGAAGCCCATCATTGGAATATACAAGTCAAGTTCTATAATGAAAAATTCCCACTAGTATATGAAAGTGATATCATAGGAGACTCTCTATATGAAGAACATGGTGCTACTTTGAAGCACAAGTGTGTAAAAAGGATAGTAGCATTGTCCCTTCTCTCTTTTTCTCTCATTTTTTATTTGGGCCTTCTTCTTTTTTTGGCCTAATTTCTCTTCTTTTTTTGTCCGGAGTCTCATCCCGACTTGTGGGGGAATCATAGTCTCCATCATCCTTTCCTCACTTGGGACAATGCTCTAATAATGATGATCATCACACTTTATTTACTTACAACAAAATAATTACAACTCAATACTTAGAACAAAATATGACTCTATGTGAATGCCTCCGGCTGTGTACCAGGATGTGCAATGATGCATGAGTGACATGTATGAAGAATTATGAACGGTGGCTTTGCCACAAATACGATGTCAACTACATGATCATGCAAGCAATATGACAATGATGAAGCGTGTCATAATAATGGAACGGTGGAAAGTTGCATGGCAATATATCTCGGAATGGCTATGGAAATGCCATAATAGGTAGGTACAGTGGCTGTTTTGAGGAAGGTATATGGTGGGTTTATGGTACCGGTGAAAGTTGCGCGATACTAGAGAGGCTAGCAATGGTGGAAGGATGAGACTGCGTATAATCCATGGACTCAACATTAGTCATAAAGAACTCACATACTTGTTGCAAAAATCTGTTAGTTATCGAAACAAAGTATTACGCGCATGCTCCTAGGGGGATAGATTGGTAGGAAAAGACCATCGCTCGTCCCCGGCCGCCATTCATAAGGAAGACAATCAATAAATAAATCATGCTCCAACTTCATCACATAACGGTTCACCATATGTGCATGCTATAGGAATCACAAACTTCAACACAAGTATTTCTCAAATTCACAACTACTCAACTAGCATGACTCTAATATCACCATCTCCATATCTCAAAACAATTATCAAGTATCAAACTTCTCATAGTATTCAATGCACTTCTATGAAAGTTTTTATATTATAGAAAATTTCCGTGTTGTTCTAATGGACTCTCTAAGTAATATAAGTGAATCATGAGAGATCAATAGTTTCTATAAAACAAAACCATCGCCGTGCTCTAAAAGATATAAGTGAAGCACTAGATAAAAAACTATATAGCTCAAAAGATATAAGTGAAGCACATAGAGTATTCTATTAAATTTCAAATCATGTGAGTCTCTCTCAAAAGTTGTGTACAACAAGGATGATTGTGGTAAACTAAAAAGCAAAGACTCAAATCATACAATACGCTCCAAGCAAAAACACATATCATGTGGTGAATAAAAATATAAAGTTACCGATAGACGAAGACGAAAGAGGGGATGCCTTCCGGGGCATCCCCAAGCTTAGGCTTTTTGGTGTCCTTGAATTTTATCTTGGGGTGTCATCGGCATCCCCAAGCTTAGGCTCTTGCCACTCTTTGTTCCATAATCCATCAAGACTTTACCCAAAACTTGAAAACTTCACAACACAAAACTCAAGATAGAAAATCTCATGAGCTCCGTTAGCGAAAGAAAACAAAACACCACTTCAAGGTACTATAATGAACTCATTCTTGATTTATATTGGTGTTAAACCTACTGTATTCCAACTTCTCTATGGTTTATAAACTCTTTTACTAGCCATAGATTCACCAAAATAAGCAAACAACACAAGAAAAATAGAATCTGTCAAAAATAGAACAGTTTGTAGTAATCTGTAGCTAACACAACTTCTGGAACCTCAAAAATTCTAAAATAAATTACTGGACGTGAGGAATTTATCTATTAATTATCTGCAAAAAGAATTAACTAAATAGCACCTTCCAAATAAAAATGTCAGTGATTATCGTGAGCGCTAAAGTTTCTGTTTTTTACAGCAAGATCAAAAAGACTTTCCCCAAGTTTTTCCAACGGTTCTACTTGACACAAACACTAATTAAACACAAAAAACCCAGCCAAAACAGAGGCTAGATAAATTATTTATTACTAAACCGGAGCAAAAATCAAGGAATAAAAATAAAATTGGGTTGCCTCCCAACAAGCGCTATCGTTTAACACCACTAGCTAGGCATAAAAGCGAAGATAGATCTAGGTATTGCCATCTTTGGTAGGTAATTCTTCAATGAGATACATATAAATCTTAGGAGTTTCTTTATTTTTATTAATTATCAAACTCCTAGGCACAAAATCAAGAAAATCATTTATAGCAAACGGTTCCTTAATGATAGCAAAAAGATTGGGATGAACACTTATTGATTTTAAATCCGTAGTTTCCTTACTAGATGATTCACCCTTATTTTTAGGAATATAAACAAGCTTGGCAATTTTAGTAGGAGGATTTGGAGTATTTTTAACGGAAGAAAAAGTGGATCCCAAGTTGGTGATAATTCCCTCAAGTTTATCGATTCTAGTAGAATCTTGATCTATTCTTTCATTAACTATGGGTTCTTTTTCCTTCAAAATTGTCAGAGTAACTCCCACCTTAGATCCATATTGGGTAATTTGGTTGTGGATCTTTTTATCCAATTCTCAATCAACTCTACAGTAGCAATTTTATTCTCAATAATTTCAAGCCTTTGCATCACATGTTCCAAAGTTAACATAGTTCCATTAACCAAAAGAGGTGGTGAGCCAAACAAATCTATCATAGCGTTATAAGAATCAAAAGTATGGCTACCCAAGAAATTCCTTCCGGTAATGGTATCAAGAATATATCTTTACCAAGGAGTAGTGCCTACATAGAAATTGCGGAGAAGAACGGAAGTAGATTGCTTCCTGATAGATCTATTTTGAGCATTGCAAATTCTATACCAAGTGTCTTTTAGATTTTCTCCCTCCCTTTGCTCAAAATTAAGAACTTCATTCTCGTGAGACAACGGAGAAGATAGAGGACTAGCCATAACGGCAAGGAAAGCAAGAAAGCGACAAACGGAAAAGAGAGGGCGAACAAAAATGGCAAGGGTGAGGTGGGGGAGAGGAAAACGAGAGGCAAATGGCAAATAATGTAATGCGAGGGATAAGAGTTTGTGATGGGTACTTGGTATGTTTTGACTTAGCAATGGCGCCAGAAATGAATCTTTGTTGGGAGTCAAATCCTGACTTGACTTGGCATGAATCTCCCCGGCAACGGTGCCAGAAATCCTTCTTGCTACCTCTTGAGCACTGCGTTGGTTTTTCCTTGAAGAGAAAAGGGTGATGCAGCAAAGTAGCGTAAGTATTTCCCTCAGTTTTTGAGAACCAAGGTATCAATCCAGTAGGAGATCACGCTCAAGTCCCACGCACCAACACAAACAAATAAGAACCTCGCAACCAACGCGATAAAGAGGTTGTCAAGCCCTTCATGGTCACTTACGAGAGTGAGATCTGATAGATATGATAAGATAATATTTTTGGTATTTTTATGATAAAGAGAAATAAAGATGCAAAGTTAAATAAACAGCAAAGGAAATAACTAGGTGTTGGAAGATTAATATGATGGAAGATAGTCCCGGGAGCCATAGGTTTCACTAGTGGCTTCTCTCAAGAGCATAAGTATTACGGTGGGTAAACGAATTACTGTCGAGCAATTGATAGAATTGAGCATAGTTATGAGATTATCTAGGTATGATCATGTATATAGGCATCAAGTCAGCGACAAGTAGACCGAAACGATTCTGCATCTACTACTATTACTCCACACATCGACCGCTATCCAGCATGCATCTAGAGTATTAAGTTCATAAGAACAGAGTAATGCTTTAAGGAAGATGACATGATGTAGAGGGATAAACTCATGCAATATGATATAAACCCCATATTTTTATCCTCGATGGCAACAATACAATACGTGTCGGTTCCCTTTCTGTCATTGGGATTGAGCACCGCAAGATTGAACCCAAAGCTAAGCACTTCTCCCATTGCAAGAAAGATCAATCTAGTAGGCCAAACCAAACTGATAATTCAAAGAGACTTGCAAAGATAAACCAATCATACATAAAAGAATTCAGAGGAGAATCAAATATTTTTCATAGATAATCTGGATCATAAACCCACAATTCATCGGATCTCGACAAACACACCGAAAAAGAAGATTACATCGAATAGATCTCCAAGAAGATCGAGGAGAACTTTCTATTGAGATCCAAAGAGAGAGAAGAATCCATCTAGCTAATAACTATGGACCCGTAGGTCTGAAGTAAACTACTCACACATCACCGGAGAGGCCATGGAGTTGATGTAGAGGCCCTCCGTGATCAATGCCCCCTCCGATGAAGCCCCGGAAAAGGCCTTGAGATGGGATCTCTCGGGTACAGAAGGTTGCGGCAGTGGAATTAGGTTTTTGCGGTGCTCCTAGATGGTTGGGGTACGTGGATATATATAGGAGGAAGAAGTACGTCGGTGGAGCAACGGGGGGCCATGAGGGTGGAGGGCGCGCCAAGGGGGGTAGGCGCGCCCCCTGCCTCGTGGCTTCCTCCCTTGTTTCTTGACGCCCACTCCAAGTTTCCTGGATCACGTTTGTTGAGAAAATCACGTTCCCGAAGGTTTCATTCCGTTTGAACTCCATTTGATATTCCTTTTCGGCGAAACCCTAAAATAGGCAAAAAACAGCAATTTGGGTTGGGCCTCCGGTTAGTAGGTTAGTCCCAAAAATGATATAAAAGTGTAAAATAAAGCCCATGGACATCCAAAATATATGATATAATAGCATGGAGCAATCAAAAATTATAGATACGTTGGAGACGTATCATGCCCGCCCCTCGGGCCACCCCTCTGCTACTTCTTTGGCCCAAGTTGTGTCTTCTGGTCCAGAAAAAATCTCCAAAAAGTTTTGCTGCGTTTGGACTTCGTTTGATATTGATTTTCTGCGATGTAAAAAAACAAGCGAAAAACAACAACTGACACTGGTACTATGTCAATAGGTTAGTCCCAAAATATGATATAAAGTTGCTATAAAATGATTGTAAAACATCCAATAATGATAATATAACATCATGAAAATTTCATAAATTATAGATACGTTGGAGATGAATCACGCTCAAACATCGAAGCCAACCCGCAAATAGCGCCAAGAAGCCATGACGGCACATGCCAACAGAAGGCCACACGCGCGAGCAACCGATAGCTCCAACTTTGACAACGAGCTTCGTAAGGGAAATATGCATGACTTGTGCCGACTGTGCCCTCCACAAATGACCATCAAGCGCCCGTCATCGTCGCCACCTGGACACGCTCCACCGCAACTCCGACTTCAAAACAACCAAGCAAGCAACAGAAGAGCACCTCGAACACGCCGGGAAGAACCGACTACCGAAGTCCGCGCTACGACCCAAGCTCCTCTCAATGCCATCATCGTTGCCAAACATAAACCAATGCCCCGCCTCAACGAACCACACGACGAAGATGCCGCCATCCATGGCGAAGATGACGCATCCACCGGTCTCCTAGTTGTAGCCCACTCCGAGACGATGCACCTAAGGAGGAGAAGACATGAAGACGCCTCCATCGCCCGATCCAACAGATCTGAGGATTCCCTCCGGAGCCAAAGCAGTGGGGAGCATGGGCACACCTCCACAACGATGCTTCCCAGAAAGACCGCGGCACCCGTGGGCGCCACCATCATTGGCTCCGATGAGGACCGGAGTAAGGATTTCTCCTAGAGTTGTGCCAACCACCAACCACCACCGTCCACCGCCCACCAACCGCCACCCCTGGTTACAGCAACATCACTCCGGCCGTAGGACCCTTGGTTCACCACAACCAGACACGCTCAACCTCCCTGGCCGTAGCCGCCGCCCACCACCGTAGCACCACCGCGACCACCACCACCGCAGGAACAAACACCGCATAGCACGAGACATCAGCAAGATCTGAGATACTCTGATCCAGACCGAAGCCCCTCCATCGAAGTAGCAGAACAGAGGACAGGCAGGGCCACCCACAGCACACCTCGCACTCCGGAGAAGCCATTCGCCGCCCCCTGTGAGTCGTCGTGCCCAACTTGCATGAGTCGCCGCCACACCAGCCATCGATCCGTGCCCCGCGCACGCATCCAGCGCCGAGCGCCACCGCGATCAACGCGCGCAGCCACAGCCGTACACTGCCGTGCATGAAGTCCACGCCCAGGCCCCATCGAGATCCGGACCGAGGCCGCTGCCCCAGCGCCCCACAGCACCGAGCTGCGCCCAAGTGCACGCGCTTCGCCGCCCGCAGATGGCTGGAAATCCCGACCCTCCATCGGGAGCGGGGCCCGCCGCCACCGCGGCAGGGGGTCAGCGGAGGCGGCGGCGGGAGGAGTCGATGGGGAGGGCCGGCAGCGGAAGGCTAGGTTTTTCCCCAAGCCGCCAGAGCCAGATGATGCGGGTGTCCGGATAGGAATAAACACAAGCTCCTGAACATGCAACAGATGACTGGAACACAACTAATCTTAACCACATCATGGAGTAGTGACAATCAATTGTCGAAGAAGAGTTGACTCTCGACCAAATATCAATGTAGGGGTGCATCTGATTTTCACCTCTCATTGTGAAGTAACAACGATTGAAAATTACAAAATAATTTTGAGATTTTTTTAGGGGTAAATAATTTTGAGGTAGGTGTTGGGTTAATACATAGACATTAGGTATGAGACCCGAGGACATGAGATGTTTGTGGGCCTGGTGGCCACCCTTGGGCGCGTGGGCTTATGGCCCCTTTTTCCCACTTTTGGCAAGTGTTCACCTGTAATAAAATATCATCTCTAAATTTTCTTGGATTTTTCTAAATTCATGAATGTTGATATACCCGCATACACATAAACATGAAGCTGGCCTTTCTACCATTATTAATAGTTTAGTCCAATATAAAACAATGATAATTTAATAAGAAAATGACCCACAAAATTATGAATACATTTAGAACGTGGCTTGCCTAGATCCAGTTACACATGTTCAATTTGAAGACCTAACCATCGGCTATTTTCAGGTACAACTATAGCCTGACACACAAACACATAGTAGGTATTTGAACATTAGCCGTGAGCACAAAAACAAGTGAACTGCATTTTTCACGAGAATTGCTAAAATAAATATGGAAGGCTAAAAATCTGACCATGGATTTTTGGACATGACAAAGCGAACTGTTTCCATGGCAATTTATATTGATGCAAGAATGACAAATTTAGTTTGTAAGCACGATAATTTCTAGCAAAAAATAAACTGAGGCGGCCATGCTCACCAACAAAATTTGGCGTTTACTACATATTTAGGTCCAATTAATATCTGGGTCAGTACATGATGGCAGCTGGAACTACGTCGGTATTTCCCCGGAGAGGGAGGGATGATGTAGCACAGCGACGGTAGAGTATTTCCGTCAGTTATGAAACCAATGTATCAAACCAGTAGAAGAACCAAACAACACAACGTAAACAGCCTTTGCACACAAATAACAACACCTCGCAACCCGACGAGTTAAAGGGGTTGTCAATCCCGTTCGGGTAACGGCGCCAGAAATCGGCGTGTGACGGGAGAAAGTTGTAAATATTCATAGATAGAACGCCAAATAAAATAAATTGCAGCAAGGTATTTTTTGGATTTTTGATTTAATAGATCTGAAAATAAAAGCAAGGAAAAAGTAGATCGCAAAGGCAAATATATGAGAAATATGACCCGGGGGCCGTAGGTTTCACTAGTGGCTTCTCTCGAGAAAAATAGCAAATGGTGGGTAAACAAATTACTGTTGAGAAATTGATAGAACATCAAATAATTATGATGATATACAGGCAATGATCATTACATAGGCATCATGTCCAAGATTAGTAGACCGACTCCTGCCTACATCTACTACTATTACTCCACACATCGACCGTTATCCAGCATGCATCTAATGTATTAAGTTCATGAAAAAACGGAGTAATGCAATAAGAACGATGACATGATGTAGACAAGATCTGTTTATATATATGGTGGTAGATATAGATCTCGTCTTTTTATCCTTAGTAGCAACGATACATACGTGTCGGTTCCCTTCCTGTCACTGGGATCAAGCACCGTAAGATCGAACCCACTACCAGACACCTCTTCCCATTGCAAGATAAATAGATCGAGTTGGCCAGACAAAACCCAAATATCGGAGAAGAAATACGAGACTATAGGAGATCATGCATAAAAGAGATCAAAGAAACTCAAATACTTTCATGGATATAAAAACATAGATCTGATCATAAACTCAAATTTCATCCATCCCAACAAACACATCACAAAAGAGTTACATTATATGGATCTCCAAGAGACCATTGTATTGAGGATCAAGAGAGAGAGATGCAGCTATCTAGCTACTAATTACGGACCCAAAGGTCTAGAAAGAACTACTCACGCATCATCGGAGAGGCACCAATGGAAGTGGTGAACCTCTCCGTGATGGTGTTTAGATTGGATCTGGTGTTTCTAGACTCTGCGGCGGCTAGATGAATATTTCGTCGACTCCCCTAGGGTTTTGGGAATATTTGGGTATTTATAGAGCAAAGAGGCGGTCCGGGGGGCACCCGAGGTGGGCACAACCCACCTGGGCACGCCAGGGCCTCCTGGCGCCCTTGTGAGTTGTGCCCCCCTCGGGACACCCCCAGGTGCAACCAGGGTCCATTGCCTTTCTTCTGGCCCATAAAAAATCATCATAAAGTTTCGTTCCATTTGGACTCCATTTGATATTGATTTCCTGCGATGTAAAAAACATGGAAAACAGGAACTGGCACTGGGCACTATGTCTATAGGTTGGTACCAAAAAATGATATAAAATGACTATAAAATGATTATAAAACATCCAAGATTGATAAGAAACAGCATGGAACAATCAAAAATTATTGATACGTTGGAGACGTATCAACATCCCCAAGCTTAACTCCTACTCGTCCTCGAGTAGGTAAGTGATAAAAACAGAATTTTTGATGTGGAGTGTTGTTCATCAAGGCATATCATATTTTTTTTCTTTATAGCATGGACATTTGGACTTTTATGTGATTCAAAGCAATAGTCTAGTTTTGACATAATAATTTAGATACTCAAGCATATCAACAAGCAACCATGTCTTTCAAAATATCAACGCTAAAATAAGTTATCCCTAGTCCATCATGCTCAAACATTGATCCATTATGAAACACACTCGAATATTAACTACACCCAATACTTGAGCATGATCATATTGCCTCCTAGTTGGTGCTTTTTATAAGAGAAGATGGAGACTCAAATTTCAAAATAAAAATTGCATAAAGTAAAAGAAAGTCCCTTCGCAGAGGGAAGTAGGGATTTGTAGAGGTGCCAGAGCTCAAAGCGAAAAATTTGAGATAAAACCATTTTGGGAGGTGTATCCATCCCACCAACGAAAACAACTTAGAGTTCCGAACACTTTCGATGCTAGATATATCATAGGCGGTTCCCAAATATAAAATAAAGTTTATTCCTTTTTCCACCATAACTTTCACTTGCCATGGCTAACCGTATCCACGGGTACCCTCCATACCAACACTTTCCAAGGAATTTATTATTTGAAAATATAAAGTAAATTCATTTCTTTTTTTGCATTTAGGGACTGGGCATCCCTAATACCTTTGCCTTACTCTCATGCAATTATAAGTGAATAAACACTCATGTTGAGAATAACACATCTAGCATGGAAAATATTAGCCACCATCACCGCTCCGCGGGCGAAACAAACACACAAAAGACAAGTCTATTTTGAAAATTAGAGATGGCACATGCAAATTTGCTTAGAACGGCAAAAGAATACCGCATATAGGTAGATATACTGGACTCATGTGGCAAAACTGGTTTAAAGGATTTTGGATGCACAAGTAGAGGTCATACTTAGTGCAAAATGAAGGCTAGCAAAAGATTGGGAAGCGACCAACCAAGAAACGAATAATCTCGTAAGCAAGCATTAAGCATAATTAACACCAAATAATGCACCACAAGTAGGATATAATTTTCATTGCAAGACTATTGACTTTCGTACTTGCATAGGGAATCACAAACCTTAACACCAATATTCTTACTAGAGCATAATTACTCATCAACATAACTCACATATCACATCATCATATCTCAAAACTATTACTAAGAATCAAGTTTATTTTGTCCAATGATCTTTGATACGTCTCCAATGTATCTATAATTTTTGATTTCTCCATGCTATATTATCTACTGTTTTGGACTATATTGGGCTTTATTTTCCACTTTTATATTACTTTTGGGACTAACCTATTAACCGAAGGCCCAGCCCAGAATTGTTGTGTTTTGCCTATTTCAGTGTTTCGAAGAAACGGAATATCAAATGGAGTCCAAACGGAATGAAACCTTCGGGAACGTGATTTTCTCATCAGATAAGACTCAGGAGACTTGGACCATCCGTCAAGAAAGCCACGAGGCAGTCACGAGGGTGGAGGGCGCCCCCCCTAGGGCGCGCCCCCTGCCTCGTGGGCCCCTTGAAGCTCCACCGACGTACTCCTTCCTCCTATATATACCTACGTACCCCCAAACGATCAGATACGGAGCCAAAAACCTAATTCCACCGCCGCAACCTTCTGTACCCACGAGATCCCATCTTGGGGCCTGTTCCGGAGCTTCGCCGGAAGGGGAATTGATCACGGAGGGCTTCTACATCAACACCATAGCCCCTCCGATGAAGTGTGAGTAGTTTACCTCATACCTTCGGGTCCATAGTTAGTAGCTAGATGACTTCTTCTCTCTTTTTGGATGTCAATACAATGTTCTCCCCCTCTCTCGTGGAGATCTATTCGATGTAATCTTCTTTTTGCGGTGTGTTTGTTGAGACCAATGAATTTTTGGTTTATGATCAAGATTATCTACGAATAATATTTGAATCTTCTCTGAATTCTTTTATGTGTGATTGGTTATATTTGCAAGTCTCTTCGAATTATCAGTTTGGTTTGGCCTACTAGATTGGTTTTTCTTGCAATGGGAGAAGTGCTTAGCTTTGGGTTCAATCTTGCGGTGTCCTTTCCCAGTGACAATAGGGGCAGCAAGGCACGTATTGTATTGTTGCCATCGAGGATAACAAGATGGGGTATTTATCATATTGCATGAATTTATTCCTCTACATCATGTCATCTTGCTTAAGGCGTTACTTTGTTTTCATTAACTTAATACTCTAGATGCATGCTGGATAGCGGTCGATGAGTGGAGTAATAGTAGTAGATGCTGGCAGGAGTCGGTCTACTTGTCTCGGACGTGATGCCTATATACATGATCATACCTAGATATTCTCATAACTATGCTCAATTCTGTCAATTGCTCAACAGTAATTTGTTCACCCACCGTAGAAATACTTATGCTCTTGAGAGAAGCCACTAGTGAAACCTATGGCCCCCGGGTCTATTCTCATCATATCAATCTTCCAATCACTTTATTATTGCTTTGCTTTCTACTTTACCTTTTATTTTACTTTGCATCTTTATATCAAAAATACTAAAAATATTATCTATCATCTCTATCAGATCTCACTCTCATAAGTGACCGTGAAGGGATTGACAACCCCTAATCGCGTTGGTTGCGTTGAGCTATTTGTTTTGTGTAGGTATGAGGGACTCGCGCGTGGCCTCCTACTGGATTGATACCTTGGTTCTCAAAAACTGAGGTAAATACTTATGCTACTTTGCTGCATCATCCTCTCCTCTTCGGGGAAATCAATGCAGTGCTCAAGAGGTAGCAATCTTCATGACATTTTATTTTACTTTATCCTTCTTGGATATCTATCACTTTGGCACTAATTTTCATGAGTTTCTTTTTATAAGCTCAAACAAATATAAGTGAAGATCATGAGCAAAACAAATTTTCTTTCTCTCAAAATAATTTAAGTGAAGCAAGAGAGAAATTTTTCAAAATTTTACTAACTCTCAAATAAATCTAAGTGAAGCAAGAGAGCATTTCTTTAAAAATACTAAGCACACCATGCTCAAAAAGATATAAGTGAAGCACTAGAGCAAGTCCTAGCTCATAAAAGATTTAAATGAAGCATAGAGAGCAATTCTAACAAGTCATGACATAATTTTGGCTCTCTCAAATAGGTGTGTCCAGCAAGGATTGATAACTTAAAACACAAAATAAAACAAGAAAAGACACATATCACACAAAACGCTCCAAGCAAAACACATATCATGTGACGAATAAAAATATAGTCTCGAGTAAACTACCGATAGTTGTTGGAAGAAAGCGGGGATGCCACTCGGGGGCATCCCAAGCTTAGTTGGTTGCTCATTCTTGGATAATAGCTTTGGATGTCGGGGCATCCCCAAGCTTAGGCTCTTTACATCCTTCCTTCATCCATCGTAAGATAACCCAAAACTTGAAAACTTCAATCACACAAAACTCAACAAAGCCTTCGTAATATTCGTTAGTATGAAAATAATAAACCACTACTATAAGTGATGTATCAAACCAATTCATATTTTTTTTGTATTATATCTACTGTATTCCAACTTTTCTATGGAAAAACTCATCCAAGAAAACCATAGAGCCATCAAAATTAGCACACAACACAAAGAAAACAGAATCTGTCAAAACAGAACAGTCTGTAGCAATCTGACTATTTGGAATAATTCTGTAACTCCAAAAACTCTGAAAAATTAGGACGGCCTGAGAAATTTGTATATTGATCTACTTCAAGTGGAATGGGTATTTTATCGCTCTCTGGTAAAAGATTAAAATTAATTCCATGAGCGCAAACTTTCTGTTTTTTCCAGCAAGATCAAACAACTATTGCCCAAGAAGATTCTAAAGGATTTACTTGACACAAACACTAATTAAAACACACAAAAAAACACAATCATAACAGTAGCATAATTTGTTGGGGAACGTAGTAATTTCAAAAAGTTTCCTACGCACACGCAAGATCATGGTGATGCATAGCAACGAGAGAGAAGAGTGTTTGTCCACGTACCCTCGTAGACCAAAAGCGGAAGCGTTAGCACAACGCGGTTGATGTAGTCGTACGTCTTCACGATCCGACCGATCAAGTACCGAAGCACGGCACCTCCGAGTTCAGCACACGTTCAGCTTGATGACGTCCCTCGAACTCCAATCCAGCCGAGTGTTGAGGGAGAGTTTCGTCAGCACGACGGCGTGGTGACGATGATGATGTTCTATCGACGCAGGGCTTCTCCTAAGCACCGCTATAGTATTATCGAGGTGGACTATGGTGGAGGGGGGCACCGCACACGACTAAAAGATCAAACGATCAATTGTTGTGTCTCTATGGTGCCCCCTGCCCCCGTATATAAAGGAGCAAGGGGGAGGTGCGGCCGGCCAGGAGGGGGCGCGCTAGGAGGAGTCCTACTCCCACTGGGAGTAGGACTCCCTCCCTTTTCCTTGTTGGATTAGGAGTGGAGGGGGAGAGAGGAGGGAGAGAGGAAGGAAAGGGGGGCGCCCCTCTCTCCTTGTCCTATTCAGACTAGGGGGGAGGGGTGCACGGCCCTGCCCTGGCCGCCTCTCCTATTCTCCACAAAGGCCCACTATGGCCCATTAAGCCCTCGGGGGGTTCCGGTAACCCCTCGGTACTCCGGTAAAATCCCGATTTCACCCGGAACACTTCCGATATCCAAATATAGGCTTCCAATATATCAATCTTCATGTCTCGACCATTTCGAGACTCCTCGTCATGTCCGTGATCACATCCGGGACTCCGAACAACCTTCGGTACATCAAAACTCATAACATAACCATCATCGAAACTTTAAGCGTGCGGACCCTACGGGTTCAAGAACTACGTAGACATGACCGAGACACGTCTGCGGTCAATAACCAATAGCGGAACCTGGATGCTCATATTGGCTCCCACATATTCTACGAAGATCTTTATCGGTCAGACCACATAACAACATACGTTGTTCCCTTTGTCATCGGTATGTTACTTGCCCGAGATTCGATCGTCGGTATCTCAATACCTAGTTCAATCTCGTTATCGGCAAGTCTCTTTACTCATTCTGTAATACATCATCCCGCAACTAACTCATTAGTTGCAATGCTTGCAAGGCTTAAGTGATGTGCATTACTGAGAGGGCCCAGAGATACCTCTCCGACAATCGGAGTGACAAATCCTAATCTCGAAATATGCCAACCCAACAAGTACCTTCGGAGACACCTGTAGATCACCTTTATAATCAACCAGTTACGTTGTGACGTTTGGTAGCACACAAAGCGTTCCTCCGGTAAATGGGAGTTGCATAATCTCATAGTCGTAGGAACATGTATAAGTCATGAAGAAAGCAATAGCAACATACTAAACGATCGAGTGCTAAGCTAACGGAATGGGTCAAGTCAATCACATCATTCTCCCAATGATGTGATCCCGTTAATCAAATGACAACTCATGTCAATGGCTAGGAAACATAACCATCTTTGATCAACGAGCTAGTCAAGTAGAGGCATACTAGTGACACTCTGTTTGTCTATGTATTCACACAAGTATTATGTTTCTGGTTAATACAATTCTAGCATGAATAATAAACATTTATCATGATATAAGGAAATAAATAATAACTTTATTATTGCCTCTAGGGAATATTTGCTTCAGTCTCCCACTTGCACTAGAGTCAATAATCTAGATTACACGGTAATGATTCTAACACCCATGGAGTCTTGGTGCTGATCATGTTTTGCTCGTGGAAGAGGCTTAGTCAACGGGTCTGCAACATTCAGATCCGTATGTATCTTGCAAATTTCTATGTCTCCCACCTGGACTAGATCACGAATGGAGTTGAAGCGTCTCTTGATGTGCTTGGTTCTCTTATGAAATCTGGATTCCTTTGCCAAGGCAATTGCACGAGTATTGTCACAAAAGATTTTCATTGGACCCGATGCACTAGGTATGACACCTAGATCGGATATGAACTCCTTCATCCAGACTCCTTCATTTGCTGCTTCCGAAGAAGCTATGTACTCCGCTTCACACGTAGATCCCGCCACGATGCTTTGTTTAGAACTGCACCAACTGACAGCTCCACCGTTCAATGTAAACACGTATACGGTTTGCAATTTAGAATCGTGCGGATCAGCGTCAAAGCTTGCATCGACGTAACCATTTACGACTAGCTCTTTGTCACCTCCATAAACGAGAAACATATCCTTAGTCCTTTTCAGGTATTTTAGGATGTTCGTGACCGCTGTCCAGTGGTCCACTCCTAGATTACTTTGGTACCTCCCTGCTAAACTTATAGCAAGGCACACATCAGGTCTGGTATACAACATTGCATACATGATAGAGCCTATGGCTGAAGCATAAGGAACATCTTTCATCTTCTCTCTATCTTCTGCAGTGGTCGGGCATTGAGTCTTACTCAACTTCACACCTTGTAACACAGGCAAGAACCCTTTCTTTGCTTGATCCATTTTGAACTTCTTCAAAACTTTGTCAAGGTATGTGCTTTGTGAAAGTCCAATTAAGAATCTTGATCTATCTCTATAGATCTTAATGCCCAATATATAAGCAGCTTCACCGAGGTCTTTCATTGAAAACCTCTTATTCAAGTATCCCTTTATGCTATCCAGAAATTCTATATCATTTCCAATCAACAATATGGCATCCACATATAATATTAGAAATGCTACAGAGCTCCCACTCACTTTCTTGTAAATACAGGCTTCTCCAAAAGTCTGTATAAAACCAAATGCTTTGATCACACTATCAAAGCGTTTATTCCAACTCCGAGAGGCTTGCACTGATATGTCCATTTTGCATCATGCTTTTATATCAATATTTATTGCATTATGGGATGTTATTACACATTATGTCACAATACTTATGCCTATTCTATCTTATTTTACAAGGTTTACATAAAGAAAGAGAATGTCGGCAGCAGGGATTCTGGCTGGAAAAGGAGCAAATATTAGAGACCTATTCTGCACAGCTCCAAAAGTCCTGAAACTTGACGGATGATGTTTCCCAAATATATAAAAACATTGAGCGCAAGAAATTCACCAGGGGGCCACACCCTGCCCACGAGGGTGGGGGGCGCGCCCTACCCCCTGGGCGCGCCCCCCTACCTCGTGGGCCCCCTGGTGGCCCTCCGGTGACCATCTTCTGCTATATGGACTCTTTCGATGGGAAAATAATCATAATCCATCTTCTCGGACGAAACTCCGACGCCACGAGGCGGAACCTTGGTGGAACCAATCTAGGGTTCTGGCGGGGCTGTTCTGCCGGGGAAACTTCCCTCCCGGAGGGGGAAATCGTCGCCATCGTCATCACCAATGCTCCTCTCATTAGGAGAGGGCAATCTCCATCAACATCTTCATCAGCATCATCTCATCTCGAAACCATAGTTCATCTCTTGTATCCAATTCTTGTCTCCAAGTCCGGGATTGGTGCTAGTAGGTTGCTAGTAGTGTTAATTACTCCTTGTAGTTGATGCTAGTTGGTTTAATTGGTGGAAGATCATATGTTCAGATCCTATATGCATATTAATACCCCTCTGATTATGAACATGTTTATGCTTTGTGAGTAGTTACTTTTGTTCCTGAGGACATGGGAAAAGTCTTGCTATTAGTAGTCATGTGAATTTGGTATTCGTTCGATATTTTGATGAGATGTATGTTGTCTCTCATCTAGTGGTGTTATGTGAACATCGACTACATGACACTTCACCATTGTTTGGGCCTAGAGGAAGGCATTGGGAAGTAATAATTAGATGATGGGTTGCTAGAGTGACAGAAGCTTAAACCCTAGTTTATGCATTGCTTTGTAAGGGGCTGATTTGGATCCATATGTTTCATGCTATGGTTAGGTTTACCTTAATACTTTTATTGTATTTGCGGATGCTTGCAATAGAGGTTAATCATAAGTTGGAGGCTTGTCCAAGTAAGGGCAGCACCCAAGCACCGGTCCACCCACATACCAAATTATCAAAGTACCGAATGTGAATCATATGAACGTGATGAAAACTAGCTTGACGATATTCCCATGTGTCCTTGGGAGCGCTTTACATCATATAAGAGTTTGTCTAGGCTTGTCCTTTGCTTCAAAAAGGATTGGGCCACCTTGCTGCACCTTATTTACTTTTGTTACCTGTTGCTCGTTACAAATTATCCTATCACAAAACTATCTGTTACCACTTATTTCAGTACTTGCAGAGAATACCTCGCTGGAAACCGCTTATCATTTCCTTCTGCTCCTCGTTGGGTTCGACACTCTTACTTATCGAAAGGACTACAATAGATCCCCTATACTTTTGGGTCATCAAGACTCTTTTCTGGCACCGTTTCCGGGGAGTGAAGCGCCTTTGGTAGGTGGAATTTGGTAAGGAAAAATTTATATAGTGTGCTGAAATTTACTGTCACTTGTTACTATGGAAAGTAATCCTCTGAGGGGCTTGTTCGGGGTATCTTCACCTCGACCATTAGAGCAAAGAGTTGCTCCTCAACCTAATGAACCTACTGAAAGTGAAAATGCTTGCTTTGAAATTCCTTTGGGTACGGTAGAAAAACCGCTAGCTAATCCCTTTTTAGGAGATGGAACAAAACATCCTGATGAGCATCTAATATATGTGGATGAAGTTTGTGGTTTATTTAAGCTTGCAGGTGTACCCGGAGATGTTGTTAAGAAGAAGGTCTTCCCTTTATCTTTGAAGGGAGATGCATCGACATGGTATAGGCTATGTGATGATATGGAGTCTTGGGACTACAAACGATTGAAATTGGAATTTCATCAAAAGTTTTATCATATGCATCTTGTTCATCATGATCGCAATTGTATATATAATTTTTGGCCTCGCGAAGGAGAAAGCATCGCTCAAGCTTGGGGGAGGCTTAATTCAATGTTATATTCATGCCCCAATCATGAGCTCTCAAGAGAAATGATTATTCAAAAAATTTATGCTCGGCTTTCTGGTAACAATCGCACCATGCTTGATACTTCTTGTGCTGGCTCTTTTATAATGAAGACTATTGAATTCAAATGGGATTTATTGGAAAGAATTAAACGCAACTCTGAAGATTGGGACCTCGACAATGGTAAGGAGTCATGTATGACACCTAGTTTTGATTGTGTTAAATCTTTTATGGATACCGATGTTTTTCGTAAATTTAGCACTAAATATGGACTTGACTCTGAGATAGTAGCTTCCCTCTGTGAATCTTTTGCTACTTATGTTGATCTGCCCAAGGAGAAATGGTTTAAATATCATCCTCCCATAGAAGTAAAAGTAGCTGAACCTATTAAAGTTGAAGAAAAGACTATCACTTATAATGATCCTATTGTTCCTACTGCTTATGTTGAGAAACCACCTTTTCCTGTTAGGATAAAAGATCATGCTAAAGCTTCAACTGTGGTTCGTAAAAGCAATATTAAAACATATACACCTCCTGAGCAAGTAAAAGTTGAACCTAATATTGCTATTGTTAAAGATCTCTTGTCTGATAACATTGATGGGCATGTTATTTATTTTTGTGATGAAACTGCTAGAATTGCTAAACTTTGTGCTAAAGATAAACCTAGATCTGTGGTAGGCATGCCTGCTATTTTTGTTAAAATAGGAGATCATTGTTATCATGGCTTATGTGATATGGGTGCTAGTGCTAGTCCAATACCTCATTCCTTATACAAAGAAATTATGCATGATATTGCACCTGTTGAGTTGGAAGATATTGATGTCACAATTAAACTTGCCAATAGAGATACTATTTCACCAATGGGAATTGTTAGAGATGTTGAAGTCTTGTGTGGGAAAACTTAATATCCTGCTGATTTTCTTGTTCTTGGTTCCCCACAAGATAGATTTTGTCACATTATTTTTGATAGACCCTTCTTAAATACTGTTAATGCTACCATAGATTGCAAAAGAGATGTTGTTCCTATCTGTTTAGATGATATGACTCATGAATTTAATTTTTCTAAATTTAGTAGACAACATTGTGAAGAAGAATTACCTAGTAAGGATGAAATTATTGGTCTTGCTTCTATTGTCGTACCTCCTAGTGATCCTTTAGAACAATATTTGCTAGACCATGAAAATGATATGTTTATGAATGAAAGAAGGGAATTAGATGAAGTATTCTTTAAACAAGAACCCATTATGAAAAACAATTTACCTGTTGAAATCCTAGGGGATCCTCCTCCACCCAAGGGTGATCTCGTGTTTGAGCTTAAACCGTTACCTGATACTCTTAAATATGCTTATCTTGATGAGAAAAGGATATATCCTGTTATTACGAGTGCTAACCTTTCAGAACATGAAGAAGAGAGATTATTAAAAATTCTGAAGAAGCACTGTGCTGATATTGGGTATACTCTTGATGATCTTAAGGGCATTAGTCCCACTCTATGTCAACATAAAATTAATTTGGAAGAAGATGTTAAACCAGTTCGTGATCATGAACGCCGACTGAATCCTAAAATGAAAGAAGTGGTAAGAAAGGAGATACTAAAGCTCCTTGAGGCAGGTATAATTTATCCCGTTGCTGATAGTAAGTGGGTAAGTCCTGTCCATTGTGTCCCTAAGAAGGGAGGTATTACTATTGTTCCTAATGATAAAGATGAATTGATTCCTCAAAGAATTATTACTGGTTATAGGATGGTAATTGATTTCCGCAAGTTAAATAAGGCTACAAAAAAGGATCATTACCCCTTACCTTTTATCGATCAAATGCTAGAAAGATTGTCTAAACATACACATTTTTGCTTTCTAGATGGTTATTCTGGTTTCTCTCAAATACATGTGTCAGCCAAAGATCAATCAAAGAGTACTTTTACATGCCCTTTTGGTACTTTTGCTTATAGACGTATGACTTTTGGTTTATGTAATGCACCTGCTACCTTTTAAAGATGCATGATGGCTATATTCTATGACTTTTGTGAAAAGATTTGTGAGGTTTTCATGGACGACTTTTCCGTCTATGGATCTTCTTTTGATGATTGCTTGAGCAACCTTGATCGAGTTTTGCAGAGATGTGAAGAAACTAACCTTGTATTGAATTGGGAAAAGTGCCACTTTATGGTTAATGAAGGTATTGTCTTGGGGCATAAAGTTTCTGAAAGAGGTATTGAAGTTGATAAAGCCAAGGTTGATGCTATTGAAAAGATGCCATGTCCCAAGGACATCAAAGGTATAAGAAGTTTCCTTGGTCATGCCGGTTTTTATAGGAGGTTCATTAAGGACTTCTCAAAAATCTCTCGGCCTCTGACTAATTTATTACAAAAAGATATACCATTTGTTTTTGATGATGATTGTGTAGAAGCATTTGAAATACTTAAGAAAGCATTGATCTCTGCACCTATTGTCCAGCCACCTGATTGGAATTTACCCTTTGAAATTATGTGCGATGCTAGTGATTATGCTATAGGTGCTGTTCTAGGACAAAGAGTTGATAAGAAACTAAATGTTATCCATTATGCTAGTAAAACTCTAGACAATGCTCAAGGAAATTATGCTACTACTGAAAAAGAATTCTTAGTAGTTGTATTTGCCTGTGATAAGTTTAGACCTTATATTGTCGATTCTAAAGTAACTATTCACACTGATCATGCTGCTATTAAATATCTTATGGAAAAGAAATATGCTAAACCTAGAATTATTAGATGGGTTCTCTTGCTACAAGAATTTGATTTGCATATTGTTGATAGAAAAGGAGCTGAGAACCCCGTTGCAGACAACTTGTCTAGATTAGAAAATGTGCTTGATGACCCACTACCTATTGATGATAGCTTTCCCGATGAGCAATTAAATGTCATAAATGCTTCTCATACTGCTCCATGGTATGTTGATTATGCTAATTATATTGTTGCTAAATTTATACCACCTAGTTTCACATACCAGCAAAAGAAAAAGTTCTGTTATGATTTGAGGCATTACTTTTGGGATGACCCACATCTTTATAAAGAAGGAGTAGATGGTGTTATTAGACGTTGTGTACCTGAGCATGAACAGGAACAGATCCTACGCAAGTGTCACTCCGAAGCTTATGGAGGACACCATGCTGGAGATAGGACTGCACATAAGGTATTGCAATCTGGTTTTTATTGGCCTACTCTATTCAAGGATGCCCGTAAGTTTGTCTTATCTTGTGATGAATGCCAAAGAATTGGTAATATTAGTAGACGTCAAGAAATGCCTATGAATTATTCACTTGTTATTGAACCATTTGATGTTTGGGGCTTTGACTATATGGGACCTTTTCCTTCCTCTAATGGTTATACACATATTTTAGTTGCTGTTGATTACGTTACTAAGTGCGTAGAAGCTATTCCAACTAGTAGTGCTGATCATAACACTTCTATTAAAATGCTTAAAGAAGTTATCTTTCCAAGGTTTGGAGTCCCTAGATATTTAATGACTGATGGTGGTTCACATTTTATTCATGGTGCTTTCCGTAAAATGCTTGCTAAATATGATGTTAATCATAGAATTGCATCTCCTTATCACCCTCAGTCTAGTGGTCAAGTAGAATTGAGTAATAGAGAACTTAAATTAATTTTGCAAAAGACTGTTAATATGTCTAGAAAGAATTGGGCCAAGAAACTTGATGATGCATTATGGGCCTATAGAACTGCATATAAAAATCCTATGGGTATGTCTCCGTCTAAAATGGTCTATGGGAAAGCATGTCAGTTACCTCTCGAACTAGAACACAAGGCTTATTGGGCTATTAAAGAACTCAACTATGAATTTAAACTTGTCAGTGAGAAGAGGTTATTTGATATTATCTCACTTGATGAATGGAGAACCCAAGCCTACGAAAATGCCAAGTTGTTTAAAGAAAAGGTTAAAAGATGGCATGACAAAAGGATACAAAAGCGTGAGTTTAATATAGCTGATTACGTACTGCTATACAACTCTCGTTTAAGATTTTTTTTGTAGGAAAACTTCTCTCTAAATGGGAAGGTCCTTACGTTATCGGTGAGGTCTATCGTTCCGGTGCCATAAAAATCAACAACTTCGAAGGCACAAATCCGAAGGTGGTGAACGGTCAAAGAATCAAACATTATATCTCAGGTAATCCCATAAATGTTGAAACCAATGTTATTGAAACCATAACCCCGGAGGAATACATAAGGGACACTTTCCGGAATGTTTCAGACTCCGAAAAGGAATAGGTATGTGGTACGGTAAGTAAACTAACTCCAAAACAGTTTTTAAGGCAATATTTCTCTGTTTTGGAATATTTAGAAAAATAGAAAAATAAGCAGCAGTCCGGGAAGGACATGAGGTCTCCATGAGGGTGGAGGGAGCGCCCTACCCTACTGGGCGCGCCCCCCTGTTGGGGTACGTAGTAATTTTAAAAAAATACCTATGCACACGCAAGATCATGGTGATGCATAGCAACGAGAGGGGAGAGTGTTATCTACGTACCCTCGTAGACCGACGGTGGAAGCGTTATGACAACGCAGTTGATGTAGTCGTACGTCTTCACGGCCCAACCGATCAAGCACCGAAACTACGGCACCTCCGAGTTCTAGCACACGTTCAGCTCGACGACGATCCCCGGACTCCGATCCAGCAAATATCAGGGAAGAGTTCCGTCAGCATGATGGCGTGGTGATAATCTTGATGTTCTACTGTCGCAGGGCTTCGCCTAAGCACCGCTACAATATTATCGAGGATTATGGTGGAGGGGGGCACCGCACACGGCTAAGAGAACGATCATGAAGATCAACCTGTGTCTAGAGGTGCCCCCCTGCCCCCGTATATAACGGAGCAAGGGGGGATGAGGCCAGCCCTAGGAGGGGCGCGCCAGGGGAGTAGGATTCCTACTCCTAGTTGGAGTAGGTTTCCTCCTTTCCTAGTCCAACTAGGAGAAGGGGGGAAAGGGGGGAAGAGGGGAAGGAAGGGAGAGAGGGGCCGTGCCCCAAACCCCTTGTCCAATTCGGACTAGGCTTGGGAGGGGGGGCGCCACCTCCTGGTCCTTCCCACTAAGGCCCATTAAGGCCCATTGCTTCTTCCTCGTATTCCCGTAACTCCCCGGTACCACCGAAAATACCCGAATCACTCGGAACCTTTCCGATATCCGAATATAGTCGTCCAATATATCGATCTTTACGTCTCGACCATTTCGAGACTCCTCGTCATGTCCTCGATCTCATCCGGGACTCCGAACTCCTTCGGTACATCAAAACTTGTAAACTCATAATATAACTATCATCGAAACCTTAAAGCGTGCGGACCCTACGGGTTCGAGAACAATGTAGACATGACTGAGACATGTCTCCCGTCAATAACCAATAGCGGAACCTAGATGATCATATTGGCTCCCACATATTCTACGAAGATCTTTATCGGTCAGACCGCATAACAACATACGGTGTTCCCTTTGTCATCGGTATGTTACTTTGCCCGAGATTCGATCGTTGGTATCTTAATACCTAGTTCAATCTCGATACCGGCAAGTCTCTTTACTCGTTCCGTAATACATCATCTCACAACTAATTCATTAGCTGCAATTGTAATATCCCAAAATTCTAAATTTTGGAATGTTATAATAAATAGATAGATTTGATTGATTGTCTGAAAGTGAGTGAATTCAAAACTTTTTGAAAGTTAAATGAGAGGGAATAAAAGGACTCTCCCAAACTTTCATATTTGCTTTCTGATCTCCATGAATTCAAATTATTTTCAAATACAAAACCCTTGAGCGAAGATGATATGACTTCTTCCATTTAAATTAAATGAAAGGGTATTTGAAAATAATTGAATTTCATTTGGAAATATTTCAACTCATAAACTTCATGCAGCTCAATGATTTCCATGAGAGAAGATAAAATGACTTCTTCAAATTATATGAAATGTGAGTTGGGAGTTTCAAAGAATTAAATTCAAAGTTCTTTTGAATTTATTTTCAATTTGGAGTTATTTGAGTTTTATTCAAATTATTTTTCTCCAAAAATGAAATATACGGAAATTAGGGTAACATGATTCCCTACAACAAAAAATTGGAGAGAAATAAATTTGAAATCATTTTGATATTTTTAAAATGATTTTTATTGGATTTTATTAGACCAGTAGCACACTTTGAATTATCTTATTTTGTGTGAATTTGATTTAATGCTAGGAAAATGTTCATCTTGTAGAAAATCTTTTTCTGAAAATTTCTATATATAATATGCCTATATAAAGGTTTATTTTTATTTTCATTTTTCAGTTTATCGCATTTTGTTTAAAAAAACTGCGCGCGCGTCTGAAACTAACTGTCGCCCACGTGCGCAATATAGTAGCTTCTGGCACCCCATTATTTTTTTCTCTCTTAAATGGGTAAGCCCAGTCAGCCTTTTTATTTTTTATTTTTATTTTTTTAAGGCCGAATTTTGTAAAAAAGAAACCGCAGCCGCAGCGTGCGCGTACGGCCGGCCGAAGGCCTTCAGGCCCATGCGATGCGAGCGTCTCTTTTCATCTGTGTTTTGTATATTTTTGTCTATGTTTAGGCCCACATTGCCTAGCCTTTGACCCCTAAGCCTTTTTTCCATCAATAAATATAGACCCATAGAGCCTCCAAAAATCATCCGATTCGGGTTAAATCAATATTTTGGTTTGACTAGATTTATTTAAGAAAAATATATTTCTTCTCTCCCGCACGACTTCTGGAAGTTGTCTCCTCTCTCCAAAGTTGTCTTTTCTCTGTCTTATAAAGGTATCTCTCTTTGTTTTTTTTCTTCTTATACTTTCGTAGTTTATTATTTTTTTGATTAATACGATAAAATAATTAGAATATCAATTAGTCTACGTATTTATACATTAGACCTTAGCCCGTATTTATTTTTTTTCTTCTGTAAAACAGCTTGGCCCTGATTTTTCAAATAGCCATAACTTTTTACTCGTTTGTCCAAATCCAACGAAACCAACGCCCACTTCTTCGTTATGATCCCTTCTATCCAGTAATCCAACCCAACCATTTTTTTGAAATTTTCAAATTTCAAATTTTGTTCAGATTTATATTCAAACTTCTTTTGAACATAACTTGAGTTTCGTAACTCCGATTTAGTTGACTCTTTTTGCAAATCGAAACTCTTGACCTAAACTTTCTGATAAGGCCAAATTCACTTAATTTTGGTACTGTTAGAAATTATTTTATGTTGCAAGAGTTATTTCCTTGGTTTTGACGTTTTCTGAATTGTCTTCTTCGTTCTTCCCGATCTTTTGAGTGATTGCTTATGTGTGGGTACTATTGCTTACTTACGATAGATTGACCGAAGTGTGACGTGTAGAACTATCAAGAGTTTTGAGTGTGAATCATCTACATCAACATTGCAGGCAAGTTCACACTTTGATCATATCCCTTTTCATACCCAGTTTTTATGCATTAGTCTCAACCCTCAAACATTGCATGAGTAGGATTGATAACATGTGGGTATTGGGAAGTAGTTGATGAGGTAGGAACCTATTGCCCTGCATTCCAACCTTGGGAGTTACTATTACGTTATGCTTATATTGCCATGCTATGCTCGTAGATGTGGATTGGGTTGAGAGTATTCATGACAGATGTGCGATTGTTAATTAATAGTTTACTTAAGGTGGCAACTTAAACACACATCTGGATGGATTGAGGCACCTGGGTATTCCAGCGATTGCCTGTCTAGGCACCTGGGTAGACCAGGATTGCCTGTTTTTTTTATGGACCGCCACCCAGGCTCAAAGGGATCATGAGATTTTTTATACTAGAAACTTCCGTGTGCAGCCACAAGCTATTATGGGCTCTAGCATAGTTGATTAAGTCGTGCGAACTCTTACAGGGTAGACTAGCAGATGTAGGGAAAAGTAGGTGTAACGATCTATCCATCGTAAGGTGCTAGCGCTTCTGAAAGACTATGTCTCGGTCATCCGTCTTCTCAAACACCATGTAGTGCGAGAAACCAAACGGAGGCGATCGAGTCTTGTGGAGAAAAGTGCGCAAACCTCTGCAGAGTGTATAAACTAATCATGGTTAGCCGTGTCCCCGGTTATGGACATCTTGAGTATCTAGTACCTGGATTATCATGTGAATCTCATCACGTTACTTTGAATGAATAATGTTGGGTTTTAATGATGAAGCTTAATTGGGATTGAGAATGCTGTCAACCATTCTCAATGTTTAACAACCACCATGATAGTTAAATAAAATTTATTCCTTTGTAGTAGGGAAAAATTGGCTTTTCGCAAAAACCTTATAATCATAGAGCTTTTCCACCAGCCAAATATGCATGTAGTGATAGCCTTTATTCATCATTCTCTATGGTGTGAATTTTTCCAGTACATTCAATGTACTGACCCTTTGTGGCTGCAACGTCTCATGTTGCAGGATTATCTTACGACGAGTAAGTGATACGTTAGGGTTACGATTTCTACACTCAACTTTGCCGTTGGTGTTGATGGGAATCCACAACCTTGTTACTTCCGCTATTTGGATTGAGGTAATAGTATTTATGTTACTTATACATGTGATTTACCTCTGTTATAAATCCTCGAGTATTGTGTGTGTCAGCATACCAATCCAGGGATGACACTTAAGCACAGAGACTTGATCCATTCGGGTCCGGTCGCTACAGCAATGCTTGCAAGGCTTATGTGATGTGCATTACCGAGAGGGCCCACAGATACCTCTCCGACAATCGGAGTGACAAATCCTAATCTCGAAATACGCCAACCCAACATGTACCTTTGGAGACACCTTTAGAGCTCCTTTATAATCATCCAGTTACGTTGTGATGTTTGGTAGCACACAAAGTGGTCCTCCGGCAAACGGGAGTTGCATAATCTCATAGTCATAGGAACATGTATAAGTCATGAAGAAAGCAATAGCAACATACTAAACGATCGGGTGCTAAGCTAATGGAATGGGTCATGTCAATCACATCATTCTTCTAATGATGTGATCCCGTTAATCAAATAACAACTCTTTTGTTCATGCTTAGGAAACATAACCATCTTCGATTAACGAGCTAGTCAAGTAGAGGCATACTAGTGACACTCTGTTTGTCTATGTATTCACACATGTATTATGTTTCCGGTTAATACAATTCTAGCATGAATAATAAACATTTATCATGATATAAGGAAATAAATAATAACTTTATTATTGCCTCTAGGGCATATTTCCTTCAGTCTCCCACTTGCACTAGAGTCAATAATCCAGTTCACATCGCCATGTGATTTAACATCAATAGTTCACATCACCATGTGATTAACACCCATAGTTCACATCGTCATGTGACCAACACTCAAAGGGTTTACTAGAGTCAGTAATCTAGTTCACATCTCTATGTGATTAATACCCAAAGAGTACTAAGGTGTGATCATGTTTTGCTTGTGAGAGAAGCTTAGTCAACGGGTCTGCCAAAATTCAGATCCGTATGTATTTTGAAAATTTCTATGTCTACAATGCTCTGCACGGAGCTACTTTAGCTAATTTCTCCCACTTTCAATATCTATCTAGATGAAGACTTAGAGTCATCCGGATTAGTGCCAAAACTTGTATCGACGTAACCCTTTTACGACGAACCTTTTGTCACCTCCGTAATCGAGAAAGACATCCTTATTCCAGTAAGGATAATTTCGACCACTGTCCATTGATCTACTCCTAGATCACTATTGTACTCCCTTGCCAAACTCAGTGGTAGGGTATACAATAGATCTGGTACACAACATGGCATACTTTATAGAACCTATGGTTGAGGCATAGGGAATGACTTTCATTCTCTTTCTATTTTATGTTGTGGTCGGGTTTTGAGTCTTACTCAATTTCACACCTTGTAACATAGGCAAGAACTTTTCCTTTGACTGTTCCATTTTGAACTACTTCAAAATCTTGTCAAGGTATGTACTCATTGAAAAAACTTATCAAGCGTCTTGATCTATCTCTACAGATCTTGATGCTCAATATGTAAGCAGCTTCACCGAGGTCTTTCTTTGAAAAACTCCTTTCAAACACTCCTTTATGCTTTGCAGAATAATTCTACATTATTTCTGATCAACAATATGTCATTCACATATACTTACAGAAATGTTGTAGTGCTCTCACTCACTTTCTTGTAAATACGGGCTTCACCACAAGTCTGTATAAAATTATATGCTTTGATCAACTTATCAAAGCGTATATTCCAACTCCGAGATGCTTGCACCAGTCCATAGATGAATCACTGGAGATTGCACATTTTGTTAACACCTTTAGGATTAACAAAACCTTCTGGTTGCATCATATACAACTCTTCTTTAAGAAATCCATTAAGGATTGCAATTTTGTTATCCATTTGCCAGATTTCATAAAATGCGGCAATTGCTAACATGATTCGGACAGACTTTAAGCATCGATACGAGTGAGAAAATCTCATCGCAGTCAACACCTTGAACTTTGTCAAAAACCCTTTTCGACAAGTCTAGCTTTGTAGATAGTAACACTACTATCAGCGTCCGTCTTCCTCTTGAAGATCCATTTAATCTAAATGGCTCGCCGATCATTGGACAAGTCAATCAAAGTCCATACTTTGTTCTCATACATGGATCTTATCTCAGATTTCATGGCCTCAAGCCATTTCGCGGAATCTGGGCTCATCATCGCTTCCTCATAGTTCGCAAGTTCGTCATGGTCTAGTAACATGACTTCCAGAATTGGATTACCGTACCACTCTGGTGCGGATCTCACTCTGGTTTACCTACGAGGTTCGGTAGTAATTTGATCTGAAGTAACATGATCATCATCATTAGCTTCCTCACTAATCGGTCTAGTAGTCACAGGAACATATTTCTGTGATGAACTACTTTCCAATAAGGGAGAAGGTACAATTACCTTATCAAGTTCTACTTTCCTCCCACTCACTTCTTTCGAGAGAAACTCCTTCTCTAGAAAGGATCCATTCTTAGCAACGAATGTCTTGCCTTCGGATCTGTGATAGAAGGTGTACCCAACTTTCTCCTTTGGGTATCCTATGAAGACACATTTCTCTGATTTGGGTTTGAGCTTATCAGGATGAAACTTTTTCACATAAGCATCGCAACCCCAAACTTTAAGAAACAACAACTTTGGTTTCTTGCCAAACCACAGTTCATATTGTGTCGTCTCAACGGACTTAGATGGTGCCCCTTTTTAACGTGAATGCAGTTGTCTTTAATGCATGACCCCAAAAACAATAGTGGTAAATCCGTAAGAAACATCATAGATCGCACCATATCTAATAAAGTACGGTTACGACGTTCGGACACACCATTATGCTGTGGTGTTCCAGGTGGCGTGAGTAGTGAAACTATTTCACATTGTTTTAACTGAAGGCCAAACTCGTAACTCAAATATTCTCTTCCACGATTAGATCGTAGAAACTTTATTTTGCTTGTTACGATGATTTTACACTTCACTCTGAAATTCTTTGAACTTTTCAAATGTTTCAGACTTATGTTTCATCAAGTAGATATACCCATATCTGCTCAAATCATATGTGAAGGTCAGAAAATAACAATACCCGCCACGAGCTTCAACACTCATCGGATCGCATACATCAGTATGTATTATTTCCAATAAGTCCGTTGCTCGCTCCATTGTTTCGGAGAACGGAGTTTTTAGTCATCTTGCCCATAAGGCATGGTTCGCAAGCACCAAGTGATTCATAATCAAGTGATTCAAAAATCCCATCAGCATGGAGTTTCTTCATGCACTTTACACCAATATGACTTAAACGGCAGTGCCACAAATAAGTTGCACTATCATTATTAACTTTGCATCTTTTGGCTTCAATATTATGAATATGTGTATCACTACGATCGAGATCCAACAAACCATTTTCGTTGGTGTGTATGACCATAGAAGGTTTTATTCATGTAAACAGAACAACATTTGTTCTCTAACTTAAATGAATAACCGTATTGCAATAAACATGATCAAATCATATTCATGCTCAACGCAAACACCAAATAACACTTATTTAGGTTCAACACTAATCCCTAAAGTATAGGGAGAGTGTGATGATGATCGTATCAATCTTGGAACTACTTCCAACACACATTGTCACCTCGAATTTTACTAGTTTCTGTTTATTCTGCAACTCCCGTTTTGAGTTACTAATCTTAGCAACTGAACTAGTATCTAATACTGAGGGGTTGCTATAAACACTAGTAAAGTACACATCAATAACATGTATATCAAATATACTTATGTTCACTTTGCCATCCTTCTTATCCGCCAATCACTTGGGGTAGTTCCGCTTCCAGTGACCAGTCCCTTTGCAGTAGAAGCACTTAGTCTCAGGCTTAGGACCAGACTTGGGCTTCTTCACTTGAGCAGCAACTTGCTTGCTATTTTTCTTAAAGTTCCCCTTTTTCCCTTTGCCCTTTTCTTGAAACTAGTGATCTTGTCAACCATCAACACTTGATGCTCTTTCTTGATTTCTACCTTCATCGATTTCATCATCATGAAAAGCTCGGGAGTCGTTTTCGTCATCCCTTGCATACTATAGTTCATCACGAAGTTCTACTAACTTGGTGATGGTGACTAGAGAATTCTATCAGTCACTATCTTATCTGGAAGATTAACTCCCACTTGATTCAAGCGATTGTAGTACCCAGATAATCTGAGCACATGCTCACTAGTTGAGCGATTCTCCTCCATCTTTTAGCTATAGAACTTGTTGGAGACTTCATATCTCTCAACTCGGGTATTTTCTTGAAATATTAACTTCAACTTCTTGGAACATCTCATATGGTCCATGACGTTCAAAACGTCTTTGAAGTCCCGATTCTAAGCCGTTAAGTATGGTGCACTAAACTATCAAGTAGTCATCATATTGAGCTAGCCAAACGTTCATAATGTCTGCATCTGCTCCTGCAATAGGTCTGTCACCTAGCGGTGCATCAAGGACATAATTCTTCTGTGCAGCAATGAGGATAAACCTCAGATCACGGATCCAATCCGCATCATTGCTACTAACATCTTTCAACTTAGTTTTCTCTAGGAACATATCAAAATAAACACAGGGAAGCAACAATGCGAGCTAATGATCTACAGCATAATTTGCAAAATATTATTAGGACTAAGTTCATGATAAATTTAAGTTCAATTTAATCATATTACTTAAGAACTCCCACTTAGATAGACATCCCTCTAATCCTCTAAGTGATCACGTGATCCATATCAACTAAACCATGTCCGATCATCACGTGAGATGGAGTAGTTTCAACGGTGAACATCACTATGTTGATCATATCTAGTATATGATTCACGCTCGACCTTTCGGTCTCCGTGTTCCGAGGTGTAAGTGCATCTAGTGCCACCCCTAGTTGGTTTTGGAGTATTGACGACAAACCTAGTTGAGGGACTAATGTGTTTATGAGAATTGCAGGATAACACAGGTAGAAGTCCCTCATTGATTCGGTTTTTCTACCAGAGATGACCCCTAAAAATGTATGAAGACATTGAAGTCAAAGGTGGTATACGAAGATATTCACATTGAAGACTATGACAAGAGAAGACACCACATGAAGCCTATGGAGCTCGAAGACTTAGATCTTTCGTAGTTCTTTTTCTTTTGTGTTGAGTCATAGGAACCACCGTACTGTTAAGTGGGGTCCAAGAGAACCAGTCAGAATGACTGAAGTGATGCCTAACCAAAAAAAACCTATGTCTTTGAGTGAAGACTATGAGAGCGAATCTTGTCCAGAGTCGGACAAGTCAGCTTTGCTTGTAGCCCAAGTAAAGTTGTCGTGTGAGTTTGAAATCTGACCGTTGGAACACGTGTTAGTTCCTTAGTGACCCAGGGTCATTTCGGACAAATCAGGTCGGGTTGCCAAGTGGCTATAAATAGCCCACCCCCCCACAACCATAAATGGTTGGCTGCTCAGATTAAGAGTACGTCTTTTGTCGTTTGAGAGCAACCCACCTCGAAGCCTTTGAGAGAGAATTCCTTGCGAGGATAAAGCCCTAACCACCCAGAGCCAAAGAGAATTGGGCATCACTTAAGTCTTCTTGTCTGTGTGATCTGAAGACTTATTACACTTGAGGACTGTGCATCCTCCAGCTGGTTAGGCGTCACGTTCTGAGCATCCAAGAGACATTGTGGATTGCCGGTGAACGAAGTCTGTGAAGGTTTGGAAGTCTACCTTGAAGACTTACCAGAGTGATTGGGCGAGGTCTGTGTGACCTTAGCTCAAGGGGAATACGGTGAGGACTGGGTGTCCTGAGCTGCGTGTTCAGGACTGGGTGTCCGGGACTGTGTGTCCTAAGGTTTAAATACCTAGTTGCCCCAACCAGACGTACAGTTGTCACAGCAACTAGAACTGGTCCAACAAATCATTGTCTTCAGCGAGTCACTGGTTTCATCTTCCCTTCCCTTTACTTACTATTGCTCCTTGTGAAGTCATTGTATGTTTGCACTATCTTTTGTCTTCACTGAGTGACTGCATGTTCTGTATGGCTTCATAATATCTTCCTACCTGATCCTTACTACATTGCTGCTATTAAGTCATTGTGCTTTCAGTTTATTGAATACTTGACTATGGCTTGCCTAGTGTAGTCTACCTTCCGCTGCATGGTAATAGGTTTATTTCTATCGTTTGTCTTCATAACTTCCACGTTTTGAAGACTTTCATAAAAATCGCCTATTCACCCCCCCTCTAGTCGATATAACACACTTTCAATTGGTATCAGAGCAAGGTACTCCCTTATTCTGTGTGATTCGGTTTAACCACCTGGAGTTTTAGCTATGTCGACTGCAGGGATAATTAAAGTCTCCGCTGCGTGCCCCGTCTTCGATGGAACTGAATATCCCTACTGGAAGAATAAGATGCGCATGCATCTTGAAGCTATTGACGTCGACCTATGGTATGTCGTCGAGAACGGCGTTCCCAAGGCTGGAGAAGGTATCACCGCTGCTGATGTCAAGAAATTCATTCAACTGGACTCTACTGCCAAAAATATCATCTGTGGTCATCTGACCAAAGGACAGTATGGCCGTGTGAGTGCTTTGAAGACATCTATGCTGGTCTGGGACTGGCTCTCCAAGGTCAATGAAGGAATCTCAACCCAGAGAGATCAGAGAATCAGTGTCCTTCGCAACCTCTTCAACCGCTTCAAGCAAAATGACAATGAGAATATCCAGCACACAATTGACCGACTCACTGACATCACAAATAAGCTTCAAGCCCTCGGCGCTACTAAGATCACCAAACATGAAGTCATCAAGACGCTAGTGAGATCACTTGATAGTTCATTTGACATTCTAGCCCTGATGATTCAAGAACGTCCTGATTTCAAGACACTCGATCCGTCTGACATACTTGAGAGGCTCAACACACATGAGTTTCAGCTTTCTGAGAAAAAAGATATCTACGGTCCAAACTATGGGCGAACTCGTGCCTTGAAGGCAAAAGCCGTCTCCTCATCTGAAGAAGAATCTGACAGCAGTTCTGATGATCCTGAAGACATTGGAAGGGAACTTGCTATGCTTGTCAAGAAGTTCCAAAAATTCACCAAGAAGAAAGGCTTCAGAAAGTCTTCCCGATCAAGCTCAAGGAATGATGAAGCTTCTGCTCATGACTACAAGAAGAAAACATGTCACAAGTGCAAGAAACTTGGCCACTTCATCTCTGAGTGTCCACAATGGGACAATGAGAACAAAAAGAAGAAGAAGAGCAAGGAATATGACTCTGACAACAAGAAGAAGAAATACTCAAAGTCTTCTTCCAAGTCTTCCTCAAAGTATTCATCACACAAGAAGAGCTCATCTGGCAAGGCACGTGCGTTTGTTGGCAAGGAAATGGATTCAGAGGAGGAGTCCGCTTCTGAGGAGGCGGAGGTGGAGTCTGAGGAGGAGTTCGATTCAGGCGTCGCGAGTCTGGCTACAGCATACGTTGCCAAGTCCATCTTCAACACTGAAGACAATGACCTCATCACCGACACCGATGCAAATGACAAGGACTACTCCGCTTCTACCTACTGCTTCATGCCACGCGGTGCCAAGGTAAACACACGCACCACTCACTATCAAACATCTAGTGACGATGACTCTGATTGTGGTTCAAAACCCAGCTACAAAACACTTGCTAAAATTGCAACTGAACAACAGAAAGCTATGGAACATATTCAAAAACTGTTAGACAGAAGCGATGATCTGTTAGGTGCTGAAATGACTCGATCTGAATCCTTAATTGAAGACATAAAAAATCTTCACGTTAAGTATCAGGAACTTGAAAATCGTCATGAAACTCTCTCAACAACTCATGAAAAGCTTTCCTATGATTATCTTCAAAGGAAGCAAGATCTTGAGAAATTGAGAGCGGTTCATGAAGATCTTCAAAAGGAAAACGAGTCACTTCGCGCCAAACAGATCAGTCCCGCTCAGGAAGGATTTGAACCACCATGTCTTAAATGTATTGAGCGTGATAATGCTACTTCTGTTGCTGAATGTTCTACTGCTACTACTGTTGCAATATCTTCAACTGTTGATGTGGTAACTAACCCCTCTACTGAGCATACCACTGCTATTGCTGATGAGAATGCTAGGTTGAAGACATTGCTTGAAACAGGGATGTACAAAAGTCTTAAAGGGCATCAGACACTATGTGATGTCCTCAAAAAGCAGATACTGAACCGAAACCCGAGGAAAGAGGGTGTTGGGTTCGTAAGGAAAATGAATGCTGATGGCTCTTACTGGAAACCTGAGCAGTACCCAAAACCATGTGGGTTGCTGCAAAGGAACCTTCAGCAGACCCATCCAATCTATCTGGCTTCACTTGTGCTAACCCCATTATCATTGATGAATCCTTTGATGCAAACTATATACTGTTTAAGAATCAGAATGGTGAAGTGTTTGCCAGGTACATTTGTACTAACTGCAGGAATGGACCGCCTATGAAGAAGATCTGGGTTCCGAAAAGGTGTCTAGAGAATCTTCCTGTGAATGTCATCATGACACCTCACGTGAAGAAGACAAACCTCAGACCAAAGGCTTCATATGGTCCAAAGGCTTCATACAGACAGAGGACTCACCTGAGTCGCACTAACGCAAATGTTTTGCATGGAAACCTTACTCAGGCATATGAATATGAGAATGGTTCATCAAACCGCCATGTTCATAAGACCAAGAACTATTCTGCTTATCCTTATGAGTACTATTGTCCGCCTGCAAGACTGTTTGCTAGGGCTCCAAAGCCAAAATTCTCAGATGCTGCACTTAGACTTATTGCTTCTCAGCCACCCTTGAAGATGTGGGTGGCTAAGAAAGCCTAACTCTCTTTTGCAGGGAAAGGTCTCCAGCAGAAAACCAAAATCGTCTGACGCCATTGCTGGGGACCTTAAACATCTTGTAGGGCGCAAGATCAAATGCCCGAATGGTCTTACTATGTACTTCGTTCCTGAATCGCTTGCTACTCTCCCTATTAGTCCTAATCTGGATCTAAGCTTTCATAACCCATTGGTTCGTCAAATGTTTTTGCTTCACAATGCTCTTGGTGAAGCCTATCCCCCTAACTGCACTGTAGGGTACGACACCAGTGTCTTCAGAATGGATTATTGATAGTGGGTGTACAAATCACAGGACTGGCAAAAGAAGTCTTCTTATGGACTCAACCTTACGTCCATCCGACAAGAGCCACATCACATTTGCTGACACTGGTAAAAGTAAGGTATTGGGTCTAGGTAGAGTTGCAATCTCAAGGGATCAACACATGGATAAAGTCATGCTTCTTGAATCCCTTGGCTTCAACTTAATGTCTGTCTCAATGCTTTGCGATTTGAACATGATCGTAATATTTGGAAAATATCGTTGCCTTGTACTAATGGAATCTGACAAGTCTCTAGTGTTTGAAGGGTATCGAAAAGATTATCTGTACGTAGTAGATTTCTCAGCAGGACCACAACTTGCCGTATGTCTTCTAGCAAAAGCTTCAGAATGCTGGCTCTGGCATCGGAGGCTTGGGCATGCTGGCATGAGGAACCTCCACACCCTGGCAAAGAAGAAGCATGTCATAGGCATCGAGGGCGTCAAGTTCAAGAAAGATCACTTATGCGGTGCCTGTGAGGCAGGAAAGATGACGAGGGACAAACATCCCTCGAAGACAATCATGACCACTACTCGACCCTTCGAACTGCTTCACATGGATCTTTTCGGTCCCACTCATTACTCAACTCTTACTACTACTGCATGCCTCTATGGCTTCGTTATTGTTGATGATTACTCTAGATACACTTGGGTGCACATAATCCTTTACAAGACTGAAGTGCAGGATGTCTTCAGACGCTTCGCCAATCGAGCTATGAACAATTATGGCGCCAAGATAAAGCACATCAGAAGTGACAATGGCACTGAATTCAAGAACACTGGCCTTGATACATATCTTGATACCTTGGGCATCACACATGAATTCTCAGCCCCGTACACGCCACAGCAGAATGGCGTCGTCGAACGCAAGAACAGAACACTCATTGAGATGGCCAGAACGATGCTAGATGAATACAGGACCCCAAGAAAATTCTGGCCTGAAGCCATTGATACTGCATGCCATACAATCAATCGTGTTTATCTTCACAAGCTTCTGAACAAGACATCTTATGAGCTCCTTACTGGTAAGAAGCCAAATGTCAGTTACTTCAGAGTATTTGGCGCAAGGTGCTGGATCAAGGACCCACATCACACCTCAAAGTTTGCACCAAAAGCACATGAGGGTTTTATGCTTGGATATGGAAAGGATTCGCACTCCTACAAAGTCTTCAATCTCTTTCATTACAAAGTGGTTGAAACAGTGGATGTGCGGTTCGATGAGACCAATGGTTCACAAAGAGAGCAACTGCCAAATGTGCTAGATGAAGTTCCATCCAGTGAATCAATCAAGCTAATGGGAACTGGAGAAATCATACCTTCTGAAGCTCATCCTGAAGAAGAACTTATCATCTCAGCACCTGATCAACATGAAGATAATGCTCAGCCTGAAGACATTCCTTCTAACAATGACAATGATCAGCAAGAGCAAAGTCTTCGCCCTGTACATCCTCGCGTTGCCAATGAAGTCCAGATTGAAAGAATAATTAATAGCATCAATGCACCCGGTCCACTCACTCGTTCAAGGGCAACTCAGCTAGCAAATTTCTGTGGGCACTTCACATTCGTCTCAATAACAGAACCCAAAAAAGTTGAAGAAGCCTTCATGGAACCTGAATGGATTCAAGCTATGCAAGAAGAGCTTCAACAGTTTGAGCTGAATAATGTATGGGAACTAGTTAAGCGTCCTGATCCATGGAAGCACAATATAATAGGAACCAAATGGATATACCACAACAAGCAAGATGAGCATGGTCAAGTTGTCAGAAACAAAACTCGTCTCGTTGCTCAAGGATATACTCAAGTGGAAGGCATTGACTTCGATGAAACATTTGCTCCTGTGGCTAGACTTGAAGCCATACGCATACTGCTGGCCTATGAAAATCATCACAACATACTTCTATATCAAATGGATGTGAAGAGTGCTTTTCTCAATGGCAAGATTGAAGAAGAAGTGTATGTTGCACAACCGCCTGGCTTTGAAGATCCAAAATAGCCTGACATGGTATACAAGCTCAACAAGGCACTGTATGGCCTCAAACAAGCCCCTCGGGCCTGGTATGACACACTCAAATATTCCTGAAGAGCAAAGGCTTCATACCTGGTTCCCTAGACCCCACTCTCTTCACAAAGACATATGATGGTGAACTGTTTGTGTGCCAAATATATGTGGATGACATTATCTTCGGCTGCACCAATCAGAAGTACAGTGAAGAGTTTGGATATATGATGCAAGAGCAATATCAGATGTCCATGATGGGAGAGCTGAAGTTCTTCCTCGGTCTTCAAATATGACAAAAACGCAACGGCATCTTCATATCTCAAGAGAAGTATCTCAAAGATTGCCTGAAGAAGTTTGGTATGCAAGACTGCAAAGGCTTCACAACACCTATGCCAGCCAAACATCATCTGGGTCCCGACGACAATGGTAAAGAGTTTGATCAAAAGGTATACCGCTCCATGATTGGTTCTTTACTTTATCTATGTGCATCTAGGCCAGATATTATGCTTAGTGTTTGCATGTGTGCTCGATTTCAAGCGGCACCAAAGGAGTCGCATCACTTAGCTGTGAAGCGAATTCTTCGATATTTGGCTTACACCCCAACTCTAGGATTATGGTATCCAAAGGGCTCAGAGTTTGATCTGGTTGGATTCTCGGATGCTGATTATGCTGGTGACAAAGTTGATCGCAAGTCTACATCAGGCACATGTCACTTTCTGGGACGATCACTTGTATGTTGGTCTTCAAAGAAGCAGAACTGTGTATCTCTCTCCACTACTGAATCTGAATACATTGCTGCTGGATCTTGCTACGCTCAGCTTCTGTGGATGAAGCAAACACTCAAGGACTATGGCATTCATCTGAAGCAAGTGCCACTTTACTGCGACAACGAAAGCGCCATCAAGATCGCCAACAACCCAGTTCAGCACTCGAAGACAAACCACATTGAAATTCGTCATCACTTTCTCAGAGATCATGTTGTGAAGGAAGATATTGATATCATACACGTCAACACTGAAGAGCAATTGGCAGATATCTTCACCAAGCCCTTGGATGAGAAGAGATTTTGCAAGTTACGGTGTGAGCTAAATATCCTGGAATCCTCAAATGTCCTGTGATCAGGCACACATCCTAACCCTTATGCATATTGATGACTTAGATGTGCAACACACGAAGTAAAGTATATCTTCAATCAATGAAGACATACATTCTAAGTGTGAATACATTAATGTGTAATTTGACTTCGGAGCGCCACGATAATTGTGCGCCGTGTCTGGGTCTAATACTTCCTATACGGTGGGTAACGCCACCACCAAATGTTCTATTTTGAAGTGTTTCACTCATGGCATTACCTTGCAATGTCTTCACATTTGGTTTGGCTTCGATCTCAACATATCTTCATGATTATCTTCACTATGTTGATTATATATATATATATTGGTGTTCTGTCCTCTACAGCATTCACTTATAGCTATGTCTTCATTGTTGAATCTTTTGAACTAAGTGAATGTGATCGGACCCTAACCTCTCTATGCTTTCCATCTCAAATTCTATCTCTCCAAATCATATGCATTTTATTGAAACTGTCGAATGTCTTCTCTGCGTCCTTGTTAGGAGAAGATACAGAGACAACCATTAAGTCCGTTTTCAATGCTCATTCCTCCACATGAAACCCGGAGAAGTATGAACGACCACCCGACAATCAAGGCATGCGTGGGACGTGGAACAAACCCCAACATTCCGCATAATGGCCACGTGTTTCTCAGATGCGAATCGCCGGGGGCACCTGTGTAATAGCGCAGTGCCGCCCATGTACCTATAAATACACACTTCACAGTGGTCATTATCTCTTCTTCCACTCTCGCACGAACCCTAGCGCCGCCGCTAGCCCTCGACGACACCGGCGACGAAGCGCTTCGCTGCCGCAACCTCTCCGACGCCGTCTTCACGCCGACCGCGGACATCGTCCTCTCCGCCGTCGCCGTAGGTGTCCTCCGTCGCCATGTTAGGGCACGAAAGATCGAACTGCTCGGCCTCATCTTCCACTTCGTCTAGCAGTTCTTAGTGTGGTAAATAAAACTTCCTTTTTACAGCACCATTGATCCTATGGATTTGTCACTTTCTACCACAAGCAGTTTCTATTCACACAAGTTAGATCTCTCTCATACTGCATCTCATAACATGCCTAGTATATTCACTTATGCTTCACAAAGTAGTTAGATTCCTCACTTGTACTGATCTGTGGATTCGTACAAATCTGGAACCAACTCCTTATCTATGAGTGAATGTCTTCGCACGATGAGGTCAATGTCTTCTAAACTGATTTATCTTTAAAATCTTCTGAGAATGCATATGACCTCTTTCCCTTCCCTCGCACCTTAATGCTGTCACAGGTACATGTCCGTGGGAGAACCCCTTGGTTCTCATAGTCTGCATTCATTTGCAGAATTCTTACAGCATCACATTAATTCTCCCGAAGCCAGTTCCTGTTGGTCCAGCAAGCGAAAACCTTTGAAGCCTTTGAACGTGTTGAAGCCTTTCAAGTTAAAGTTTATGGCTTCAGAGAAAGCAGCAAGGAAGGGTGGCAGAAAGCGTCGTGGAGAAACATCCAGAGATCTGCCAGATGAACTCTCAGAACTGTACAAGACAGATCCTGAAGAGGATTACAATCAGCGCAAGACCCGAATCCAATGGATTCGAAGATATTGGGCAGAACAATGGTTCAAATACCGATTTGTAACCCAGGAATATGCTGAGAAAAACGCCATCAAGAGACCGTGGGGAGACATCCTATACAAGAATCTTCTGCCCAGGTCCAGAGATGAAGCCATTGAACAAGGCTTCTATCCCTGCATGGTCCGTGGGCCACGGCCTGCTGATGCACACCCATCGTCACTACTATGGTGTCGTGACGACAATCTGTTCAAGCACAACTTCCAGTTTGCCCAGAACTCAGCGAAGCAGAACAAGAAGACTTTGGGGTTAGACTTCAACCCTGGTCCCTCGGCACCAAGGGCAGATGGCACACGAGATGCAGAACCCAATGGCATTGGTCCTTTATACAACCTTGAAGGCCTCATCACCCGAATATTAGTTCAAGGGACTGCAGTGAATGAGCCTGCAGCTGACGCTGAATCAGAAGAAGCTCCTGCAGCGCCGAAGACAAAGAAGATGAAGAAGCCTAAAGCTTCAAAGCCTGCCCCCTCACCAAAAATCTCAAGGGCGAAGCCACTGGCAACTGCACCTCCTGAAGATAGTGTGCAGTCCGAAGACTTATCTCACATCTCCAAGCCCAGAAAGTCAAGATGCCTCTGCCTCACACCGGACAAGAGCTAACTGCTGCTGCCATTCTGCGCAATGACGACATTGATCTGTCAAGTGATGAAGATCTAGCAGATGACGCTCTTGAGCAACTCATCAAGAGCAAAGAAGAAGCAGAAATCTTTAATGATCTACCTCTCTTTGATGTGACCATCATCCACAACTTCATTGACGAGTGGTTTGACACGCCAAACATCAGCTTTGAAGATCTGCAGCTACCAATTGGCCTCGGTGTCGCCTTCCAAGGCGCCATTGTTTCAGAACTTGCTATTGCCCAGCGCATTGTTGAACTGAAACAAAAGATTGACTATGAAAAGGCTCAGTTCAAGAAGCATATGGCCAAGCTCAGCATGCAGGAAGTGAAGAACTTCAAGAATATGATGCACGAGCTCAAGGAAGCCTTTGTAAAAAAACGTGCAGAAGCTCAGGGTTCGCTTGAGCGCATGAAGACTCTGGCTGACAGATGTGTGCAAGCCTACGATGAGGCTGAGAAGCGCAAGGCCCTTGGGCGTCCTGGCATCGACCCTAGGATGGCCGCAAAGAAGAAGAACAAGCCTGCTACGGCTGAACCTGACGCACCACGGCAGGAAGCAGTTCCGATTGTCTTCCCAACTAGACTGACTGGCTCGAAGCCAAAAAGCCGGTCAATCACTTCAGAGCTCAAGAAGACAAGGACTGCTGAGGCTGAAGCTAGGAAGAGGAAACATTCTGAAGCCTCTCCAACTGCCCCCTCCAAGAAGAAGAGGAAGACCAAGAAAGATCGGGCTGCTCTCACAGAGCCCTTAATAGTTGAACCCATTTCTATGGTCTATCCTGAAGCTGAACGCCAACTGACTATCCATGAGCCTGCTTCCACGGAGGCTCATGAAGCTGGAGACTTTCCAGCAGCTGATCCCATTGCTGCTGAAGACATTGGTCAACATGACAATGTAGAAGATGGTGCAGTCCTTCCTCAGAACAACGAACTCATCAGCATTGGTCGTCCACTGACGCCAATTGCACAGGATGCTTCATGGGCAGATCGCCCACAAGAGGAAGAAGACTATGAGGCCCAACCCACTCCAACTCCACAGGCGTCGCCCACGTTTCGCAGGCTTCGCAAAGGTCCAAGGCCTCAAGTCTCTGCTGAAGACAATCCGGCTGCATCAGCCGCGGAAGATGAAGTCCCACAAGTTGCCACTCTCCTGTCCCACCAAGAAGCAGTTCTCAAGGAGAACGTGCTTGTGACCGACCCTCCAGCTCGTCAAGTGGAGGATGAAAATCTTGCGGCTGCCACAACCACCAATGAAGCTTATGTGGAGCCCTCCCCAACGGAAGAAGAAGACGGCGAAGCCACTGACCCCGTCACTTCTGTTCCTGAGTCTGCTGCCGGTCCCCAGTTCGACTATCATGTTGAGCACAGGCCTTAGGTACAGAAGCCAATCCCAAGATTGCCAAGGTTCCCAGGTCCTGCATCAGCACCTGGCTCCTTCAATATCAATTACTTCAGGGCAGACAACACATTCTTCGATAGCTCCAGGAACCCCTACTCAAGGGAAAGGATATCATCTGATCGGTTCTGGAGCTATCCTCAGCGAAGCTATTACTCATGCATTCTTTACAACCAAGGTCGCATCTTCCCACACAAGCGCCTTGACATTGAAGCCATAGCTGGTCTACCTTGTCTGGAAGAAGCTTTGGATTGCTTCAAGGAAGTTGGACTGCTGCCGTTCGTTACTGACCAAGAGCATTGGAATGAAGAGCTGCTGCTCCAATTCTATGCCACACTTCACATCCGCGGGTACAGCAGAAATCCGAAGACTTGGGTCCTGGAGTGGATGACCGGAAATGTTCATCACGAAGCCAATGCATTTGACATCATTGAGCTCACTGGTTTGCCCACTCCTGGCGATCTCTACGAGCATGGCTGTCAGCTGCATAGTGAAGCTATTGAGAGCATCTTTAAGAGGCCGGAACCTGATATGAGTCAGATGCTCAGCGTGATGAAGCCATTGCCCCAAGATGCTGCTTATCCAATAGAGTTCTTCGTTGAAGACCTTGAGTATCTGCCAAGAACCATCTATCACATCATCAGGCGAACTCTCTGGCCCATCAAAGGGCACTCTCCAAATGCCAAGCTTGAGGGTGCAATGAAGACTTTGGTCTTCTATATTCTTCATGGAAAATGCTTCAATGCACAGGAGTTATTCATCCGCCAACTTGCTACATCAGGCTCTAATCTGTTTGGCTTAAAGTTCTACGCCCCATGGGTAATGCGGCTAATTAAACTTCACTCTGATATCTCATATCAGCTATCTGCTCGCAATCATAGGATTTTTCTGCCTGATGTGGATATCTCTACTGAAGCCATCTATCCTGAGCCTGCAAAGGAACCTCTAAGTCTTCAGAATGCAGAGCATCAGAGTTTCTCATAGAACATTGAAGGAGTTGAAGCAGTCACTCGGGTGTATCCTTTGGCTGGCACTACACGTGCACCACACCCTGCGTCTACTGAAGCCACTGATAGTACAACTGCTCCAATACCCAAGAAGCGCACTCGTGTTCTCAATGACCGAGAGCTTCTTGTGGCTCTTCATCAGAAACAGGATAGGCATCATGACTGGCTGAAGCGTCAGATGAAAAGCCTCTTGGTGGAGGTTGATCGCATTCGCAATCTTGCCACCAAGAATGCTTTTGTTGCCCATGAAACCTGTCGCCGCACATGGAAAGGGCTAACGATGATGTGTTCTGAAGATGATCTCCAAGAGGATGGCTTCACTGAGCGATTCAAGTTTGACTCCACACCTTCTCGAAGAGCTGTGCTGCTAGGAACTCCATCCCTTGAAGACTCTGAGTTCTCTTCATCTGCTGCAACAGTGACTGCTAGAGTTATCGAGGATGAAGATGATGCTACTTCACCACCACCTCCTTCAGCACGCGTCAACTCTGCTCCAAGCTCTTCAGCACCGCCAAACACCACCAATGACCCTGCCACTTCACCTACTCCGCATGGGAACGAGTAGATGCTCTATGTCTTCAAACCTTTTTGGTCCTTACTGACAAAAGGGGGAGAAGCATATGAGGTTGATAGTCTTCAAGCGGGTCCATATGGGCGGGTGCTTTATATTTTGCTTCGTGCTTACAACTCTCGTTTTGCTACATTTGGTTCTTTGAGTTGTAACACTTAAACTCGATGGTCGTCTGCTACTTATCTGCCACTTTGTTTTGCGATGATAAATTCCGCATGTGCGACGATAAATTCCGCACTTAGATCATTCTACAGGCGTCCATTTTCCATTATGCATTGTCATTATCTTCATATACTTTCACATGCATAGTGGATTGTCATCATAAGTTGAAGTGGATCTCCACAAGTACAACCTGCCATGTGCATTTGCATTCCAAAAGCAAATTACTTATATGCACATCTTCAGGGGGAGCCCTTGCAACTTATGAAGACAATTCCTTATCCTTTACAATTTCACAGATTATATTCCCCGTTGAAAACTTCAACTAGTTTGTCATCAATCACCAAAAAGGGGGAGATTGTAAGTGCATCTAGTGCCACCCCTAGTTGGTTTTGGAGTATTGACGACAAACCTAGTTGAGGGACTAATGTGTTTATGAGAATTGCAGGATAACACAGGTAGAAGTCCCTCATTGATTTGGTTTTCCTACCAGAGATGACCCCTAAAAATGTATGAAGACATTGAAGTCAAAGGTGGTATATGAAGATATTCACATTGAAGACTATGACAAGAGAAGACACCACCTGAAGCCTATGGAGCTCGAAGACTTAGATCTTTCGTAGTTCTTTTTCTTTTGTGTTGAGTCATAGGAACCACCGTACTATTAAGTGGGGTCCAAGAGAACCAGTCAGAATGACTGAAGTGATGCCTAACCAAAAACCTATGTCTTTCAAGTGAAGACTATTGAGAACGAATCTTGTCCAGAGTCGGACAAGTCAGCTTTGCTTGTAGCCCAAGTAAAGTTGTCGTGTGAGTTTGAAATCTGACCGTTGGAACACGTGTCAGTTCCTTAGTGACCCAGGGCCATTTCGGACAAATCAGGTTGGGTTGACAAGTGGTTATAAATAGCCCACCCCCCACAACCATAAATGGTTGGCTGCTCAGATTAAGAGTACGGTTTTGTCGTTTGAGAGCAACCCACCTCGAAGCCTTTGAGAGAGAATTCCTTGCGAAGATAAAGCCCTAACCACCCAGAGCCAAAGAGAATTGGGCATCACTTAAGTCTTCTTGTCTGTGTGATCTGAAGACTTATTACACTTGAGGACTATGCATCCTCCAGCCGGTTAGGCGTCGCGTTCTGAGCATCCAAGAGACATTGTGGATTGCCGGTGAACGAAGTCTGTGAAGGTTTGGAAGTCTACCTTGAAGACTTACCAGAGTGATTGGGCGAGGTCTGTGTGACCTTAGCTCAAGGGGAATACGGTGAGGATTGGGTGTCCTGAGCTGCGTGTTCAGGACTGGGTGTCCGGGACTGTGTGTCCTAAGGTTTAAATACCTAGCCACCCCAACCAGACGTACAGTTGTCACAGCAACTGGAACTGGTCCAACAAATCATTGTCTTCAACGAGTCACTAGTTTCATCCCCTTCCCTTTACTTACTGTTGCTCCTTGTGAAGTCATTGTATGTTTGCACTATCTTTTGTCTTCACTGAGTGACTGCATGTTCTGTATGGCTTCATAATATCTTCCTACCTGATCCTTACTACATTGCTGCTATTAAGTTATTGTGCTTTCACTTTATTGAATACTTGACTATGGCTTGCCTAGTGTAGTCTACCTTCCGCTGCATGGTAATAGGTTTATTTCTATCGTTTGTCTTCATAACTTCCATGTTTTGAAGACTTTCATAAAAATCGCCTATTCACCCCTCCTCTAGTCGATATAACGCACTTTCACGAGGCCATATCTATTATATGCTAGGCTCGTCAAGTTTAACCTGAGTATTCCGCGTGTGCAACTGTTTTGCGCCCGTTGTATTTGAACGTAGAGCCTTTCCCACCCGATCATCACGTGGTGTCTCAGCACGAAGAACTTTCGCAACGGTGCATACTCAGGGAGAACACTTCTTGATAATTAGTGAGAGATCATCTTAAAATGCTACCGTCAAACTAAGCAAAATAAGATGTATAAAAGATAAACATCATATGCAATCAAAATTTGTGACATGATATGGCGATCATCATCTTGCGCCTTTGATCTCCATCTCCAAAGTACTGTCATGATCTCTATCGTCACCGGCATGACACCATGATCTCCATCATCTTGATCTATATCAATGTGTCATCACACGGTCGTCTCGCCAACTATTGCTATCGCATAGCGATAAAGTAAAGCAATTATTTGGCGCTTGCATCTTATGCAATAAAGAGACAACCATAAGGCTTTTGCCAGTTCCCGATAACTTCAACAAAACATGATCATCTCATACAACCACTTATATCTCATCACGTCTTGACCATATCACATCACAACATGCCCTGCAAAAACAAGTTAGACGTCCTCTACTTTGTTGTTGCAAGTTTTACGTGGCTGCTACGGGCTTAGCAAGAACCGTTCTTACCTACGCATCAAAAACCACAACGATAGTTTGTCAAGTTGGTGCTGTTTTAACCTTCGCAAGGACCGGGCGTAGCCACACTCGGTTCAACTAAAGTTGGAGAAACTAACACCCGCCAGCCACCTGTGTGCAAAGCACGTCGGTAGAACCAGTCTCGCGTAAGCGTACGCGTAATGTCGGTCCGGGCCGCTTCATCCAACAATACCGCTGAACCAAAGTATGACATGCTGGTAAGCAGTATGACTTATATCGCCCACAACTCACTTGTGTTCTACTCGTGCATATAACATCAACACATAAAACCTAGGCTCGGATACCACTGTTGGAGAACGTAGTAATTTCAAAAAAATCCTATGCACACGCAAGATCATGGTGATGCATAGCAACAAGAGGGGAAAGTGTTATCTACGTACCCTCTTAGATCGACAGTGGAGGCGTTATGACAACGCGGTTGATGTAGTCGTACGTCTTCACGGCCCGACCGATCAAGCACGGAAACTATGGCACCTCCGAGTTCTAGCACACGTTCAGCTCGATGACGATCCCCGGACTCCGATCCAGCAAAGTATCGGGGAAGAGTTCCGTCAACACGACGGCGTGGTGACGATCTTGATGTTCTACTGTCGCAGGGCTTCGCCTAAGCACCGCCACAATATTATCGAGGATTATGGTGGAGGGGGGCACCGCACACGGCTAAGAGAACGATCATGAAGATCAACCTGTGTCTAGAGGTGCCCCCCTGCCCCCGTATATAAAGGAGCAAGGGGGGAGGAGGCTGGCCCTAGGAGGGGTGCGCCAGGGGAGTAGGATTCCTACTCCTAGTTGGAGTAGGTTTCCTCCTTTCCTAGTCCAACTAGGAGAAGGGGGGAAAGGGGGGAAGAGGGGAAGGAAGGGAGAGAGGGGCCGCGCCCCAAACCCCTTGTCCAATTCGGACTGGGCTTGGGAGGGGCGTGCGCCACCTCCTGGTCCTTCCCACTAAGGCCCATTAAGGCCCATTGCTTCTTCCTCGTATTCCCGTAACTCCCCGGTACCTTCGAAAATACCCGAATCACTCGGAACCTTTCCGATGTCCGAATATAGTCGTCCAATATATCGATCTTTACGTCTCGACCATTTCGAGACTCCTCGTCATGTTGTCGATCTCATCCGGGACTCCGAACTCCTTCCGTACATCAAAACTTATAAACTCATAATATAACTATCATCGAAACCTTAAGCGTGCGGACCCTACGGGTTCGAGAACAATGTAGACATGACCGAGACATGTCTCCGGTCAATAACCAATAGCGGAACCTGGATGCTCATATTGGCTCCCACATATTCTACGAAGATCTTTATCGGTCAGACCGCATAACAACATACGGTGTTCCCTTTATCATCGGTATGCTACTTTGCCCGAGATTCGATCGTCGGTATCTTAATACCTAGTTCAATCTCGTTACCGAAAAGTTCTCTTTACTCATTCCGTAATACATCATCTCACAACTAATTCATTGTTGCAATGCTTGCAAGGCTTATGTGATGTGCATTACCGAGAGGGCCTAGAGATACCTTTCCGACAATCGGAGTGACAAATCCTAATCTCGAAATACGCCAACCCAACATGTACCTTTGGAGACACCTGTAGAGCTCCTTTATAATCACCCAGTTACGTTGTGACATTTGGTATCACACAAAGTGTTCCTCCGGCAAACGGGAGTTGCATAATCTCATAGTCATAGGAACATGTATAAGTCATGAAGAAAGCAATAGCAACATACTAAACGATCGGGTGCTAAGCTAATGGAATGGGTCATGTCAATCACATCATTCTTCTAATGATGTGATCCCGTTAATCAAATAACAACTCTTTTGTTCATGGTTAGGAAACATAACCATCTTCGATTAACGAGCTAGTCAAGTAGAGGCATACTAGTGACACTCTGTTTGTCTATGTATTCACACATGTATTATGTTTCCGGTTAATACAATTCTAGCATGAATAATAAACATTTATCATGATATAAGGAAATAAACAATAACTTTATTATTGCCTCTAGGGCATATTTCCTTCACCCCCTACCTCGTGGGCACCTCGTGTGCTCTCCGGACTCTGTTTTCTTACAGGTCACGTATTTTGGTCGGTAAAAATTCATTATATAATCTCCTGGAGGTTTTGACTCCCGTATCACGCAAAAATCTTCTGTCTTTGTTTCGAGCTGTTTTCTGTCAGGGTTCTCAAGGCCAGGCACTATGTCGTCTCCCTCCTCCTCCAACCATGAGGGCAATGATGCTTGGCTAATGAAGATAGAGCTGAAGAGAGAAGAACCTATGGAGATTAACAAGGATGAAGGGATCAAGAAGGCCATGGAGGACCAAGTCCCAGCAACAGAAGACACCCTTCAACTGGATCACAATCTTCTTACCCCAACAGAAATCGAAGCTTTCAAGATGATTGAGTTAGCTCGTATACAAAATAAGTATCTCACACGTGAAAATATTTTGTTGAAGGAGCATATCATCGCACTCAAGGGCATTATCCGCAAGCTAGAAGACCTCCTACGCTCGATGTGCGACTATCCATCATCAACAACACCACCTTCTTCACCAACAAAGAAGAATTGAGTATCTGGTATGGGCACTCCACTTGGCAACGACCAAGCTTGGGGGAGTGCCCCGGTATCGTATCACCATCACTTTTATCTTTACCGTTTTCTTAGTTCGATCCTTTTGGTAATATCTTGATCTAGTAGAATAAAAGTTTTTAGTATGATCTAGTTGTGAGTTTTGCTTTACTATCCTTCTATGTAATCGAGTCCGTGAGTTATATAATAAATATTAGTGTTGAGCCAAGGGCTTGATTATTTTGCCATGATCATAAGTGAATAAAAGAAAAGAGAAAGAATAAAAAGAAACAAAGAGATCATATGGGTCTTATGGATAGTAATGAGCTCACATAGAAAAAGTATGATGAATAAAAGTTGTTAAGGGTTGACAAACATAGTTTTGGTCATAGTTGCAATTAATAGGAAGTAATAAAGAAAGAGAGGTCTTCACATATAAATATACTATCTTGGACATATTTTATGATTGTGAGCACTCATTAAAGTATGACATGCTAAAGAGTTGACGTTGGACAAGGAAGACAACGTAATAGGTTATGTTTTCTTACATCTGAGATAAATTATATTGTCTTGGATCTTCCAACATGATGAGCTTGCCTTTCCCCCTCATGCTAGCCAAATTCATTGCACCAAGTAGAGATACTACTTGTGCTTCCAAATACCCTTAAACCAGTTTTGCCATAAGAGTCCACCATATCTACCTATGGATTGAGTAAGATCCCTCAAGTAAGTTGTCATCGGTGCAAGCAATAAAAATTGCTCTCTAAATATGTATGATTGATTGGTGTGGGGGAAATAAGCTTTATACAATCGTGTGATATGGAAGTAATAAAAGCAACAGACTGCATAATAAAGCTCCATATCACAAGTGGCAATATAAAGTGACGTTCTTTCGCGTTAGGATTTTGTGCATCCAACCATAAAAGCGCATGGCAACCTCTGCTTCCCTCTGCGAAGGGCCTATCTATTACTTTTATCTCCTACATTGCATAAAAGTCACGGTGATCTTCACCCTTCCTTTTTACATTTTATCCTTTGGCAAGCACATTATGTTGGAAAGATCCTGGTATATATAGCTAATTGGATGTGAGTTTTCATGAACTATTACTGTTGACATTACCCTTGAGGTAAAACGTTGGGAGGCAAAACTATAAGCCCCTATCTTTCTCTGTGTTCGATTAAAACTCTATACCCATAAGTATTGCGTGAGTGTCAGCAATTGTGAAAGATTATATGATAGTTGAGTATGTGGACTTGCTGACAAGCTCTTATACATTGACTCTTTCCTATGTTATGATAAATTGCAATTGCTTCAATGACTGAGATTATAGTTTGTTAGTTTTCAATGAAGTTTACAATTCATACTTGATATTGTGATTGAATTATTACTCTAGCATTAGAGATTATATGGCAATAATTATATAAGTTGCTGTTCTAAGAATGATCATGATGCCCTCGTGTCCGTATTTTATTTTTATCGACACCTCTATCTCTAAACATGTGGATATATTTTTCGATTTCGGCTTTTCGCTTGAGGACAAGCGAGGTATAAGCTTGGGGGAGTTGATACGTCCATTTTGCATCATGCTTTTATATCAATATTTATTGCATTATGGGCTGTTATTACACATTATGTCACAATACTTATGCCTATTCTCTCTTATTTTACAAGGTTTACATAAAGAGGGAGAATGCCGGCAGCAGGGATTTTGGCTGGAAAAGGAGCAAATATTAGAGACCTATTCTGCACAGCTCCAAAAGTCCTGAAACTTCACGGATGATGTTTCCTAAATATATAAAAAAACATTGAGCGCAAGAACTTCACCAGGGGGGCCACACCCTGCCCACGAGGGTGGGGGCGCGCCCTACCCCCCTGGGCGCGCCCCCTACCTCATGGGCCCCCTGGTGGCCCTCCGGTGACCATCTTCTTCTATATGGACTCTTTAGATGGGAAAATAATCATAAGACATCTTCTCGGACGAAACTCCGTTGCCATGAGGCGGAACCTTGGCGGAACCAATCTAGGGTTCTGGCGGGGCCATTCTGCCGAGGAAACTTCCCTCCTGGAGGGGGAAATCATCGCCATCGTCATCACCAACGCTCCTCTCATCGGGAGAGGGCAATCTCCATCAACATCTTCATCAGTACCATCTCATCTCAAAACCCTAGTTCATCTCTTGTATCCAATTCTTGTCTCCAAGTCCGGGGTTGGTGCTAGTAGGTTGCTAGTAGTGTAAATTACTCCTTGTAGTTGATGCTAGTTGGTTTAATTGGTGGAAGATCATATGTTGAGATCCTATATGCATATTAATACCCCTCTGATTATGAACATGTGTATCCTTTGTGAGTAGTTACTTTTGTTCCTGAGGACATGGGAGAAGTCTTGCTATTAGTAGCCATGTGAATTTGGTATTCGTTCGATATTTTGATGAGATGTATGTTGTCTCTCCTCTAGTGGTGTTATGTGAACGTCAACTACATGACACTTCACCATTGTTTGGGCCTAGAGGAAGGCATTGGGAAGTAATAAGTAGATGATGGGTAGCTAGAGTGACAGAAGCTTAAACCCTAGTTTATGCGTTGCTTCGTAAGGGGCTGATTTGGATCCATATGTTTCATGCTATGGTTAGGTTTACCTTAATATTTTTGTTGTATTTGCGGATGCTTGCAATAGAGGTTAATCATAAGTGGGAGGCTTGTCCAAGTAAGGGCAGCACCCAAGCACCGGTCCACCCACATACCAAATTATCAAAGTACCGAACGCGAATCATATGAATGTGATGAAAACTAGCTTGACGATATTCCCATGTGTCCTCAGGAGCGCTTTAAATCATATAAGAGTTTGTCTAGGCTTGTCCTTTGCTACAAAAAGGATTGGGCCACCTTGTTGCACCTTATTTACTTTTGTTACTTGTTGCTCGTTACAAATTATCCTATCACGAAACTATCTGTTACCACTTATTTCAGTACTTGCAGAGAATACCTAGCTGGAAACTGCTTATCATTTCCTTCTGCTCCTCGTTGGGTTCGACACTCTTACTTATCGAAAAGACTACATACCCATATCTGCTTAAATCATCTGTGAAGGTGAGAAAATAACGATATCCGCCGCGAGCCTCAACATTCATCGGACCACATACATCTGTATGTATGATTTCCAACAAATCTGTTGCTTGCTCCATAGTTCCGGAGAACGGCGTTTTAGTCATATTTCCCATGAGGCATGGTTCGCAAGTACCAAGTGATTCATAATAAAGTGATTCCAAAAGTCCATCAGTATGGAGTTTCTTCATGCGCTTTACACCAATATGACCCAAACGGCAGTGCCACAAATAAGTTGCACCATCATTATCAACTCTGCATCTTTTGGCTTCAACATTATGAATATGTGTATCACTACTATCGAGATTCATCAAAAATAGACCATTCTTCAAGGGTGCATGACCATAAAAGATATTACTCATATAAATAGAACAACCATTATTCTTTGATTTAAATGAATAGCCGTCTCGCATCAAACAAGATCCAGATATAATGTTCATGCTCAACGCTGGCACGAAATAACAATTATTTAGGTCTAATACTAAACTCGAAGGTAGATGTAGAGGTAGCATGCCGACGGCGATCACATCGACTTTGGAATTGTTTCCCACGCGCATCGTCACCTCGTCCTTAGGCAGTGTTCGCTTAATCCGTAGTCCCTGATTCGAGTTGCAAATATTAGCAACAGAACCAGTATCAAATACCCAGGTGCTACTGCGAGCTCTGGGAAGGTACACATCAATAACATGTATATTACATATACCTTTGTTCACCTTGCCATCCTTCTTATCCGCCAAATACTTGGGGCAGTTCTGCTTCCAGTGACCAGTCTGCTTGCAGTAGAAGCACCCAGTCTCAGGCTTAGGTCCAGACTTGGGTTTCTTCTCTTGAGCAGCAACTTGCTTGCTGTTCTTCTTGAAGTTCCCGTTCTTCTTCCCTTTGCCCTTTTCTTGAAATTGGTGGTCTTATTGACCATCAACACTTGATGCTCCTTCTTGATTTCTACCTCCGCAGCCTTTATCATTGCGAAGAGCTCGGGAATCGTCTTATCCATCCCTTGCATGTTATAGTTCATCACGAAGCTCTTGTAGCTTGGTGGCAGTGATTGAAGAATTCTGTCAATGACGCTATCGTCCGAAAGATTAACTCCCAGTTGAATCAAGTGATTGCAATACCCAGACATCTTGATTATATGTTCACTGACAGAACTATTCTCCTCCATCTTGCAGCTATAGAACTTATTGGAGACTTCATATCTCTCAATCCAGGCATTTGCTTGAAATATTAACTTCAACTCTTGGAACATCTCATATGCTCCATGACGTTCAAAACGTCGTTAAAGTCCCGGTTCTAAGCCGTAAAGCATGGCACACTGAACTATCGAGTAGTCATCAGCTTTGCTTTGCTAGATGTTCTTAACGTCGTCAGTTGCATTTGTAGCAGGCCTGGCACCCAGCGGTGCTTCCAGGACGTAATTCTTCTGTGCAGAAATGAGGATAATTCTCAAGTTACGGACCTAGTCTGTGTAATTTCTACCATCACCTTTCAACTTTGCGTTCTCAAGGAACGCATTAAAATTCAACGGAACAACAACACGGGCCATCTATCTACAATCAACATAGACAAGCAAGATACTCCCAGGTACTAAGTTCATGATAAATTTAAGTTTAATTAATCATATTACTTAAGAACTCCCACTTAGATAGACATCCCTCTAATCCTCTAAGTGATCACGTGATCCAAATCAACTAAACCATAACCGATCATCACATGAAATGGAGTAGCTTTCAATGGTGAACATCACTATGTTGATCATATCTACTATATGATTTACGCTCGACCTTTCGGTCTCAGTGTTCCGAGGCCAAATCTTCATATGCTAGGCTCATCAAGTTTAACCTGAGTATTCTGCGTGTGCAAAACTGGCTTGCACCCGTTGTAGATGGACGTAGAGCTTATCACACCCGATCATCACGTGGTGTCTGGGCACGATGAACTTTGGCAACGGTGCATACTCAGGGAGAACACTTTTATCTTGAAATTTAGTGAGAGATCATCTTATAATGCTACCGTCAATCAAAGCAAGATAAGATGCATAAAAGATAAACATCACATGCAATCAATATAAGTGATATGATATGTCCATCATCATCTTGTGCTTGTGATCTCCATCTCCGAAGCACCGTCATGATCACCATCATCACCGGCGTGACACCTTGATCTCCATCGTAGCATCGTTGTCGTCTTGCCAATCTTATGCTTCTACGACTGCCGCTTAGTGATAAAGTAAAGCAATACAGGGCGATTACATTGCATACAATAAAGCGGCAACCATATGGCTCCTGCCAGTTGCCGATAACTCGGTTACAAAACATGATCATCTCATACAATAAAATTTAGCATCATGTCTTGACCATATCACATCACAACATGCCCTGCAAAAACAAGTTAGACGTCCTCTACTTTGTTGTTGCAAGTTTTACGTGGCTGCTACTGGGCTTAGAAAGAACCGTTCTTACCTACGCATCAAAACCACAACGATAAACGATAGTTTGTCAAGTTGGTGCTGTTTTAACCTTCGCAAGGACCAGGCGTAGCCACACTCGGTTCAACTAAAGTTGGAGAAACTGACACCCGCCAGCCACCTATGTGCAAAGCACGTCGGTAGAACCAGTCTCGCGTAAGCGTACGCGTAATGTCGGTCCGGGCCACTTCATCCAACAATACCGCCGAACCAAAGTATGACATGATGGTAAGCAGTTTGACTTATATCGCCCACAACTCACTTGTGTTCTACTCGTGCATATAACATCAACGCATAAAACATGACTCGGATGCCACTGTTGGGGAATGTAGTAATTTCAATAAAATCCTACGCACACGCAAGATCATGGTGATGCATAGCAACGAGAGGGAAGAGTGTTTGTCCATGTACCCTCGTAGATCGAAAGCGGAAGCGTTAGCACAACGCGGTAGATGTAGTCGTACGTCTTCAAGATCCTACCGCTCAAGTACCGAACGCACGACACCTCCAAGTTCAGCACACGTTCAGCTCGATGACGTCCCTCGAACTCCGATCCAGCCAAGTGTTGAGGGAGAGTTTTGTCAGCACGACGGCGTGGTGACGATGATGATGTTCTACCGACGCAGGGCTTCGCCTAAGCATCGCTACAGTATTATCGAGGTGGACTATGGTAGAGGGGGCACCGCACATGGCTAAAAGATCAAACAATCAATTGTTGTGTCTCTATGGTACCTCCCTTTTCCTTGTTGGATTAGGAGTGGAGGGGGAAAGAGGAGGGAGAGAGGAAGGAAAGGGGGGCGCCGCCCCTGTCTCCTTGTCCTATTTGGACTAGGGGGAGGGGCGCGCGGCCCTGCCCTGGCCGCCTCTCCTCTTCTCCACAAAGGCCCACTATGGCCCATTAAGCCCCCGAGGGTACCGGTAACCCCTCGGTACTCCGGTAAAATCCCGATTTCACCCGGAACACTTCCGATATCCAAATATAGGCTTCCAATATATCAATCTTCATGTCTCAACCATTTCGAGACTCCTCGTCATGTCCGTGATCACATCCGGGACTCCGAACAACCTTCGGTAAATCAAAACTCATAAACTCATAATATAACCGTCATCGAAACTTTAAGCGTGCGGACCCTACGGGTTCGAGAACTATGTAGACATGACCAAGACACGTCTCCGGTCAATAACCAATAGCGGAACCTGGATGCTCATATTGGCTCCCACATATTCTACGAAGATCTTTATCGGTTAGACCGCATAACAACATACGTTGTTCCCTTTGTCATCGGTATGTTACTTGCCCGAGATTCGATCGTCGGTATCTCAATACCTAGTTCAATCTTGTTACCGGCAAGTCTCTTTACTCATTTTTTAATACATCATCCCGCAACTAACTCATTAGTTGCAATGCTTGCAAGGCTTAAGTGATGTGCATTACCGAGAGGGCCCAGAGATACCTCTCCGACAATCGGAGTGGCAAATATTAATCTCGAAATATGCCAACCCAACAAGTACCTTCGGAGACACCTGTAGAGCACCTTTCTAATCAGCCAGTTACGTTGTGATGTTTGGTAGCACACAAAGCGTTCCTCCGGTAAACGGGAGTTTCATAATCTCATAGTCATAGGAACATGTAAAAGTCATGAAGAAAGCAATAGCAACATACTAAACGATCGAGTGCTAAGCTAACGGAATGGGTCAAGTCAATCACATCATTCTCCCAATGATGTGATCCCGTTAATCAAATGACAACTCATGTCAATGGCTAGGAAACATAACCATCTTTGATCAACGAGCTAGTCAAGTAGAGGCATACTAGTGACACTCTGTTTGTCTATGTATTCACACAAGTATTATGTTTCCGGTTAATACAATTCTAGCATGAATAATAAACATTTATCATTATATAAGGAAATAAATAATAACTTTATTATTGCCTCTAGGGCATATTTCCTTCATAATTGTGTAAACACACAAGAACAGGAAGCAAAAAGCAAAAATAAATTTTATTCATTGGGTTGCCTCCCAACAAGCGCTATAGTTTTATGCCCTTAGCTAGGAATATAGCAAGGATATAAGTTTTGTCATCTTTGGTTCGAGATCCATAAGATGCCCTCATGATTGATTCATAAGGTGGCTTAATTCTAGTTCTAGGATAGTGTTCCATACCCTTCGTCAAAGGAAATTGGAACTTAATATTGCCTTCTTTCATATCAATCACGACACCGATATTGCGTAAAAACGGTCTACCAAGAATAATGGGACAAGACGGATTGCAATCAATATCAAGAACAATAAAATCTAGGGGCACATAATTCATATTTGCAAGAATAAGAACACTTCCCATAGGCTTTTTAATAGTAGAATCCGCCCAATGCAAATTCAAGGAACATTCTTCAAGATTGGTAAGACCAAGCACATCACATAAAGATTTTGGAATTGTGGAAACACTAGCACCCAAGTCACACAAAGCAAAACACTCATAATTTTTAATCTTGACTTTGATAGTAGGTTCCCATTCATCATACAATTTTCTAGGAATTGAAACTTCCAATTCCAATTTTTCTTCAAGAGCTTTCATCATAGCATCAACAATATGTTTAGTAAAAGCTTTATTTTGTTCATAAGCATGGGGTGAATTTATCATGGATTGCAACAAAGAAATAAAACCGGTCAAAGAGCAACTATCATAATTAAAGTCTTTGTAATCCAAAATAGTGGGTGCATCACTCGCTAAAGTTTTGACCTCTCCAAACCCACTTTCATCAATTTTCTCAACAAGATTTTCACCCTCCGAAATATTGGGACGCCTTCTACCTAAACTTGACCCTTCTCCAGTCCCTTTTTCATCATTCTTAACTTTGCTAAACGAGGAATCAATAGACGAAACACCAATCATTTTAAGATCTTCATCATTTTTGCAAGAATAATCAATAGAAAAAGCTTTTTTCTAAAAATTCTCTTTTAGCTCTAAGCATAGCAGTTCTTTTCTTACTTTCATCCATAGAAACATAAAGAGCTTTAATTGATTCATCTACTTTAGGCACAAAAATTTTCATCTTGATATTTTCCACATCATGAGCAATTCTATCAACACTTCTAGACAAATCATCAATTTTGTTCAACTTTTCTTCTATTGAAGTGTTGAAAACTTTTTGTGTATTTATAAATTCCTTTATATTATTCTAAAGATCAGAGGTGTTCCTATTATTATTATAAGATTGATTTCCATAGGAATTACCATAATTGTTAGAGGAATTACTAGGAAAAGACCTAGGATTAAAATTTCCTCTATAAGCATTGTTGTTGAAATTATTGCGAGAAATAAAATTCACATCAATGGCATCACTATTTTACTCAATCAAAGTAGACAAAGGCATATCATTAAGGTCAATAGGATTACTTCTACTAGCAACCAATTTCACAAGAGCATCAACTTTATCACTCAAAGAAGAAATTTCTTCAACCGAATTAACTTTTTTACTAATAGGAGCTCTTTCGGTATGCCATTGTGAATAATTTGCCATGATATTATCAAGCAATTTGGTGGCTTCACCCAAAGTAATTTCCATAAAAGTATCATCCGCAGCGGAATCTAAAAGATTATGAGAAACAAAATTCAATTCCGCATAAGAAAATTGTATGACCATCCAAAGATTTAACCCATGAGTTGGGCAATTCCTTAGTGTCATTTTCATCCTTTCCCAAGATTGTGCAACATGCTCATGTTCAAGTTGCTTGAAATTCATGATCTGGGTTCTAGGGAAATAATTTTTGCGGGCAGAAAATACTTAGTGATAAAAGCATATTTGCACTTGTTCCAAGAATCGATACTATTACGAGGCAAAGAAGAGAACCAATTTTTTGCAGAATCACGCAAGGAAAACGGAAATAATTTCATCTTGACCACATTGTTGTCCACATCCTTTTTTTTGTATATCGCATAATTCCATGAAGGTATTAAGATGAGACGCGTCATCCTCATTAGGAGTACCGGAAAATTGGTCTTTCATAACAAGATTCAGCAAAGCAGTATTAAGAGTCAATTACACCCATGGTATTGGAACTTGGCGTGTATGAACACTTTGATGCTAGAACTTGCGGCATACATTGAACTGGTGTAAACACTTGGCTCGGGCATGCAAATACAGTGCAAATCGCATTTCAATACAAAAGCGGCGCTGCCTAGACTTGCCTGCATGGCGACAGTCCCACTGTCAGTCACCAGACAACAAATAGGTTGTTAATTCGCAAAAATAAAAACATCAGATTTTTTTCCTCACAAAAGAGCCCATAGAGCGGGTCAAAGTGAATTGCAAAAAGTTATATTATAAAAAATTGCCAAGGCTGGGATTTAAACCCGGGAGCTTAACTTCCTGTAGCGCTAGCTTAACCACCACAACTACCAAAGTTCCTTCTCTCAATTGGATAAGTTCTCATATATCCTTTGCACTATTATTTACTTTGTAAAATATATGTATATTATAATCATGTGTTTTAAATAATATATAAATAAAATAAATTACATAATAAAAATGAATGCTTTTATATAATGGATGAATATTTTATAAAAACTTTGAACATTTTTAAACATCTATGAGCATTTATCTAAATATATATAGAAAAAAATATATAATTACATTTTATGTTTTTGTTAATTATGCAAATTATTACATGAATAATTTTTCAAATTATCATTTAATTATATGGATAATTTTTTCACTAATAAGTGAATAATTTATATTGTAATTTTTCATTAATATATATTATACATAACATATGATTATAATTTACATATATTTTAAAACTTCTAAAAAGTAATAGTGCAAAATGGGCCGCACGGAGTGCATTCTGTTATAAGATTTAGAGGATATAAAATGTACCACCTTCATTCCTAAACAGAGGGTGTTTTTTTTAATTTTAACAGAATACAAAATTTATTTAAACACATGAACACTTTTTAAAACAACAAAAAAACTCATAAAGCATGAATGCTTCTGTATACTATGTCAATTAATATATATTTTTAAACTCTGAACATTTTTCAACTTATATAAGCATTTATTGATATATACAGGAAATATATAACTAATTTAATTTTTTTAAAATATTTATATTATTACATGAATCTTTCTAGTTTGTAATTTAATCATATGAATATTTTAAAGTAGAAAGATATTTTTGTATTTCATAAATATGATTTTAAATATATGCACATTTTTTAAATAATATGTGAAGAAGTTTGAAAAGTAATTTATTTCGTTTTGTGTATAATATTTATACTGCAAGAATAATTAAACCATATTTTTATTATTTTCTAGGGAACCATATTTTTATTACTGAGATTAGAATTTACGTAGCTTTTACAAGTTTCTAAAAAAAACAAGTGTGAACGGGCCGCACTGATGTCATGATACAGGCAAGCCTAGTCAGCGCTACTTTCATATTCAAACTCGATTTGCACTGTATTTGCACACTCGAGCCAAGTTTTTTCATCTGTTCAATGTATGTCGCAAGTTCTAGTAGTAAAGTGACCGTTCACGTCAAGTTCTAGCACCACTGATGTAATTGACTCCAGTATTAATATCACAAGTCTCCGCACTAGTGGCGGAGGAGCAAGCGGAGTGTCAATAAGATCATTGTTGTTGGTATTTGAGAAATCACATAACTTGGTGTTCTCTTGAGTCATGATGACCACACAACAAGATTGCACTCAAAAACAGATCCGGCAAGAAAACTGCAAATGGAAAAAGATAGGCGAATAAAACGACAAATTTTTGTCAAGTGGGGGAGAGGAAAAAGAGAGGCAAATGATAAATAATGTAAATTGCGAGGAGATGAGATTTGTGATTAGGAATCTGGTATATGTTGAAGATCCTCCCCAGCAACGGCGCCAGAAATTCTTCTTGATGGCAGCTGGGACTACGTCGGTATTTCGCCGGAGAGGGAGGGATGATGTAGCACAGCGACGATAGAGTATTTCCCTCAGTTATGAAACCAAGGTATCGAACCAGTAGGAGAACCAAGCAACACAACGTAAACAGCCCCTGCACACAAATAACAACACCTCGCAACCCGACGAGTTAAAGGGGTTGTCAATCCCTTTCGGGTAACGGCGCCAGAAATTGGCGTGTGACGGGAGAAAGTTGTAAATATTGATAGATCGAACGCCAAATAAAATAAATCATAGTAAGGTATTTTTGAATTTTTGGTTTAATAGATCTGAAAATAAAAGCAAGAAAAAAGGAGATCACAAAGGCAAATATATGAGAAATAAGACCCGGGGGCCGTAGGTTTGACCAGTGGCTTCTCTCGAGGAAAATAGCAAACGATGGGTAAACACATTACTGTTGGGAAATTGATAGAACATCAAATAATTATGACGATTTCCAGGCAATGATCATTGCATAGGCATCACGTCCAAGATTAGTAGACCGACTCCTACCTGCATCTACTACTATTACTCCACAAATCGACCGCAATCTAGTATGCATCTAGTGTATTAAGTTCATGGAAAAGCGAAGTATGCAATAAGAACGATGACATGATGTAGACAAGATTCGTTTATATATATGGCGGTAGATATAGATCTTGTCCTTTTATCCTTAGTAGCAACGATACATATGTGTCGGTTCCCCTTCTGTCACTAGGATCAAGCACCGTAAGATCGAACCCACTACCGGGCACCTCTTCCCATTGCAAGATAAATAGACCGAGGTGGCCAGACAAAATCCAAATATCGGAGAAGAAATACGAGGCTATAAGAGATCATGCATAAAAGAGATCAAAGAAACTCAAATACTTTCATGGATATAAAAACATAGATCTGATCATAAACTCGAAGTTCATCGATCCCAACAAACACACCGCAAAAGAGTTACATCATATGGATCTCCAAGAGACCATTGTATTGAGAATCAAGAGAGAGAGAGAGAGAGATGAAGCCATCTAGCTACTAACTACGGACCCGAAGGTCTACAAAGAACTACTCATGCATCATCGGAGAGGCACCAATGAAAGTGGTGAACACTTCCGTGATGGTGTTTAGATTGGATCCGGTGTTTCTGGACTCTGCGGTGGCTGGATGAATATTTCGTCGGCTCCCCTATGTTTTTGTGAATATTTGGGTATTTATAGAGCAAAGAGGCGGTCCGGGGGGCACCCGAGGTGGGCACAACCCACCTGGGTGCACCTTGGTGGGTTGTGCCCCCTCGGGGCACCCCTAGGTGCAACCAGGGCCCATTGCCTTTCTTCTGGCCCATATAAAATCATCGTAAAGTTTCGTGCCATTTGGACTCCGTTTGATATTGATTTCCTGCGATGTAAAAAACATAGGAAAAAACAGAAACTGGCACTGGGCACTATGTTAATAGGTTAGTACCAAAAAATGATTATAAAACATCCAAGATTGATAATAAAATAGCATGGAACAATCAAAAATTATAAATACGTTGGAGATGTATCAATACGTCCCTCTTATCTCTTCCCGTAGACGTCTTCTGCTCGTGTCGCTCGCATCGCCTCCAGGGGGCAACTCGGGGAACCCTAGCCGCCACCTCCCTCGACCTTCCCTCCATCCCTGCTTCCCCGTCGCCGCCAAAGGATGCCGGCGACTGAAGCTCGCCCGGCGGACGGCGGACGGCGGGCTCTCCTCCTCTCTGTGAGGGGGTCTCTAGCCGAGATGCGATGGCGATCTTGGCCGCACGGTGTGGAGGCGGAGTGGGCACAATTGGGCGGCGACCCGATGGGATCACGGCGGCGGCTGAGCCACCACGACCGCAGAGGTAGCATGGGGCCAGCCATGGCGGTTGGCAGCGGCGAACCTAGGGTTTCCCATCCCAGATCGGTTCTCCTCCATCATCACGCGGGCGCCTGGGGTGTCAACCCTGGGCTTGGCGGTGGTGGTGATCTCCTCCGTCGGAGGTGGCTGGCCTGAAGGCTGGTTGTCGGATCTCATGATCCATCATCTAGACCCGGCTGCGATTCGCGAAGACATAGTTGCCAGTGAAAACTGAGCTGACGATGGACAATGGCGGTGTTCTGTGTCGTTACCTTGATGATGGTATCATTGTGTAACTACTGTCGACCCACTCATGTTACCTCATGGGAAACCCTAGGATCTGGTCTTCCAGATCAGACGTTGGCGGCACTGCGGTGTCATTTCTCTCTTGGGAGTATCTTTTGTGGAGTAGCGCCGGAAGACAGAGGGCATGAGGTGGAGCGGCTTTGTCTTACACGGAGCTTCAGTGAAGATGTCAAGTCATGTCTAGCCGACATGTGCTACTTTGTGTCATGCCTAGGTGCTATGCACGACAGATCTTCCAGAGACTTCGAGCTGCGTTGGCTGATGGCACTTGGTGGCATGGTGTTGCGGTGTACCGACGTCGATGACGACGTGCTCGGTAGTTTGCACGCAGGGTGGTGGTCTCGTTGGGCACTGGGGTGGCGTCGACGGATGGCCAGAATGGCAAGGATGTTGTGCATCTCTTTCCTAAAGATGAGTCAACGGTTTGATGATAATGACGGCTTCTAAAACGTGTGCATGTGGTGTATACTTTATGTTTGCTGCACCGGCTGTAGATTCTGATACGTTGTGCAGATGGATCGGCGAAGACACCGGTTTAGATATGTGGAGTGTGAACATTCTACATTATCGAGTTTGTAGGTATGTGTAGTAGCTTTGGGTGGGTTGATGTATGTTCTTGTCAGACTTGTAGAATCTCTCCCTAATAATAAAGCACGGATTAACTTCGTCGAGTTCATCGTCACAATATGTTTCTTGCCGTGAATTTAGGCTTTCCGTTTTTTTTCATCTATATTATTTTCGCTATCCGAGGTGATATTATTTATAAGCCTTTTCGTACGTGTAGTTACAATTTTTTTGTTGGGCCATCTGTGTGGGCCATAAAAAATTGTCCGCTGAGGGAATTTTTGTCCCGATGGCTCCAACCATCTGAAATTTTATAGGCTTGTAATTCAAAACAAAGTTCGTTGCATGACTGAAATAGTACCACCTCGCTTTTCTATATGAAACTACAACAATTTACATATCTGGCGAGTTGTTTGTAAATCAGCGAGCCAGCCTGAGGATCAACAAATAGACAGAAAAATGGCCGTTGCCGGATGAAGGGTCGGGCTACCAAAGTCGTTGACCACGGAGGAGACGGGACCAAAGAGGAGCACTGAGGCGGAGGAGGCTGTCCAGGATGGACTTGAAGGCGGCCCTGGATGGTGGCATCGCCACTGCGGAGCAGAGTCGAAGACAAGGAGGACGGAGGCAGAGGAGGCTGTCCGGGGGGACTTGAAGGCGGCCTGGATTGTGGCATCGCTCGCCGGAGTGGCCTCTTGCCGGCAGCGGCGGGGAGGCTGCAGCGACACGAGGAGAGGAAAGGGCACGCGGGGGAGCCAAGTCGAGACGAGGAGATCCCTCTACGGTGTTCTTGCATGTGAAGATAAGGCCAGGCAGAAGTGGCGAATTAAAAACTACAACTCAGTAGTGCACCATGACAGGTAAACTCTCGAATACCACGTGAAATTTTTAATTTATTTTGTATTTGTTGAAATACATGCATATGCTATATATGTTTTGGTTAAATTTGAATTTACAAATATTTATTTTATATCCCGGTGCAACCCATGGACATATGTGCTAATAATTAATAAGATGGTTGTATTCATTGCAAAGACCGGGTTTTAAACCTCCTTTCACAAAAATAATAATAATAATGGTAATCTTTTCTACTAATTAGTTTGCCGCAACAGCAGCGTGCATCGTGATGAAGAGCTCCACGAGCTTGCTCACGTCCGGCATCACGGCCGCCACCGCGTCCAGCGCGCCGAAGTGGTCCGCCCACGCGGCCAGGAGCGGCATCGTGACGGGGTCGAAGGCCTTGACGCCCAGCATCGCCTCCATGGCGCGCACCCCCGCGAGGAGGCCGCCGAGCACGATGTCCACATACCCGGTGCTGTCGCCCCCGAAGAAGGGCTTCCCCTTGGAGACATCCCTCAGGGCCGCCTCCAGGGTGTTCAACGCAGCAGTCGCCCGTTTGTTCCCCTCCACCTTCTCCGCCTCCGTCTTGCTCCATGACGCCTGGTTCATCGCCTTCACGAGCTGCTCACGCACAAAACCAAACCGCGCCGGTGGGACAATTGCCCACAATCTGAAAGCACACGAACACGACGGGTCGAACGATCAATACCGTGTCCTCGATGAAGGCGGCCCAGAACCGGGCGACGGCGCGCTCGTGGGGATCGGCCGGGAGGAGGGCGGGGCCGGCACCGCCGAAAGCGTCGTCGATGTACTGTAGGATGACCAACGACTCGCAGACGGGCTTGCCGGCGTGGATCAGCACGGGGACCTTGTTGTGGACGGGGTTTGACCGCAGGAGCAGCTCGCTCTTGTGCCGGAGGTCCTCCTCTGCGTACTCGTAGCTGATGCCCTTGATGCTGAGAGCAAGGCGCACCCGCAGGACGTACGGGCTCGCCCACATGCCCAGTAGCTTCAGATCGTTTGCTGCTCCGGCCATTGTTGGTGTGGTGTCTGTCAACTCAAGGTCTCACTGAACTTTGCACGTACGTAGATTGTGTTTTGGTGCCTCTGTTTTAAGACTCCGGAGGAGAACACGCGAGGCATATATAGTCATATAGAGATAGAGCACAGCAGAGATTCTTCCGGTAGAACGGTGCGAAGGACTAGTTGGTTGGTTGATTCTTCGAACAGTCTAGTTTTCCGGCTTACTTTTCTGACTTGGTCAAGTAATCAGGTCTGAACATATGTCCCGCGCGCTTACAATTCTTTGACATGGACAGGTATGAGGGAGGCCCCGCTGGCAAACATCAGCCACACATTCATGTTTGTCCGCTTGCACACAAAAATCGTTCCTTCACTTAGGCCTGTATTGTGCAAGGCTGGCCACGCCATAGTATGCCAAAGTTGACTAAGTTTGGACTTAGTACAAGATTTACTGCACTTTGACCAGACTAAGAGAATCTTGCCAAACTTTACCATGCTACGTCACATGAAACTTGTTATTAAAAAGTTTGTTTTTAAACTAGGCAAAAGATTTGCCATTTTCATTAATTAAAAAGAGGGTATTGTTACACAAGTACCATGAAACGGCAAAATTCTAAACGGATTACTCTCGCAGCATTACATTGCTCTATTGCTTGACACCCGCAATAGCCCAAATAGACATTTCTTCTTTGATGATCCGTGTGACAATCGCCACCGGAGCCGCTTTGCTCCTGAAGACGTGCGCATTCTGTTCCTTCCAAAGTTCTCACCCCACAAGAAGAAGCAGAGAGGATAAGGCCTTAACCGGTCTGGTATTGTTCGAGAGGAGCTCATCCCACCAAGATTTAACCGTGCCGAATTGTGCCAAGTAGTCGTGGGAACAACAAGCCCAAGCCAGGAGAACACCCCATCCCAAACCCGAAGAGAGAACATGCACTTGAAAAGGAGGTGGGCAGCCGATTCTCGGACCTGATTGCAAAGCGGGCACCTGTCATAGTTTGGACATCCTAGGCGTTGCAGCCTATCTGCGATCCAAATTCTGTTTTGATTGACTAACCAGGCAAAGAATTTGCATCTGGGAGGAGCCCAAGCCTTCCAAATTGAGACCTGAAAGGTAGTGAGGGTGAGTCCAGCGAACTGCACCCAATATGCAGATTTAGCAGAGTAGTTCCCATCATTGGCGAGCTTCCATAAAATGCTATCTTTGACGCCCGGCTAGATGACAACACCTGCAAGCTTCTCCCACGAGGCCGAGAATTGCTGAAGGTGCTCAAGCGTGAGGGCGCTTTGGGTGTCAATTTGAGCTATCCAATGGTGATCCCTCAAAGCCTGGGCAACCATTCCGCCTTTCTTGCGAGAAATCTCAAAGATCTTTGGTGTAATGTCCTTGGGTCTTAGACCCTCTAGCCAAGATGACTCCCAAAAAATCGCTTTATTCCCATCACCAATCGTCACTTTGGTCGCTGTGGCAAAAGATCATGGTCCGCAGCCATGCACGACGTCCCTTGCCTGCACCACGCCCTCGGGGGCTCATCCCAGTCAAGCCAAAGCCACCGAAGCCGGAGGCCAGCGACAAACTTATCGAGATTTAGAATGCCAAGACCTCCATATTCCTTCTGTTTACAAACTTACTCCTAGTTAACCTTGCATTTGCCGCCAGTCACCTTGTCCGTTCCAGCCCAAAGATAGGCACGCCGTAGCTTGTCGATTGCCTTTAGGAACTCAACCGGAAGGTCGAGCGGAGTGATGTGATAGATGGCCACCGCTGTGAGGACCGCTGAGGAAGTCCTGGATTAGGGGGTATCCGGACATCCGGATTATATCCTTTGGCCGGACTGTTGGACCATGTGTTGGAAATATGCCCTAGAGGCAATAATAAAAGGATTATTATTATATTTCCTTGTTCATGATAATTGTCTTTTATTCATGCTATAATTGTGTTATCCGGAAATCGTAATACATGTGTGAATACATAGACACCAACATGTCCCTAGTAAGCCTCTAGTTGACTAGCTTGTTGATCAACAGATAGTCATGGTTTCCTGACTATGGACATTGGATGTCATTGATAACGAGATCACATCATTAGGAGAAGGATGTGATGGACAAGACCCAATCCTAAACATAGCACAAGATCGTATAGTTCGTTTGCTAGAGTTTTTCCAATGTCAAGTATCTTTTCTTAGACCATGAGATCGTGTAACTCCCGGATACCGTAGGAGTGCTTTGGGTGTACCAAACGTCACAACGTAACTGGGTGACTATAAAGGTATACTACGGGTATCTCCGAAAGTGTCTGTTGGGTTGACACGGATCAAGACTGGGATTTTGTCACTCCGTATGACGGAGAGGTATCTCTGGGCCCACTCGGTAATGCATCATCATAATGAGCTTAAAGTGACCAAGTGTCTGGTCACGGGATCATGCATTACGGTACAAGTAAAGTGACTTGCCGGTAACGAGATTGAACGAGGTATTGGGATACCGACGATCGAATCTCGGGCAAGTAACGTACCGATTGACAAAGGGAATTGTATACGGGGTTGCTTGAATCCTCGACATCGTGGTTCATCCGATGAGATCATCGAGGAGCATGTGGGAGCCAACATGGGTATCCAGATCCCGCTGTTGGTTATTGACCGGAGAGTCATTTCGGTCATGTCTACATGTCTCCCAAACCCGTAGGGTCTACACACTTAAGGTTCGGTGACGCTAGGGTTGTATGGATATGAGTATGCAGTAATCCGAAAGTTGTTCGGAGTCCTGGATGAGATCACGGACGTCACGAAGAGTTCCGGAATGGTCTGGAGGTGAAGAATTATATATAGGAAGTGCAGTTTCGGCCATCGGGACAGTTTCGGGGGTCAACGGTATTGTACCGGGACCACCGGAAGGGTCCCGGGGGTCCACCGGGTGGGGCCACCCATCCCGGTGGGCCCCATGGGCTGAAGTGGGGAGGGAACCAGCCCATAGTGGGCTGGTGCGCCCCCCCTTGGGCCCCCCATGCGCCTAGGGTTGGGAACCCTAGGGGAGGGGGCGCCTCCACTTGCTTTGAGGGCACTCCTCCCCCTTGGCCGCCGCCCCCCTAGGAGATCCCATCTCCTAGGGCCGGCGCACCCCCCTAAGGGGCCTATATAAGGGGAGGGGTAGGGCAGCCGCACCCTGAAGTCTTGGCGCCTCCCTCTCCCCTGCTACACCTCTCCCTCTCGCAGTAGAACGGCGAAGCCCTGCTACGGTGACTGCTGCATCCACCACCACGCCGTCGTGCTGCTTGATCTTCATCAACCTCTCCTTCCCCTTGCTGGATCAAGAAGGAGGAGACGTCACGCTGACCGTACATGTGTTGAATGCGGAGGTGCCGTCCGTTCGGCGCTAGGATCTCCGGTGATTTGGATCACGACGAGTACGACTCCCTCATCCCCATTCTTTGAACGCTTCCGCTCGCGATCTACAAAGGTATGTAGATGCATCCGATCACTCATTGCTAGATGAACTCATAGATGGATCTTTGTGAAAACGTAGGAATTTTTTTTGTTTTCTGCAACGTTCCCCAACAGTGGCATCATGAGCTAGGTCTATGCGTAGTTCTTTTTGCACGAGTAGAACACAATTTGTTGTGGGCGTAGATGTTGTCAACTTTCTTGCCGCTACTAGTCTTATTTTGCTTCAGCGGTATTGTGGGATGAAGCGGCCCGGACCAACCTTACACGTACGCTTACGTGAGACCGGTTCCACCGAATGACATGCACTAGTTGCATAAGGTGGCTGGCGGGTGTCTGTGTCTCCCACTTTAGTTGGAGCGGATTTGATGAAAAAGGTCCTTATGAAGGGTAAATAGAAGTTGACAAATCACGTTGTGGCTTTAACGTAGGTAAGAAAATGTTCTTGCTAGAACCCTCTTGCAGCCACGTAAAACTTGCAACAACAATTAGAGGACGTCTAACTTGTTTTTGCAGCAAGTGTTTTTGTGATGTGATATGGCCAAAGTTGTGATGAATGATGAATGATATATGTGATGTATGAGATCATGTTCTTGTAATAGGAATCACGACTTGCATGTCGATGAGTATGACAACCGGCAGGAGCCATAGGGGTTGTCTTTATTTTTGTATGACCTGCGTGTCATTGAGAAACGCCATGTAAATTACTTTACTTTATTGCTAAACGTGTTAGCCATAGTAGTAGAAGTAATAGTTGGCGAGCAACTTCATGGAGACACGATGATGGAGATCATGATGATGGAGATCATGGTGTCATGCCGGTGACAAGATGATCATGGAGCCCCAAGATGGAGATCAAAGGAAGCTATATGATACTGGCCATATCATGTCACTATTATTTGATTGCATGTGATGTTTATCATGTTTTTGCATCTTGTTTACTTAGAACGACGGTAGTAAATAAGATGATCCCTCATAATAATTTCAAGAAAGTGTTCCCCCTAACTGTGCACCGTTGCGACAGTTCGTTGTTTCGAAGCACCACGTGATGATCGGGTGTGATAGATTCCAACGTTCACATACAACGGGTGTAAGACAGATTTACACATGCAAACACTTAGGTTGACTTGACGAGCCTAGCATGTACAGACATGGCCTCGGAACACAAAAGACCGAAAGGTCGAGCATGAGTCGTATAGAAGATACGATCAACATGAAGATGTTCACCGATGTTGACTAGTCTGTCTCACGTGATGATCGGACACGGCCTAGTTAACTCGGATCATGTTATACTTAGATGACTGGAGGGATGTCTATCTGAGTGGGAGTTCATTGAATAATTTGATTAGATGAACTTAATTATCATGAACTTAGTCTAAAATCTTTACAACATGTATTGTAGATCAATGGCCAACGTTGTCCTCAACTTCAACGCGTTCCTAGAGAAAACCAAGCTGAAAGACGATGGCAGCAACTATACGGACTGGGTCCGGAACCTGAGGATCATCCTCATAGCTGCCAAGAAAGATTATGTCCTACAAGCACCGCTAGGTGAACCACCTGCTCTCCCTGCAGAACAAGACGTTATGAACGCTTGGCAGACACGTACCGATGATTACTCCCTCGTTCAGTGTGGCATGCTTTACAGCTTAGAGCAGGGGCTCCAAAAGTATTTTGAGAGACACGGAGCATATGAGATGTTCGAAGAGCTGAAAATGGTTTTTCAAGCTCATGCCCGGGTCAAGAGATATGAAGTCTCCGACAAGTTCTTCAGCTGTAAGATGGAGGAAAACAGTTCTGTCAGTGAGCACATACTCACTATGTCTGGGTTACATAACCGCTTGACTCAGCTGGGAGTTAATCTCCCGGATGACGCGGTCATTGACAGAATCCTTCAGTCGCTTCCACCGAGCTACAAGAGCTTTGTGATGAACTTCAATATGCAGGGGATGGAAAAGACCATTCCTGAAGTATTTGCAATGCTGAAATCAGCAGAGGTAGAAGTCAAAAAGGAACATCAAGTGTTGATGGTGAATAAAACCACTAAGTTCAAGAAGGGCAAGGGTAAGAAGAACTTCAAGAAGGACGGCAAGGGAGTTGCCGCGCCCGGTAAGCAAGCTGCCGGGAAGAAGCCAAAGAATGGACCCAAGCCCGAGACTGAGTGCTTTTATTGCAAGGGAAGTGGTCACTGGAAGCGGAACTGCCCCAAATACTTAGCGGACAAGAAGGCCGGCAACACGAAAGGTATATGTGATATACATGTAATTGATGTGTACCTTACCAGTACTCGTAGTAGCTCCTGGGTATTTGATACCGGTGCAGTTGCTCACATTTGTAACTCAAAGCAGGAGCTGCGGAATAAGCGGAGACTGGCGAAGGACGAGGTGACGATGCGCGTCAGGAATGGTTCCAAGGTCGATGTGATCGCCGTCGGCACGCTACCTCTACATTTACCTACGGGATTAGTTTTGAACCTCAATAATTGTTATTTAGTGCCAAGTTTGAGCATGAACATTGTATCAGGATCTCGTCTAATTCGAGATGGCTACTCATTTAAATCCGAGAATAATGGTTGTTCTATTTATATGAGAGATATGTTTTATGGTCATGCTCTGATGGTGAATGGTTTATTCTTAATGAATCTCGAGCGTAATGCTACACATATTCATAGTGTGAGTACCAAAAGATGTCAGGTTGATAATGATAGTCCCACATACTTGTGGCACTGCCGCCCTGGTCACATAGGTGTCAAACGCATGAAGAAGCTCCATGCAGATGGACTTTTAGAGTCTCTTGATTACGAATCATTTGACACATGCGAACCATGCCTCATGGGTAAAATGACCAAGACTCCGTTCTCAGGAACAATGGAGCGAGCAACCAACTTATTGGAAATCATACATACTGATGTGTGCGGTCCAATGAGTGTTGACGCTCGCGGTGGTTATCGTTATGTTCTCACCCTCACTGATGACTTGAGTAGATATGGGTATGTCTACTTAATGAAACACAAGTCTGAGACCTTTGAAAGGTTCAAGGAATTTCGGAGTGAGGTTGAGAATCAACGTGACAGGAAAATCAAGTTCCTGCGATCAGATCGTGGAGGAGAATACTTGAGTCACGAATTTGGCACACACTTAAGAAAATGTGGAATAGTTTCACAACTCACGCCGCCTGGAACACCTCAGCGTAATGGTGTGTCCGAACGTCGTAATCGCACTCTATTAGATATGGTGCGATCTATGATGTCTCTTACCGATTTACCGCTATCATTTTGGGGCTATGCTTTAGAGACTGGCGCATTCACTTTAAATAGGGCTCCGTCGAAATCTGTTGAGACGACACCGTATGAATTATGGTTTGGGAAGAAACCTAAGCTGTCGTTTCTAAAAGTTTGGGGATGCGATGCTTATGTTAAGAAACTTCAACCTGAAAAGCTCGAACCCAAGTCGGAAAAATGCGTCTTCATAGGATACCCTAAAGAAACTATTGGGTATACCTTCTACCTCAGATCTGAAGGCAAGATCTTTGTTGCCAAGAATGGATCCTTTCTAGAGAAAGAGTTTCTCTCGAAAGAAGTAAGTGGGAGGAAAGTAGAACTTGATGAAGTATTACCTCTTGAACCGAAAAGTGGTGCAACTCAAGAAAATGTTCCTGAGGTGCCTGCACCGACTAGAGAGGAAGTTAATGATGATGATCATGAAACTTCAGATCAAGTTGCTACTGAACTTCGTAGGTCCACAAGGACACGTTCCGCACCAGAGTGGTACGGCAACCCTGTCTTGGAAATCATGTTGTTAGACAACGGTGAACCTTCGAACTATGAAGAAGCGATGGCGGGCCCAGATTCCAACAAATGGCTTGAAGCCATGCAATCCGAGATAGGATCCATGTATGAAAACAAAGTATGGACTTTGACAGACTTGCCCGATGATCGGCGAGCGAGAGAAAACAAATGGATCTTTAAGAAGAAGACAGACGCGGATGGTAATATTACCATCTATAAAGCTCGACTTGTCGCTAAGGGTTATCAGCAAGTTCAAGGGGTTGACTACGATGAGACTTTCTCTCCCGTAGAGAAGCTGAAGTCCATCCGAATTATGTTAGCAATTGCCGCATACTATGATTATGAGATATGGCAAATGGACGTCAAAACGGCATTCCTTAATGGTTCCTTAAGGAAGAATTGTATATGATGCAGCCGGAAGGTTTTGTCGACCCTAGAATGCTAACAAGGTATGCAAGCTCCAGCGATCCATTTATGGGCTGGTGCAAGCATCTCGGAGTTGGAATATTTGCTTTGATGATATGATCAAAGCGTTTGGGTTTATGCAGACTTATGGAGAAGACTGCGTTTACAAGAAAGTGAGTGGGAGCTCTGTAGCATTTCTCATATTATATGTAGATGACATACTTTTGATGGGAAATGATATAGAACTTTTGGACAGCATTAAGGCCTACTTGAATAAGAGTTTTTCAATGAAGGACCTTGGAGAAGCTGCTTATATATTAGGCATCAAGATCTATAGAGATAGATCAAGACGCCTCATAGGTCTTTCACAAAGCACATACCTTGATAAGATATTGAAGAAGTTCAATATGGATCAGTCTAACAAGGGGTTCTTGCCTGTGTTGCAAGGTGTGAAATTGAGCTCAGCTCAATGTCCAACCACGACAGAAGATATAGAAGAGATGAGTGTGATCCCCTATGCCTCAGCCATAGGGTCTATTATGTATGCCATGCTGTGTACCAGACCAGATGTAAACCTTGCCGTAAGTTTGGTAGGTAGGTACCAAAGTAATCCCGACAAGGAACACTGGACAGCGGTCAAGAATATCCTGAAGTACCTGAAAAGGACTAAGGACATGTTTCTCGTTTATGGAGGTGACGAAGAGCTCGTCGTAAAGGGTTACGTCGATGCTAGCTTCGACATAGATCTAGATGACTCTAAGTCACAAACCGGATACATGTATATGTTGAATGGTGGAGCAGTAAGCTGGTGCAGCTGCAAGCAGAGCGTCGTGGCGGGATCTACATCGGAGTACATGGCTGCCTCAGAGGCAGCACATGAAGCAATCTGGGTGAAGGAGTTCATCACCGACCTAGGAGTCATACCCAATGCGTCGGGGCCGATCAAACTCTTCTGTGACAACACTGGAGCTATTGCACTTGCCAAGGAGCCCAGGTTTCACAAGAAGACCAGGCACATCAAGCGTCGCTTCAACTCCATCCGTGAAAATGTTCAAGATGGAGACATAGAAATTTGTAAAGTACATATGGATCTGAATGTCGCAGATCCGTTGACTAAACCTCTCCCTAGGGCAAAACATGATCAACACCAGAACTCTATGGGTGTTCGATTCATCACAATGTAACTAGATTATTGACTCTAGTGCAAGTGGGGGACTGTTGGAAATATGCCCTAGAGGCAATAATAAAAGGATTATTATTATATTTCCTTGTTCATGATAATTGTCTTTTATTCATGCTATAATTGTGTTATCTGGAAATCGTAATACATGTGTGAATACATCGACACCAACATGTCCCTAGTAAGCCTCTAGTTGACTAGCTTGTTGATCAACAGATAGTCATGGTTTCCTGACTATGGACATTGGATGTCATTGATAATGAGATCACATCATTAGGAGAATGATGTGATGGACAAGACCCAATCCTAAACATAGCACAAGATCGTATAGTTCATTTGCTAGAGTTTTTCCAATGTCAAGTATCTTTTCCTTAGACCATGAGATCGTGTAACTCCCGGATACCGTAGGAGTGCTTTGGGTGTACCAAACGTCACAACGTAACTGGGTGACTATAAAGGTATACTACGGGTATCTCCGAAAGTGTCTGTTGGGTTGACACGGATCAAGACTGGGATTTGTCACTCCGCATGACGGAGAGGTATCTCTGGGCCCACTCGGTAATGCATCATCATAATGAGCTCAAAGTGACCAAGTGTCTGGTCACGGGATCATGCATTATGGTACGAGTAAAGTGACTTGCCGGTAACGAGATTGAACGAGGTATTGGGATACCGACGATCGAATCTCGGGCAAGTAACGTACTGATTGACAAAGGGAATTGTATACGGGGTTGCTTGAATCCTCGACATCGTGGTTCATCCGTTGAGATCATCGAGGAGAATGTGGGAGCCAACATGGGTATCCAGATCCCGCTGTTGGTTATTGACCGGAGAGACGTCTCGGTCATGTCTACATGTCTCCCGAACCCGTAGGGTCTACACACTTAAGGTTCGGTGACGCTAGGGTTGTATGGATATGAGTATGAAGTAGTCCGAAAGTTGTTCGGAGTCCCGGATGAGATCCCGAACGTCACTAAGAGTTCCGGAATGGTCCGGAGGTGAAGAATTATATATAGGAAGTGCAGTTTCGGCCATCGGGACAGTTTCGGGGGTCAACGGTATTGTACCGGGACCACCGGAAGGGTCCCGGGGGTCCACCGGGTGGGGCCACCCATCCCGGACGGCCCCATGGGCTGAAGTGGGGAGGGAACCAGCCCATAGTGGGCTGGTGCGCCCCCCCCTTGCCCCCCCATGCGCCTAGGGTTGGGAACCCTAGGGGAGGGGGCGCCTCCACTTGCTTTGGGGGCACTCCTCCCCCTTGGCCGACGCCCCCCTAGGAGATCCCATCTCCTAGGGCTGGCGCACCCCCCTAAGGGGCCTATATAAAGGGGGGGGGGAGGGAGGGCAGCCGCACCCTGAAGTCTTGGCGCCTCCCTCTCCCCTGCTACACCTCTCCCTCTCGCAGTAGAACGGCGAAGCCCTGCTGCGGTGACTGCTGCATCCACCACCACGCCGTCGTGCTGCTTGATCTTCATCAACCTCTCCTTCCCCTTTCTGGATCAAGAAGGAGCAGACGTTACGCTGACCGTACGTATGTTGAACGCGGAGGTGCCGCCCGTTCGGCGCTAGGATCTCCGGTGATTTGGATCACGACGAGTACGACTCCCTCATCCCCGTTCTTTGAACGCTTCCGCTCGCGATCTACAAAGGTATGTAGATGCATCCGATCACTCGTTGCTAGATGAACTCATAGATGGATCTTGGTGAAAACGTAGGAAATTTTTTTGTTTTCTACAACGTTCCCCAACACCATGAAGATACAAGATTGAAGACTTCGTCCCGTGTCCGGATGGCACTCTACTTGGCGTGGAAGGCAAGCTAGGCAATACGGATATGTATATCTCCTCCTTTGTAACCGACCTTGTGTAACCCTAGCCCCCTCCGGTGTCTATATAAACCGGAGGGTTTTAGTCCGTAGGATAACATACAATCATACCATAGGCTAGCTTCTAGGGTTTAGCCTCTCCGATCTTGTGGTAGATCAACTCTTGTACTACTCATATTATCAATAATAATCAAGAAAGACGTAGGGTTTTACCTCCATCAAGAGGGCCCGAACCTGGGTAAAACATCATGTCCCCTGCCTCCTGTTACCATCCGCCTTAGATGCATAGTTCGGGACCCCCTACCCGAGATCCGCCGGTTTTGACACCGACATTGGTGCTTTCATTGAGAGTTCCTCTGTGCCGTCGCCGTAAGGAAGGATGCCTCATCTTGTTGTTAAAAACAACATTATCGTCGGGGGAGCCCTGGCTGTCAGCAAAACTCTCTGGCTAGGCAGTTTCATCATGACCGCCTGTTCGGCTGCTGCACCGACGATGACTTCTCGGGTCATCGAAAACAGCCTCCATGTCGGCTCGGAATTCGCCGAGCAGATGGATCCAATGGAGCTCTCTTCCCTAAACAAGCTCTTGGATCGCATCGCCGCCTTGGGAGTCGCTACGGACTATGATCGGATTGGGCTTAAACCTGATCAAAGGGAGATTAACTTTCCACCGGTCACACATCATGTTGCGGTCGTGGAGGAACAATGTGGCTATTCTTCCTCTATCTTGAGGACTAACTATGTTCGGATTCCTGCTCTCTCCGAGCCAGATACCCATTTTCGGGAGGACATCACCCAAGCCCTGAACCTAGAGTCAGGCAGCGGGCCAGACTCATCGGGCAACATCACGGAATCCGAACTTCCAAGATCGGAAACTCCTCGGCCCCTGGGTCTCAGATCGGGTAGGGGTTCGGACTTGAACCCACCCACCCACCTAGACATAAACGATCTTTCCCACATCAGGCAAGAGCCCCATGAAACAATACATCATTATTGGGCCAGATTCCTCCTTGTGATGAACAAGGTTAAGGACTGCCGCTAGGAAGACGCAGTCTCACTTTTCTGCAATAACTGCACGGACAAGGGAATCCTTAATGCCATAAGTCGCCGTGACATATCACGCTTCGCCGACCTGGCGTCCATAGTACGAAAGTACTGTGCGATGGAAAGTGCCTGGAAAACCGAAACGAAATTTTGGGATAATCCGGCTCCGAATATACACCCAGTCCGAAGTAAAAGGGTGCACAATCATAAGACACCCGAGTTAATTACAAAGAAGCAAAAACCCTCTACAGGGTGTGGAATCGTATTGGAGGGATGGCTCAACGGACCCTGCAAAATTCATAGTACAGCGGATACCATACCAACACACAGCCTTAGAGCATGTTGGATACTCCGGCAGGTGGCCAAAAGCGGCGAGGATCTTCTCATCCCAGATGCCGTAGAGCACCATCCCAGGGATAACAATACGGTATTAACAGTCTTTGAGACCTTCGCATAAAATAATAGGCGCAAGCGAACACTCCGCACCCTCGCCAAAATCTGCCACGTGGCAACAATAAATCCATGGGGTGACACGGTTATTACCTTCAATGCCAGTGACGAACCTAAATTCTGAACAGCCCGAGCACCAGCCGCACTGGTCCTCAGTCCAATTGTGGACGGCTTTCGACTCACCAAAGTACTCATGGACGGCGGCAGTGGATTGAACCTCATCTATGAGGAAACCCTTCAAAAAATGGAAATAGACTGGAACCAGATTGAGCAAAGCAGCACAACCTTCAGAGGAATCATCCCCAGTCGGGAAGCACGGTATGCTGGGAAAATCACACTAGATGTGGTATTCGGCACGCCGGAGAACTATAGGTCCGAAGAAATTACATTCCAAGTGGCCCCGTTCAGTAGTGGATACCACGCCCTTTTAGGACGGGAAGCGTTCACGATCTTCCAAGCCATACCCCATTATGGGTACATGAAGTTCAAAATGCCCGGGCCCAACGGAATCATCACACTCGCTAGTGATCCGGACACAGCACTCCGCGCCGAAAACAAAACAACCGCATTGGCCCACGAGGCATTATCCGAAGCCCTTTCAGGCGAGGAATTAACCGCGCTGCGCTCCACAGTGGACGGGGATGACGTGATACTTGACAAGAGATCCAAGTCCACATCTCTTAAACCAGCGGATGAAATAGTCAAATTTCAAGTCCACCCAACAGACCCTACAAAAACAGCCTCCATTGGGGTACAGTTAAACCCCACCGTGGACGCCGCACTACGAGAGTTCCTGCGCGAGAATTGAGATATATTCGCTTGGCACCCCTCAGACATGCCAGGAATCCCACGCAGGCTGGCCGAGCATAGCCTCAATATTCTAAAGGGGTTCAAGCCGGTCAAGCAGGCTCTTCGGTGTTTCTCTGAACCTAAGAGACAAGCTATGGGAGAGGAACTAGTCAAGCTATTGGAGGCCGGATTCATTAGAGAAATAAAACACCCGGACTGGCTAGCAAACCTGGTGATGGTACCAAAGAAGGACAAATCCTGGCGCCTATGTGTTGATTTCAAGGACCTCAACAAGGCTTTCCCAAAGGATCCGTTCCCCCTTCCCCCTCCCCTGCACAACCTCAACAAGACTCGTAGACGGGCTTGCCGTCGTGGATCAGCACGGGGACCTTATTGTGGACGGGGTTTGACCGGAGGAGCAGCTCGCTCTTGTGCCGGAGGTCCTCCTCTGCGTACTCGTAGCTGATGCCCTTGATGCTGAGAGCAAGGCGCACCCGCAGGACGTGCGGGCTCGCCCACATGCCCAGTAGCTTCAGATCGTATGCTGCTCCAGCCATTGTTGGTGTGGTGTCTGTCAACTCAAGGTCCAACTGAACTTTGCACGTACGTAGATTGTGTTTTGGTGCCTCTGTTTTAAGACTCCGTAGGAGAACACGCGAGGCATATATAGTCATATAGAGATAGAGCACAACAGAGATTCTTCCGGTAGAACGGCGCGAAGGACTAGTTGGTTGGTTGATTCTTCGAACAGTCCAGTTTTCTGGCTTACTTTTCTGACTTGTTCAAGTAATCAGGTCTGAACATATGTCCCGTGCGCTTACAATTCTTTGGCATGGACAGGTATGAGGGAGGCCCCGCTGGCAAACATCAGCCACACATTCATGTTTGTCCGCTTGCACACAAAAATCGTGCCTCCACTTAGGCCTGTATGGTGCAAGGCTGGCCATGCCATAGTATGCCAAAGTTGACTAAGTTTGGACTTAGTACAAGATTTACTGCACTTTGACCAGACTAAGAGAATCTTGCCAAACTTTACCATGCTACGTCACATGAAACTTGTTATTGAAAAGTTTGTTTTTAAACTAGGCAAAAGATTTGCCATTTTCATTAATTAAAAAGAGGGTATTGTTACACAAGTGCCGTGAAACGGCAAAATTCTAAACAGATTACTCTCGCGGCATTACATTGCTCTATTGCTTGACACCCGCAATAGCCCAAATAGACATTTCTTCTTTGATGATCCGTGTGACAATCGCCACCGGAGCCGCTTTGCTCCTGAAGACGTGCGCATTCCGTTCCTTCCAAAGTTCTCACCCCACAAGAAGTAGCAGAGAGGATAAGGCCTTAACCAGTCTGGTGTTGTTCGAGAGGAGCTCACCCTACCAAGATTTAACCTTGCCGAATTGTGCCACGTAGTCGTGGGAACAACAAGCCCAAGCCAGGAGAACACCCCATCCCAAACCCGAAGAGAGAACATGCACTTGAAAAGGAGGTGGGCAGCCGATTCTCGGACCTGATTGCAAAGCGGGCACCTATCATAGTTTGGACATCCTCGGCGTTGCAGCCTATCTGCGATCCAAATTCTGTTTTGATTGACTAACCAGGCAAAGAATTTGCATCTGGGAGGAGCCCAAGCCTTCCAAATTGAGACCTGAAAGGTAGTGAGGGTGAGTCCAGCGAACTGCACCCAATATGCAGATTTAGCAGAGTAGTTCCCATCATTGGCGAGCTTCCACAAAATGCTATCTTTGACGCCCGGCTGGATGACAACGCCTGCAAGCTTCTCCCACGAGGCCAAGAATTGTTGAAGGTGCTCAAGCGTGAGGGCGTTTTGGGTGTCAATTTGAGCTATCCAATGGTGATCCCTCAAAGCCTGGGAAACCATTCCGCCTTTCTTGCGAGAAATCTCAAAGATCTTTGGTGTAATGTCCTTGGGTCTTAGACCCTCTAGCCAAGATGACTCCCAAAAAATCGCTTTATTCCCATCACCAATCGTCACTTTGGTCACAGCGGCAAAAAGATCACGGTCCGCAGCCATGCATGACGTCCCTTGCCCGCACCACGCCCTCGGGGGCTCATCCCAGTCAATCCAAAGCCACCGAAGCCGGAGGCCGGCGGCAAACTTATCGAGATTTAGAATGCCAAGACCTCCATATTCCTTCTGTTTACAAACTTACTCCTAGTTAACCTTGCATTTGCCGCTAGTCACCTTGTCCGTTCCAGCCCAAAGATAGGCACGTCGCAGCTTGTCAATTGCCTTTAGGAACTCAACCGGAAGGTCGAGCGGAGTGATGTGATAGATGGCCACCGCTGTGAGGACCGCTGAGGAAGTCCTGGATTAGGGGGTATCCGGACATCCGGATTATATCCTTTGGCCGGACTGTTGGACCATGAAGATACAAGATTGAAGACTTCGTCCCGTGTTCGGATGGGACTCTACTTGGCGTGGAAGGCAAGCTAGGCAATACGGATATGTATATCTCCTCCTTTGTAACCGACCTTGTGTAACCCTAGCCCCCTCCGGTGTCTATATAAACCGGAGGGTTTTAGTCCGTAGGATAACATACAATCATACCATAGGCTAGCTTCTAGGGTTTAGCCTCTCCGATCTCGTGGTAGATCAACTCTTGTACTACTCATATTATCAATATTAATCAAGCAAGACGTAGGGTTTTACCTCCATAAAGAGGGCCCGAACCTGGGTAAAACATCGTGTCCCCTGCCTCCTGTTACCATCCGCCTTAGACGCATAGTTCGGGACCCCCTACCCGAGATCCGCCGGTTTTGACACCGACATTGGTGCTTTCATTGAGAGTTCCTCTGTGCCGTCGCCGTAAGGAAGGATGCCTCATCTCGTTGTTAAAAACAACATTACCGTCGGGGGAGCCCTGGCTATCGGCCAAACTCTTCGGCTAGGCAGTTTCATCATGACCGCCTGTTCGGCTGCTACACCGACGATGACTTCTCGGGTCATCGAAAACAGCCTCCACGTCGGCTCGGAATTCGCCGAGCAGATGGATCCAATGGAGCTCTCTTCCCTAAACAAGCTCTTGGATCGCATCGCCGCCTTGGGAGTCACTGCGGACTATGATCGGATTGGGCTTAAACCCAATCAAAGGAAGATTAACTCTCCACCGGTCACCCATCATGTTGCGGTGGTGGAGGAACAATGTGGCGATTCTTCCTCTATCTTGAGGACTAACTATGTCCGGATTCCTGAGCTCTCCGAGCCAGATACCCGTTTTCGGGAGGACATCATCCAAGCCCTGAACCTGGAGTCAGGCAGCGGGCCAGACTCATCGGGCAAAATCACGGAATCCGAACTTCCAAGATCGGAAACTCCTCAGCCCCTGGGTCTCAGATCGGGTAGGGTTTCGGACTCGAACCCACCCACCCACCCAGACATAAACGATCTTTCCCACATCAGGCAAGAGCCCCATGAAACAATACATCATTATTGGGCCAGATTCCTCCTTGTGATGAATAAGGTTAAGGACTGCCGCGAGGAAGACGCAGTCTCACTTTTCTGCAATAACTGCACGGACAAGGGAATCCTTAACGCCATAAGTCGTCGTGACATATCACGCTTCGCCGACCTGGCGTCCATAGTATGAAAGTACAGTGCGATGGAAAGTGCCTGGAAAACCAAAACGAAATTTTGGGATAATCCGGCTCCAAATATACACCCAGTCCGATGTAAAAGGGTGCACTATCATAAGACACCCGAGTAAATTACAAAGAAGCAAAAACCCTCTACAGGGCGTGGAACCATATTGGAGGGATGGCTCAACGGACCCTGCAAAATTCATAGTACAGCGGATACCATACCAACACACAGTCTTAGAGCATGTTGGATACTCCGGCAGGTGGCCAAAAGCGGCGAGGATCTTCTCATCCCAGATGTCGCAGAGCACCATCCCAGGGATAACAATACGGTATTAACAGTCTTTGAGACCTTCGCATCAAATAATAGGCGCAAGCGAACACTCCGCAGCCTTGCCAAAATCTCCCACGTGGCAGCAATAAATCCATGGGGTGACACGGCTATTACCTTCAATGCCAGTGACGAACCTAAATTCCGAACAGCCCGAGCACCAGCCGCACTGGTCCTCAGTCCAATTGTGGACGGCTTTCGACTCACCAAAGTACTCATGGACGGTGGCAGTGGATTGAACCTCATCTATGAGGAAACCCTTCAAAATGGAAATAGACTGGAACCGGATTGAGCAAAGCAGCACAACCTTCAGAGGAATCATCCCCAGTCGGGAAGCACGCTATGCTGGGAAAATCACACTAGATGTGGTATTCGGCACGCCGGAGAACTATAGGTCCGAAGAAATTACATTCCAAGTGGCCCCGTTCAGTAGTGGATACCACGCCCTTTTAGGACGGGAAGCGTTCACGATCTTCCAAGACATACCCCATTATGGGTACATGAAGCTCAAAATGCCCGGGCCCAATGGAGTCATCACTCTCGCTAGTGATCCAGACACAGCACTCCGTGCCGAAAACAAAACAGCCGCATTGGCCCTCGAGGCATTATCCGAAGCCCTTTCGGCCAAGGAATTAACCGCGCTGCGCTCCACAGTGGACAGGGATGACAAGATACTTGACAAGAGATCCAAGTCCACATCTTTTAAACCAGCGGATGAAATAGTCAAATTTCAAGTCCACCGAACGGACCCTACAAAAACAGCCTCCATCGGGGCACAGTTAATCCCCACCGTGGACGCCACACTATGAGAGTTCCTGCGCGAGAATTGAGATATATTCGCTTGGCACCCCTCAGACATGCCAGGAATCCCACGCAGGCTGGCCGAGCATAGCCTCAATATTCTAAAGGGATTCAAGTCGGTCAAGCAGGCTCTTCGGCGTTTCTTTGAACCTAAGAGACAAGCTATGGGAGAGGAACTAGTCAAGCTATTGGAGGCCGGATTCATTAGAGAAATAAAACACCCGGATTGGCTAGCAAACCTGGTGATGGTACCAAAGAAGGACAAATCCTGGCGCCTATGTGTCGATTTCAAGGACCTCAACAAGGCTTGCCCAAAGTATCCCTTCCCCCTTCCCCCTCCCCCGCACAACCTCAACAAGACTCGCAGAGGGGCTTGCCGCCGTGGATCAGCACGGGGACCTTGTTGTGGACGGGGTTTGACTGGAGGAGCAGCTCGCTCTTGTGCCGGAGTTCCTCCTCTGCGTACTCGTAGCTGATGCCCTTGATGCTGAGAGCAAGGCGCACCAGCAGGACGTACGGGCTCGCCCATATGCCCAGTATCTTCAGATCGTTTGCTGCTCCGGCCATTGTTGGTGTGGTGTCTGTCAACTCAAGGTCTGACTGAACTTTGCACATACATAGATTGTGTTTTGGTGCCTCTGTTTTAAGACTCCGGAGGAGAACACGCGAGGCATATATAGTCATATAGAGATAGAGCACAGCAGAGATTCTTCCGGTAGAACGGTGCGAAGGACTAGTTGGTTGGTTGATTCTTCGAACAGTCTAGTTTTCCGGCTTACTTTTCTGACTTGGTCAAGTAATCAGGTCTGAACATATGTCCCCCGCGCTTACAATTCTTTGGCATGGACAGGTATGAGGGCGGCCCCACTGGCAAACATCAGCCACACATTCATGTTTGTCCGCTTGCACACAAAAATCGTTCCTCCACTTAGGCCTGTATGGTGCAATGCTGGCCACGCCATAGTATGCCAAAGTTGACTAAGTTTGGACTTAGTACAAGATTTACTACACTTTGACCAGACTAAGAGAATCTTGCCAAACTTTACCATGCTACATCACATGAAACTTGTTATGGGAAAGTGGGCCTAGCCAATGATGCGTCTTGAAAACAATACCCACCCGACTTAGGGAAATTCACTAATTTTAAAAAAATGTGTGGCATAATTTTCCTATCAAAAAAAGGTGAGGCATAATTTCAATTTGGCTTTTGATGCTAGCTTATTATTTATTAATTGATTCACAGAATATTTTTTATCTACTCATCAACTGTCAAGGTAGACAAAGAACAACAGAAGTAAAAAATACATCCAGGTTTATAGACCACCCAGCGATGACTACAAGCACTAGAGCAAGTCCAAGGTTCGCCGCCATCTTCGCCCCTCCCTCATCGGAGTCGGACAAACTTCGTTGTAGTAGACAGTCAGAAAGTTGTCGTGCTAAGACCCCATAGGAACATGCAACCCGCGCAACAGAACAACAATCGTCACCGATGAAGAGAAGCATATATCAGAAGGATCCAACCTGTAGACACATGAACACGGACGAACAAAGACCGGATCCACGTGGGTCCACCGACGACAAACGCCAACCAATTCCCACAAGATACGTCGAAGAGAAACCTTCACATGTCCTCCAACAATACTAGAAACATCAGCAGGACAGAGACTAGGCGGGGAGAAACTTACTTCATGTTCAAAAAGTTGCCCCCGCCTGTCTCTAAGAACGATGCTAGCTTATTCATGGGAGAAAAGTTGAGTATTGCCAATCTTGTGGTACTCAGACTACAACACAAGCATCATAGGGACAGATCATCCATAAGGCCAACTCCAATGCATGACTCCAAATTGTCGCGTCCGTTTGGAGGTAAACGGACACAAACCGTGGTCCAACGCGCGGGTGCAAACGGACAAATGTCCTTTTTCTGTCCGCTTGCGACCCATTCTAGGCCCAAGTTTGGGCCGCGTTTGCGGCTGAACGAACACGCGCGTACGGGTGTGACGTGTGCCCTTGTCCGCCCCTGGCCCGCCCGTCGGTGACAAATCCCCTTTTCTTCCTCCGCTTTCCTTGATCCGCCCTCGGCCCCTCGCCATCATCGTCGCCACGCCCGTCGTCCACCTTGCTGTCTACCAATGGGCTCGACGTGCCCTTTCTGGCCGCGTCTCCACCACGACCGCAAGATGTTCTATGCTTTGCTCGCAAGGTACCATGGATAGCGGAGATGAGTACTTCTTTCACAACTTCATTTGTTCATCGGATGATTCGTCCTCGGACGATGCGGACATAGTGGTGGCAGCATTGGTCGTCCATGACCACATTAGTAGGATGCGGCCTCAGTTCAGGGGATCAATTCCCGTCCAAGCTCCGGCCTTGAACCGCAATAGGGAGAAAGGGCACGATATCCTCTATTCTGATTACTTTGAGAGAACCGCACTCTACAAACCGCATTAATTTCGTCGCCACTTCCGGACGTCTGTTTTGAATGCAAAGATGATGCCCTTGGCAAGCTTGGCTTCTCTTCTTACCAGAAATGCACTGTGGCTATTCGCATGCTTGCATATGAAATTTCCGGTGATCTTGTGGATGAATATGTGCATATGAGTGAGTCCACATGTCTCCTCTCAATGTATAGTTTCTGCAAGGCCGTGGTGGCAGTGTTCGGTCCTGAATACCCGAGAGAACCAAATGCCGCTAATACAGAGAGGTAGTTGACGATTAATGCCAAGAGGGGCTTTCCGGGCATTCTTAGTAGTATCGATTGTATGCACTAAAAGTGGAAGAACTGTCCATTTGCTTGGCAGAGGCAGTACAAGGGACATGTGAAAGATGCCACTGTCATACTTGAAGCTATGGCTTCACAAAATCTATGGATATGACATTCTTTCTTCGGCATGGCAGGTTCTCACAATGATATTAGCATTCTTCAGCATTCTCAAGTGTTTGCAAGGCTTGTAGAAGGCCACTGCCCGGAGGTCAACTCTGAGATCAATGGCCACAATTACAACAAGGGATATTACCTAGCTCATGGTATATATCCCCAGTGGTCCACTCTTGTGAAGACCATACCCAATCCGCAAGGAGAGAAGAGACAAAGGTTTGACGAAATGTAGGAGAGTGCTAGGAAAGATATGGAGCGTGCATTTGGTGTGCTTCAATCTCGATGGGGTATTGTTCGAAACCCTGCATTGACATGGAGCACTCAGAAGCTTTGGGAGGTGATGATTGCTTGTGTGATCATGCACAACATGATCATTGGGGATGAGCATGATGGCAGCATCTACGACCAAGGGTTTGATTTCCAGGCTGATAATGTTGAGCCGGAGCACTCACCTCCTTCAACCTTTGAACAGTTTGACCAATTTCATCGTGAGATGCGTGATCGGAAAACTCATACGTAGTTGCAAGATGACTTGGTTGAGCACATGTGGGATCGCATTGGCAATCAATAGATCTATCGGTTTAATATCTTTTTGTGTGCATAAAATTTGAGTGATTTTGTAAGACTGTTTGATATTTTAAAATTTTAATTGGATTGTAATAAAAGACTATTTTGAACATGTTGTTATCTTTGATTTAAACCATCTTTGCTATGCTTGATTATATTGTACTTGGCCTCCGGCGGACGAGATGTGGCAGAAGATGCGGCCGCGCGTTGGATGCTTGGTCGGTGCAAACACAAATCCGAACAGACACGGCCTCATTGTAATCCCTAAGCAGACGAAATCCGAACAAAACAGACGTTCGTCTAAGTTCGTACGTTGGAGTTGGCCTAAGCCTTGATCTAGACCACTTGCATGAGTACACAACTTCACCAAATGATGAGGCCACCTACCCAACGCCACACGATCTACCTCCACCCAACCAACAGAAGAGGAGTCATAGATATGGACAGACACAAACCAGGGGAAGCAGAAGGGTGCACACGAGCACCGAGGATGAAACCAGCCACGACCAAGGGCAAACGAAGACATAGATACACTGTTTTTTTTTTAAACAAGGCAAAAGAACTTGCCGTTTTTATTGATTAAGGAGAAGGTTTAGACATAGGCCGCAAAGCGGTAAAAGAAACAAGAACTACTCTCACAACATAAGAATATTCAGGTGCTTTGCTCGGGCCAACGCCCAAAGATGGGACTACTCTTTGATCCTTGTAACGACGATGGTTGTCGGAGCAACAGTGTTGGTAAAGATTCTGGTGTTGGCTTGCATTATAGTAGTATAGCATGTTACTGCTTTCCGTTAAATCCTATTCTGATGCATAGCCTGTTCTTGCTACTACTGTTGTTACCTTTACCTGCAATCCTAAATGCTTAGTATAGGATGCTAGTATCCCATCAGTGGCCCTACATTCTTGTCCGTCTGCCATGCTATACTATAGGGCCGTGATCACTCGGGAGGTGATCACGGGTATATAATTACATACATATTATATGATACATGTGGTGACTAAAGTAGGGTCGGCTCGTAGAGTACCCGCAAGTGGTTCCGATGTGGGGGCTGAAAGGATAAGTGGCTCCATCCAGGTAGTGGTGGGCCTGAGTTCCGGACGGCCCCCAACAGTTACTTTGTGGCGGAGCGATAGGGCAGGTTGAGACCACCTAGGAGAGAGGTGGGCCTGGCCCTGGTCGACGTCCGCGGTTACTTCAAAATAACACGCTTAACGAGATCTTGGTATTTGATCTCAGTCTGTCCACTTGCCTATACGCACTAACCAACTACGCGGGAACAGTTATGGGTACTCGACGTTGTGGTATCAGCCGAAACCTTCGTGACGTCAGGGACTGAGCGGCGCGCGCCGGGTTGGACCGCATAATGCAACTTCCTTGGAAATGGTGGTTGCTAGGTCTGCTCACCGGCCGCCCTGGCAACGTTCAGGTGTGCAATGGGCGATGGGCCCAGACCCCTGCGCGGATAGGATTTAGACTGGCATGCTGACCTCTCTGTTGTTCCTAGGTAGGGCTGCGACGTGCTGATCTTCTGAGGCCGGGCATGACCTAGGAAAGTTTGTCTGGCCAAAGGGGATCGAGCGTTTTGGGAAATGTGGTGCACCCCTCCATGGAAGTTTATCTATTCGAATAGCCGTGTCCCTCGGTAAAAGGACGACCCGGAGTTGTACCTTAACCTTATAACAACCAGAACCGGATACTTAATAAAACACACCCTTCCAAGTGCCAGATACAACCCGGTGATCGCTCTCTAACAGGGTGACAAGGAGAGGATCGCTGGGTAGGATTATGCTGTGCGATGATACTTGGTGAACTTACCATCTACTCTCTTCTACATGCTGCAATATGAAGGCTTCCAGAAGCATAATCTTCCACAGGACTAGCTATCCCCCTCCTATTCTGGCATTCTGCAGTTCAGTCCACCGATATTGCCCGTTTACACTTATACTAATGCATATGTAGTGTAGATCCTTGCTTGCGAGTACTTTGTATGAGTACTCACGGTTGCTTTGCTCCCCCTTTTTCCCCTTTCTATACCCGGTTGTTGCGACCAGCCGTTGGAGTCCAGGAGCCAAACGCCACCGTCGACGATGACTCCTACTACACTGGAGGTGCCTACTACTACGTGTAGGCCGCTGACAACGACCAGGAGTAGTTTAGAAGGATCCCAGGCAGGAGGCCTTGCCTTTTTGACCGTTGCTACTTTTGTGCTAGCCTTCTTAAGGCAAACTTGTTTAACTTATGTCTGTACTCAGATATTATTGCTTCCGCTGACTCTTGTGTTTTCGAGCTTATGTATTCGATTCCTCGAGGCCCCTGGCTTGTAATACAAAGCTTGTATTATTTTAATTTGTGTCTAGAGTTGTGTTGTGATATCTTCCCCTGAGTCCTTGATCTTGATCGTACACATTTGCGTGTATGATTAGTGTACGGTCAATTGGGGGCATCACAAGTTGGTATCAGAGCCGACTGCCTGTAGGAATCCCCCTTCGACACTCCTTGGCTGAAGTTGAGTGTAGTTGATGAAAATTGTTTTACTAACTTGGCTGTGCGGCCCATGGCCCCACGTCGCCATTGGGTGTTATTAGGATCTTTTATTCCTCATCTATACTCTGGGACTCCGATCTCTCTTCTATTCGGGTTAAATGAATTTTACTAAATCTAACTCTAGGTTCTCGTAATTACTTTTCCCGGAGAGCCCCTCACCCCAGATGATTGCTTGGTGCACCGGAGGATTCCGAAGATACTCTCTGATAATATCCCAAGAACTTGTGCTCATTGCATTTGCAATTCCCTTCCACCGCAACCCTATAGATAACTACATGCACTTGCCATTCTTACATTAGTCCCCAGTTGCTCTTGTTATTAAGAGATACCTCAAAATACTCGTTGTTGTTCCGAGAATCCTTGTGCCTACTGCCTGGCAGTTCCTTGTCACCTGAGTACACCTACAAATTAATCCTCACACACACCAAGGATTTGTTTCTCCCCAGCCGTTCATGTGTTTCACCAAAGTCTTCGAAATACTAATTGATCTTTCAAAAATCCTCAACCGCCAGTTGTTCTTGAAATTCTTGCTTGCCTGCATTATGGTTAATCCCATAAGTATACTAACCTTAGTGGCATCCTTGGTCACTATCATTTTTGAGTCCATTGATTCAATAAGTTGCAAACGTTCACAATCATCAGTCAAATCCTAGGATTATCCTTCCGGCTCAGACGTCATTTTAAACATGTGCTGGATCTCGACCAATCAAATTGCCATCCATTGTACCCCTAAGGCTATTCAACTTATCCATCCCTAATCAGAGCATTGCTTCTGATCCGTTGTCTTGGAATTCAAAATTCCTTTGCATTTGAGCTTTGAGTTAGTCAGTTGTTTCTATAATCTGACCTCCTTGCATTCTTTCTTCCTCTGGTTGAGTACCGATGCTCACATCAGATCCCTTGTGGACCACTAGACCCTTTGTCGGATTTTATCCGACCGTGTCCTTCATATTGAATAACCTTGTGAGCCTTTCCATGGGTATATAATGCCTTTGGTAAATTGTATCCTCTGCTTTGTGAACCATGCTCTACTTTCAAACTTGTATTATTTACTCTGAAGTTTGTGGTATATGTTCCTAAGATGCCCTGATGGGTTGAACCTACGCCTTCCCTAATCCGCGTGAACCCGAAAGATTTCACGGTTCAGGCTTATCTGGTATTGCAACAGGTAAAAAATTTCAACGACTAATGTCATTTTCGAAATACAAGAGGTGAATGGAAGGTTATGCATTGAGCAAGTGGGAGTCGACCTTGAACCTTTGTGTTCATGCCCATGGACACGATGTAGATCCTATCATGGAAGCTTCTTGTAATAATAACTATTTCCTTGGTATAATATCCTTTGGTATCGGTGAATTTATCCTTTGCAATTATGGTTCCGACCATGATTGTTCTTCTTTGACCCCATTTCTAGGACAAGTTAAAGCACTTGTCTTTTGCAAGTCAATACACCAGCCCAACCTCTACTTTGATCTACTGTCGAGTATTACCCTCTGGTATCTCGAGAGTTCTTCATCAGCTATTATTTCTCACCAATTCCAATTTTTCATGGGTTCTGAGTTGTTAGTCGCTCAAGAACACTGATATGTGAACCGATTCTGCATTCCGGTACGATAACTCTTAAGTAATTTTTGTTGCTTATGAGTTTAATCCTTCAAGTCATTCCTAGCCTGATTGGCCATATCATTATCGTGCTAAATTTTAACTATGCTACCTGGTCCTTCTTCCTGGAGCACAAATTTCGACAACGAGCTAAGCTTACGTCGATCTTCCTCGTCATATCATTTCTCCTTGAACAACAATGCTGGATTTCGAGTTTGTGTCGTACCCATGGTTCCAATAAACTTTCGCTTCATCATTCCTTTAACTTGATGTCATCGCTGATCGATTACATCTTCATGAAATCTCTCGACAAATGTGTCATGATCATCATCAGCATTCTGAGCTCTTCCAGGATATCAATTGAATTCATGATGAGAAATACCATCCTTGCCCTCGATGATTTGTGTTGCCATCGACCACTTTATTGCCTTCCCTCCAACACAAACGTGTTCACGTTTTGTGATATACCTTGAGATGCTTGCTATCGAGCATTTGTTCTTCTTTACCTTGGAGTATTACCATCTTTATGCTAAGAATATCGTGAGAATTGCACCACCCCTTAAGGATTCTTGGTATAGTGATGCTTCTCACCATCACCATTCTTTTCTTGGTCCCCGTGTTGATTCCAACAAGTGAACTGTGTTGTTTGGATTCTTTCCTTCTAGCAACCCTACTGCTTTGAAATAAATGGTCAACATTTCATTCTTAGACCATTGGTTATCGATCACCATTCTAACATTCATTATGCTACCTAAGACTGTATTTCGGGTGCACCTTCAACCAATGTTTAAATGTGTATGTTTTCCTCGAGCATACATCATTATATCATTTGATATGACAAATGTTATCTCCTTGTGCACATAATTGTGGAAATCCATCTTTTGAAAATCTCAATGAATTGTCGCTGAGTTCATCAGCCACCTCCTCATCCTCTCCTTGCTTAAATGATGAACTCATGATTCGGAACTTGCTTCCATAGTTCATTTCCCCGATAATCTTACAATGTCATCTCGTCAATTTGCGTTGCCCCTTTCATCTCAGGCATCCCGAGTATGAGGTATCCTGACCAATCATATCTGCATCTCGGTCAGCTATGATGGTTCGAACATATTTCCAAGAGTTTTCCTTTTAACATTGGTCTTTATATCTCCCGGTAAGGTGATCTCATGCCTAGCACACATGGTCGGAGACCCTATTGTTATAGTTCCCTTTTAGCGAGGTTATCCATTCTTCCATGAGGAAATTGTAAGACTTATTCTACAAGTTGTTCTTGATGAATCCTTTGTGTATCCATATCCTGATCTTTACCTGATGACCATGTCAATGCTATCTCGAAGCATGTCTGTGGTACTCCGATTTTCAATAAGAACATTTGAAGCCCAATGCTAAATGTTTCTTGCTCAATTATCCAAACACTGTTGTATGGGTAATGTCATGAAATTTCTCTCCCCTTACCTAAAAGAGTTTTCTAAATTATATCCTGTCATGGATATCATGCTCTGCTTGTCCTTGGGAAGGATATACCCTTGAAATATGTGTTTAAACAGATTTTCCTTTCCATTGTTCTGTTTAATCTGATAATCACATTTTCCTTTCCATTGTTTGGTTTAACCTTTCTTGTGATCTATATGATCCATGTAGAAATATTCTCCTACTTATGTAAACACCTCGCTGTACAATTCTGTCAGCAAGACCCTGTTACTATTGTTGATGACATTCTGGTAACCACCGATGGACGAGAACTTTGCCTATTGGTCTGCCTCGTTCAACGAGCAGGAAAACGGTTCTCTTCGTCCCTCGCCCTTGGTACCGACGTTGTCGCCGACATAACTGACAGGCTACCCTCTAACATGCCTTGCTATCATGACCATGCAAGATGTTATCGCTCCTCCTACTTTTAACCCACATGGTGGGCCCATAACCCATAGTTCCACAGGATCGAAACCTGACTCTCCTGTACACCCCAGCTCCTAAAGGTTATTCCTCATGCTTGGCTTCGTAGGTAATTCATGAGCCACCTTCCAAGAGATCATCAATTCTGGTATCAGACATAATACTTATTCTCGTTGCTCTGGACCCCTTTTACACTTTGTTTCAGGCATCGAACGATTGCCTACCTGCTTGAAACTTCTCAGGGTACCTCCTTAATTTACTCACGATATTTTCTTAAGTTTCAGTTCAAGAGTTGCTTTCCGCCACCGTCCCCGATGTTAGCTACCAGATAGTCAACCTTGCAGAGGTTCGTTCTCCCGGAATATACCCACCCTTTATTCTTTCGTTAGTACGATGGAGTTCCCAAAGAAAGGATGCCGACTTCATCATGATGACCTAGAGAAGAGAAATAAAGACATCAACGTAATGGATCGACCTCTTTGAGAAGAGCAACCAAGACCGAGAAGACTCAATAGAATTTCGTAACCACAGCTTTCCCTTACTCCCCTCTTAAATCTCGGGATGAGATTTCTTGTAGTGGAGGAGAATTGTGACGCCCGGATAATTAGGCTACAGTAATTCCCTGCTAATGATGCCACGTGACCTCTGTCACTGTAGTTAATCTCGGGATAGTTCAAAACCGATTCAAATTCAAAATTGAATTAGAGGCAAACAACAAAAGTTTTCAAACTTTAAAACTAAAATGTCCGGGTTGTGCCAAGTAATGCAAAGTTAATTGTGGTGAAGAAAGCCCACTTTTATGAAATGTTTTAATACTCTAAAATGATTAAAACAATAGTTGAAACGATTAAATAAGTACCACGACCCCCGCTGCCCATGCCCTATGACCCCCCCCCCCCCCCCCCCCCCCCCCCCCCCCCCCCCCCCCGACGATTAAAAAAGGACCCCCCCCCCCCCCGCCCCTGCCCTTTGCCCCCCCCCCCCCCCGGTGAGCCTCGCCCCTCTCTTCTCCCCCTCTCCGTTACATGCCGCCGACGGGCGCCCGAGCTCGCGCGCGCCCCCTGCCCGCGTCGACGCGGCTCGCTACCGACCAACTCGCCGGCTGCAGCGCCCACCGCCAGCCACGCCCGCTACGCCTCCCCTGCTCACCGCTCCCCTGCCGCCTAGCACCCGCGCTCGCCGGAGTTGCCTCCCCCGCGCGCGCCACAACCGCGCCGCGTCGTCGCTCCCCTAGCTCGCATCGCCCCGCAGCCCCCACTCGCGCGTGCCCCGCACCAGCCCGGCCGCGCCACCACCTCCCGCCGATGTCGCGGCCGCCCCGCTGCTCTGCCGGCTGCCACTCCCTGTTGTGCGCCGCCCCCGCTCGCCCCTCGCCAGTGCGCTCACCTGCGCTGCCCCGTGCCGCCGTTCATCGCCGCGCCCGTGGTCCCCTCGCGCACCCCGTGCCCGCGCCGTCTTTTTCGGCCTCATTCAGGCCACCACCACCTCCGCCGGACCGCGCCGGACCGTGCCCGTCGCGCCCCAACCCCGCCGCGCCTGCCACCACCGCGTCCTCCCCCGCTGCTGGTCGCGCGTCTCGCGTCACGCGCCTTGCCTTGCCGCTCCCCTGCCTGCGCCACTGGCCTGGCCCCGGCCTCTCGCAGCCCTCCTCGCTCCGCCGCCCCCACCGCCCTCTCGCATCGTCCATCGGCGCTGCTAGACGCAGGTCCGGCCAGCCTAGCCACGGCCGGACCCCCCCCCCCTGCGCTGGCTGCCCGGGTCCGTTCGCCCCGGCACCCCACGCCCGCATGCCCGCTAGCCCCTCTGGGCCACAGACACATGGGGCCCACGGCCCCAGAACGCTTAAAAAAGATTTAAAAATAAAAATATATTAATTAATTAATAAACTAAAATAATTAGCTTAATTAATTGTGTTTAATTAACCTAATTAACTAGTGTTAATTAATTAAACAATAATTAGATTAGTTAAACTCTAATTAGACTAAATAGTCAATGACAGTGGGACCCACACGTAAGTTTGACTAAGTCAACTGGACAGTTGAGTGTTGACTGTGTAGTTGACCCAGTCAATGGGCCCCATCCGTCAGTTCGACCGGTCAACGGTCAGAGTTGACTGCTGACGTCATGCTGATATCATGACGTCAGCAGACACTATTCTGGATAATGTTAGAATTAAATAGATAAATAAATTTAGAAAATGGTTAAAACTTTAGAAAAACATATAAAATAAGCCGTAGCTCGGATGGAAAAACTTTGTACATGAAAGTTGCTCAGAACAACGAGACAAATCCGGGTACGCAGCCCGTTCGTCCGCCGCACATTCCTAGCATAGCAAACACGCAACTTTCCCCCTTCGTTTCATCTGTCCGAAAACGCGAAACACTGGGGATACTTTCCCGGATGTTTTCCCCCTTCACCGGCATCACTTCCTACTGCGTTAGGGCACACCTGGCACCATTACTTGTCATGTCATGCATCGTTATGTATCTGTTTGCATTTTATTAATTGTTTCTCCCCCCTCTTTTCTCCGGTAGACTACGAGGCTGACGCCGCTGCTGGTGCCCCGATCAACTACATTGTTGACGAGCCCTACTTGCCAGAGCAACCAGGCAAGCCCCCCCCCTTGATCACCAGATATCGCCTATTCTTCTCTCTACTTCTTGCATTAGAGTAGTGTAGCATGTTACTGCTTTCCGTTAAATCCTATTCTGATGCATAGCATGTCCTTGCTACTACTGTTGTTACCTTTACCTGCAATCCTAAATGCTTAGTATAGGATGCTAGTATCCCATTAGTGGCCCTACATTCTTGTCCGTATGCCATGCTATACTATCGGGCCGTGATCACTTGGGAGGTGATCACAGGTATATAATTACATACATACTATATGATACATGTGGTGACTAAAGTCGGGTCGGCTCGTAGAGTACCCGCAAGTGATTCCGATGTGGGGGCTGAAAGGACAGGTGGCTCCATCCAGGTAGTGGTGGGCCTGAGTTCCCGACAGCCCCCAACTGTTACTTTGTGGCGGAGCGACAGGGCAGGTTGAGACCACCTAGGAGAGAGGTGGGCCTGGCCCTGGTCGGCGTCCGTGGTTACTTCAAAATAACACGCTTAACGAGATCTTGGTATTTGATCTGAGTCTGGCCACTGGCCTATACGCACTAACCAACTACGCGGGAACAATTATGGGCACTCGACGTCATGGTATCAGCCAAAGCCTTCATGACGTCAGCGACTGGGCGACGCATGTCGGGTTGGACCGCGTAACGCAACTTCCTAGGAAATGGAGGTTGCTAGGTCTGCTCACTGGCCGCCCTCGCAACGTTCAGGTGTGCAATGGGCGATGGGCCCAGACTCCTACGCGCAGAGGATTTAGACCGGCGTGCTCACCTCTCTGTTGTGCCTAGGTAGGGCTACGACGTGTTGATCTTCCGAGGCCAGGCATGACCTAGGAAAGTGTGTCTGGCCAAAGGGGATCGAGCGTGTTGAGAAATGTGGTGCACCCCTACAGGGAAGTTTATCTATTCGAATAGCCGTGTCCCTCTGTAAAAGGACCACCCGGAGTTGTACCTTGACCTTATGACAACTAGAACTGGATACTTAATAAAACACACCCTTCCAAGTGCTAGATACAACCCGGTGATCGCTCTCTAACAAGGCGACGAGGAGAGGATCGCCGGGTAGGATTATGCTATGCGATGATACTTGGTGAACTTACCATATACTCTCTTCTACATGCTGCAAGATGGAGGCTTCCAGAAGCGTAGTCTTCGACAGGACTAGCTATCCCCCTCCTATTCTGGCATTCTGCAGTTCAGTCCACCGATATTGCCCCTTTACGCTGATACCAATGCATATGTAGTGTAGATCCTTGCTTGCGAGTACTTTGGATGAGTACTCACGGTTGCTTTGCTCCCCCTTTTTCCCTTTCTATAGCCGGTTGTTGCGACCACCCGTTGGAGTCCTGGAGCCAGACGCCACCGTCGACGACGACTCCTACTACACTGGAGGTGCCTACTACTACGTGCAGGCCGCTGACGACGACCAGGAGTAGTTTAGGAGGATCCCAGGCAGGAGGCCTTGCCTTTTCGATCGTTGCTACTTTTGTGCTAGCCTTCTTAAGGCAAACTTTTTAAACTTATGTCTGTACTCAGATATTATTGCTTCCGCTGACTCTTGTGTTTTCGAGCTTATGTATTCGAGCCCTCGAGGCCCCTGGCTTGTAATATAAAGCTTGTATTATTTTAATTTGTGTCTAGAGTTGTGTTGTGATATCTTCCCGTGAGTCCTTGATCATACACATTTGCGTGTATGATTAGTGTACGGTCAAATCGGGGGCGTCACAATATAGAAAAAGATCCCACCTCATATGAAGAAGTCATGAGAAGCCCTCATTCATCGAAGTGGATGAAGGCAATGGAAGACGAGATGAAAACGATGAGTTCCAAAGATGTTTGGGACTTAGAGGAAATTCCTAAAGGAGCCAAAATAGTAGGCTGCAAATGGCTCTACAAAATTAAGTATGACTGTAAAGGGAATGTAGAAAAGTGTAAAGCACGACTCGTGGCAAAAGGATATACACAAAGAGAAGGGATAGATTACAATGAGACATTTTCTTCTGTCTCATGTAAGGATTCCTGCAGAATCATAATGGCATTAGTTGCTCATTTTGATTTAGGGTTACATCGAATGGATGTAAAGACGACATTTCTCAACAGGGATTTAAAAGAAAATGTCTACATGAAACAACCCAAGGGTTTTATCATGGAAGGCAAGGAAAATATGGGATGCCGCTTGAAGAAATCCATTTATGGATTAAAGCAAGCCTCTAGACAGTGGTATTTAAAGTTTAATCAAACGATTAAAAGTTTTGGATTTAAAGAAAATATTGAGGATAACAGCATTTATGCAAAGTTTAAAAATGGGAAATATTTTTTCCTAATCTTGTATGTGGATGATATTCTGCTTGCTAGCAGTGATGTTAGTCTACTACAAGAAACAAATAGATTCTTATCCTCAAATTTTGACATAACAGATCTTGGTGAAGCATCATATGTTTTGGGCATAGAAATTCACCGAGATAGGAACAATGGAGTCTTAGGACTATCGCCGAAGGCATATTTAGAAAAGGTTCTTAAAAAGTATAATATGCATGCGAGTAAAGCCACACCTGCTCCTATAGTTAAGGGAGATAGTTCTGAAAAATTCCAATGTCCCAAGAACCAGTATGAGATCGATCAAATGAAAGCAGTACCATATGCTTCGGTAGTTGGCAGCTTACAGTATGCACAAGTGTGCACTCGCCCTGACTTAGCTTTTATCACCGTGGTACTCGGTAGATATCAAGAGAATCCAGGCATAGAGCACTGGAAGATGGTAAAGAAAGTATTGTGTTATACACAAGGCACAAAGGACTAAATGCTAATATACAGGAGAAGTGATTCCCTAAAGATAAAAGGGTATTCAGACACAGATTTTGCGGGGGACAAAGATGATAGAAAATCCACGTCAGGATACGTATTCACCCTCGCTGGGGGGCTACTTCTTGGAAAAACTCCAAACAGTCGATAGTTGCATCATCTGTTGGGGAACGTACTAATTTCAAAAAAATTCCTACGCACACGCAAGATCATGGTGATGCATAGCAACAAGAGGGGAGAGTATCGTCCACGTACCCTCGTAGACCGTAAGCGGAAGCGTTATGAGAACGCGGTTGATGTAGTCGAACGTCTTCATGATCCGACCGATCCAAGTACCGAACGCACGGCACCTCCGAGTTCAGCACATGTTCAGCTCGATAACGTCCCACGAACTCCGATCCAACAGAGCTTCACGAGAGAGTTCCGTCAGCACGACGGCGTGAAGACGGTGACGATGTTGCTACCGATGCAGGGCTTCTCCTAAGCACTGGTTCGATATGATCGTGGTGGATTATGGTGGAGGGGGGCACCGCACACGGCTTGGAACAATCAACTTGTGTGTCCTAGGGTGCCCCCGCCCCCATATATAAAGGAGCAAGGGGGGAGGCTGGCCGGCCCTTGCAGGGCGCGCCAGGAGGAGGAGTCCTCCTCCTAGTAGGAGTTGGACTCCCCTTTCCAACTCATACTAGGAGGAGGAAAGGAAGGAGGAGAGGGAGAAGGAAGGAGAGGGATGAAAGGAGGACAGGGGGCCGCCCCCCTAGTCCAATTCGTTTGGGCTAGGGGGGCGCGCGCCCTGCCTTCTCTCTTCCACCACTTGGCCCATGAGGCCCAATACTTCTTCCCCGTATTCCCGTAACTCCCCGGTACTCCGAAAAATACCCGAATCACTCGGAACTTTTCCGATGTCCGAATATAGTCGTCCAATATATCGATCTTTATGTCTTGACCATTTCGAGACTCCTCGTCATGTCCCTGATCTCATCTGGGACTCCGAACTACCTTTGGTGAATCAAATCACATAAACTCATAATACCGATCGTCACCGAATGTTAAGCGTGCGGACCCTACGGGTTCAAGAACTATGTAGACAAGACTGAGACACGTCTCTGGTCAATAACCAATAGCGGAACCTGGATATTCATATTGGCTCCTACATATTCTACGAAGATCTTTATCGGTCAAACCGCATAACTACATACGTTGTTCCCGTTGTCATCGGTATGTTAGTTGCCCGAGATTCGATCGTCGGTATCTCAATACCTAGCTCAATCTCATTACCGGCTAGTCTCTTTACTTGTTTCCATAATGCATTATCCCACAACTAACTCATTAGTTGCACTGCTTGCAAGGCTTATAGTGATGTGCATTACCGAGAGGGCCCAGAGATACCTCTCCGACAATCGGAGTGACAAATCCTAATCTCGATCTATGCCAACTCAACAAGTACCATCGGAGACACCTGTAGAGCCCCTTTATAATCACCCAGTTATGTTGTGATGTTTGGTAGTACATAAAGTATACCTCCGGTAATCGGGAATTGCATAATCTCATAGTCATAGGAACATGTATAAGTCATGAAGAAAGCAATAGCAGTAAACTAAAACGATCAAGTGCTAAGCTAACGGAATGGGTCAAGTCAATCACATCATTCTCCTAATGATGTGATCCCATATATCAAATGACAACTCATGTCTATGGTTAGGAAACATAACCATCTTTGATTAACGAGCTAGTCAAGTAGAGGCATACTAGTGACACTATGTTTGTCTATGTATTCACACATGTATTATGTTTCCGGTTAGCATGAATAATAAACATTTATCATGAAATAAGGAAATAAATAATAACTTTATTATTGCCTCTAGGGCATATTTCCTTTAGTCTCCCACTTGCACTAGAGTCAATAATCTAGATTAGACAGTAATGATTCTAACACCCATGGAGCCTTGGTGCTGATCATGTTTTGCAAATGAGAGAGGCTTAGTCAACGGGTCTGCAACATTCGGATCCGTATGTATCTTGCAAATCTCTATGTCTCCCACCTGGACTTGATCGCGGATGGAATTGAAGCGTCTCTTGATGTGTTTGGTTCTCTTGTGAAATCTGGATTCCTTTGCCAAGGCAATTGCACCAGTATTGTAACAAAAGATTTTCATTGGACCCGATGCACTAGGAATGACACCTAGATCGGATATGAAATCCTTCGTCCAGACTCCTTCAATTGCTGCTTCCGAAGCAGCTATGTACTCCGCTTCACACGTAGATCCTGCCACGATGCTTTGTTTAGAACTGCTCCAACTGACAGCTCCACCGTTCAATATAAACGTGTGTCCGGTTTGTGATTTGGAATCGTCCGGATCAGCGTCAAAGCTTGCATCGACGTAACCATTTACGACGAGCTCTTTGTCACCCCCATAAAAGAGAAACATATCCTTAGTCCTTTTCTGGTATTTCAGGATGTCCTTGACCGCTGTCCAGTGATCCACTCCTGGATTACTTTGGTACCTCCCTGCTAAACTAATAGCAAGGCACACATCAGGTCTGGTACACAACATTGCATACATGATAGAGCCTATGGCTGAAGCACAGGGAACACTTTTTCACTTTCTCTCTATCTTCTGCAGTGGTCGGGCATTGAGTTTTACTCAACTTCACACCTTGTAACACAGGCAAGAACCCTTTCTTAGCTTGATCCATTTTGAACTTCTTAAAAACTTTATCAAGGTATGTGCTTTGTGAAAGTCCAATTAAGCGTCTTTATCTATCTTTATAGATCTTGATGCCCAATATATAAGCAGCTTCACTGAAGTCTTTCATTGAAAAACTCTTATTCAAGTATCCTTTTATGCAATCCAGAAATTATATATCATTTCCAATCAACAATATGTCATCCACATATAATATTAGAAATGCTACAGAGCTCCCACTCACTTTCTTGTAAATACAGGCTTCTCCAGAACTCTGTATAAAACCATATGCTTTGATCACACTATCGAAACATTTATTTCAACTCCGAGAGGCTTGCACCACTCCATAAATGGATCGCTGGAGCTTGCACACATTGTTAGCACCCTTTGGATCGATAAAACCTTCAGGTTGCATCATATACAACTCTTCTTCCAAAAATCCATTCAGGAATGAAGTCTTTACATCCATTTGCCAAATTTCATAATCATAAAATGCGGCAATTGCTAACATGATTCGGACGGACTTAAGCATCGCTACGGGTGAGAAGGTCTCATCGTAGTCAACTCCTTGAATTGTCGAAAACCTTTCATAACAATTCGAGCTTTGTAGACAATAACGTTACCGTCAGCGTCAGTCTTCTTCTTGAAGATCCATTAATTCTCGATGGCTTGCCGATCATCGGACAAGTCAACCAAATTCCACACTTTGTTCTCATACATGGATCTCATCTAAGATTTCCTGGCCTCAAGCCATTTTGCGGAATCTGGGCTCATCATCGCTTCCTCATAGTTCATCATGGTCAAGTAACATGACCTCCAGAACAGGATTACCGTACCACTCTGGTGTGGATCTTACTCTGATTGACCTACGAGGTTCGGTAGTAACTTGATATGAAGTTTCATGATCATCATCATTGGCTTCATCACTAATTGGTGTAGGTGTCACGTGAACTGGTTTCTGTGATGGACTACTTTCCAATAAGGGAGTAGGTACAATTACCTCATCAAGTTTTACTTTCCTCCCACTCACTTCTTTCGAGAGAAACTCCCTCTCTAGAAAGGATCCATTCTTAGCAACAAATGTCTTGCCTTCGGATCTGTGATAGAAGGTGTACCCAACAGTCCCCTTTGGGCATCCAATGAAGACACATTTCTCCGATTTAGGTTCGAGCTTATCAAGTTGAAGCTTTTTCACATAAGCATCGTAGCCCCAAATTTTAAGAAACGACAACTTTGGTTTCTTGCCAAACCATAGTTCATAAGGCGTCGTCTCAACAGATTTAGATGGTGCCCTATTTAACGTGAATGCAGATGTCTCTAAATCATAACCCCAAAATGATAGCGGTAAATCAGTAAGAGACATCATAGATCACACCATATCTAGTAAAATACGATTACGACGTTCGGACACACCATTACGCTGTGGTGTTTCAGGTGGCATGAGTTGCGAAACTATTCCGCATTGTTTCAAATGAAGACCAAACTCGTAACTCAAATATCCTCCTCCACGATTAGATCGTAGAAACTTTATTTTCTTATTACAATGATTTTCCACTTCACTCTGAAATTCTTTGAACTTTTCAAATGTTTCAGACTTATGTTTCATCAAGTAGATATACCCATATCTGCTCAAATCATCTATGAAGGTGAGAAAATAATGATACCCGCCGCGAGCCTCAACATTCATTGGACCACATACATCAGTATGTATAATTACCAACAAATATGTTGCTCGCTCCATAGTTCCGGAGAACGGTGTTTTAGTCATCTTGCCCATGAGGCATGGTTCGCAAGTACCAAGTGATTCATAATCAAGTGATTTCAAAAGTCCATCAGAATGGAGTTTCTTCATGCACTTTACACCAATATGACCTAAATGGCAGTGCCACTAATTGCACTATCATTATCAACTCAACATATTTTGGTTTCAACATTATGAATATGTGTATCACTACTATCGAGATTTATTAAAAATAGACCACTCTTCAAGGGTGCATGACCATAAAAGATATTACTCATATAAATAGAACAACCATTATTCTTTGATTTAAATGAATAACCGTCTCGCATGAAACAAGATCCAGATATAATGTTCATGCTCAATGCTGGCACCAAATAACAATTATTCAGGTCTAAAACTAATCCCGAAGGTAGATGTAGAGGTAGCATGCCGACGGTGATCACATTGACTTTGGAACCATTTCCCACGCGCATCGTCACATCGTCCTTAGCCAATCTTCGCTTAATCCGTAGTCCCTGTTTCGAGTTGCAAATATTAGCAACAGAACTAGTATCAAATACCCAGGTGCTACTACAAGCTTTAGTAAGGTACACACCAATAACATGTATATCACATATACCTTTGTTCACCTTGCCATCCTTCTTATCCGCCAAATACTTGGGGCAGTTCCGCTTCCGGTGACCAGTCCCTTTGCAGTAGAAGCACTCAGTCTCAGGCTTAGGTCCAGACTTAGGTTTCTTCTCTTGAGCAGCAACTTGTTTGCTGTTCTTCTTGAAGTTCCCTTTCTTCTTCCCTTTACCCTTTTTCTTGAAACTGGTGGTCTTGTTGACCATCAATACTTGATGCTCCTTATTGATTTCTACCTCTGCAGCTTTTAGCATTGCGAAGAGCTCGGGAATCGTATTATCCATCCCTTGCCTATTATAGTTCATCACGAAGCTCTTGTAGCTTGGTGGCAGTGATTGAAGAACTCTGTCAATGACACTATCAACAGGAAGATTAACTCCGAGTTGAGTCAAGTGGTTATGGTACCAAGACATTCTGAGTATATGTTCACTGACAGAACTATTCTCTTCCATCTTGCAGTTGTACAACTTATTGGAGACTTCATATCTCTCAATCCGGGCATTTGCTTGAAATATTAACTTCAACTCCTGGAACATCTCATATGCTCCATGACATTTAAAACGTCGTTGAAGTCCCGGTTCTAAGCCGTAAAGCATGGCACACTGAACTATCGAGTAGTCATCAGCTTTGCTCTGCCAGACGTTCTAACATCTGGTGTTGCTTCCGCAGCGGGTATGGCACCTAGCGCTGCTTCCAGGACGTAATTCTTCTGTGCAGCAATGAGGATAATTCTCAAGTTACGGACCCAGTCCATGTAATTGCTACCATCATCTTTCAACTTTGATTTCTCAAGGAATGCATTAAAATTCAACGGAACAACAGCACGGGCCATCTATCTACTGTTGGGGAACGTAGTAATTTCAAAAAAATTCCTACGCACACACAGGATCATGGTGATGCATAGCAACGAGAGGGGAGAGTGTGTCTACGTACCGTCGTTGACCGAATGCGGAAGCGTTAGCAGAACGCGGTCGACGTAGTCGTACGTCTTCATGATTTTGACCAATCCAAGTACCGAACGTACGGCACCTCCGAGTTCTGCACACGTTCAACTTGATGACGTCCCGCGAGCTCGGATCCAGCAAAGCTTCATAGCAGAGTTTCGTCAGCATGACGGCCTGGTGACGGTGATGATGATGCTACCGACGCAGGCCTTCGCCTAAGCACCATTACGATATGATCGAGGTGGATTATGGTGGAGGGGGGCACCGCACACGGTTAAGAGATCTATGATCAATTGTTGTGTCTATGGGGTGCCCCTGCCCCGGTATATAAAGGAGCAAGGGGGAGGAGGCAGCCGGCCAGGGAGAGGCGCGCCAAGGGGAGTCCTACTCCCGATTCCCCCCGTTTCCAACTTGGAGTAGGAGAGGGAAGGAAGAGGAAGGAGGGAGGGAGGAAGGAAGGGGGGGTCACCCCCCTTCCAATTCAGATTGGGTTTGGGGGGGGTGCCACCTCCCTTGCTCCTTTCCCCTCCTTTTCCACTAAAGCCCAATAAGGCCCATATACCTCCCGGGGGGTTCCGATAACCTCCCGGTACACCAGTATATTCCCGATATCACCCGGAACCATTCTGGTATCCAAATATAGTCGTCCAATATATCGATCTTTAGTCTCGACCATTTCGAGACTCCTCGTCATGTCCGTGATCATATCCGGGACTCCGAACTACCTTCGGTACATCAAAACACAAAAACTCATAATACCGATCGTCACCGAACTTTAATCGTGCGGACCCTACGGGTTTGAGAACTATGTAGACATGACCGAGACACGTCTCCGGTCAATAACCAATAGCGGAACCTGGATGCTCATATTGGTTCCTACATATTCTACGAAGATCTTTATCGGGCAAACCGCATAACAACATACGTTGTTCCCTTTGTCATCGGTATGTTACTTGCCCGAGATTCGATCGTCGGTATCTCAATACCTAGTTCAATCTCGTTACCGGCAAGTCTCTTTACTTGTTCTGTAATACATCAACCCGCAACTAACTCATTAGTTACAATGCTTGCAAGGCTTATAGTGATGTGCATTACCGAGTGGGCCCAGAGATACCTCTCCGACAATCGGAGTGACAAATCCTAATCTCGAAATACGCCAACTCAACAGGTACCTTCCGAGACACCTGTAGAGCACCTTTATAATCACCCAGTTACGTTGTGACGTTTGGTAGCACACAAAGTGTTCCTCCGGTAAACGGGAGTTGCATAATCTCATAGTCATAGGAACATGTATAAGTCATGAAGAAAGCAATAGCAACATACTAAATGATCAAGTGCTAAGCTAACAGAATGGGTCAAGTCAATCACATCAATCTCCTAATGATGTGATCCCGTTAATCAAATGAAAACTCATGTCTATGGTTAGGAAACATAACCATCTTTGATAAACGAGCTAGTCAAGTAGAGGCATACTAGTCACACTCTGTTTGTCTATGTATTCACAAATGTATCATGTTTCCGGTTAATACAATTCTAGCATGAATAATAAACATTTATCATAATATGAGGAAATAAATAATAACTTTATTATTGCATCTAGGGCATATTTCCTTCAGTCTCCCACTTGCACTAGAGTCAATAATCTAGATTACACAGTAATGATTCTAACACCCATGGAGCCTTGGTGCTGATCATGTTTTGCTCGTGGAAGAGGCTTAGTCAATGGGTCTGCAACATTCAGATCCGTATGTATCTTGCAAATCTCTATGTCTCCCACCTGGACTTGATCCCGGATGGAGTTGAAGCGTCTCTTGATGTGCTTGGTTCTCTTGTGAAATCTGGATTCCTTTGCCAAGGCAATTGCATCAGTATTGTCACAAAAGATTTTCATTGGACCCAATGCACTAGGTATGACACCTAGATCGGATATGAACTCCTTCATCCAGACTCCTTCATTCGCTGCTTCCGAAGCAGCAATGTACTTCGCTTCACATGTAGATCCCGCCACGACGCTCTGTTTAGAACTGCTCCAACTGACAGCTCCACCGTTCAATATAAACACGTATCCGGTTTGCGATTTAGAATCGTCCGAATCAGTGTCAATGCTTGCATCAACGCAACCATTTACGATGAGCTCTTTGTCACCTACATAAACGAGAAACATATCCCTAGTCCTTTTCAGGTATTTTAGGATGTTCTTGACCGTTGTCCAGTGATACATCTCCAACGTATCTATAATTTTTGATTACTCCATGCTATATTATCTACTGTTTTGGACATTATTGGGCTTTATTATCCACTTTTATATTATTTTTGGGACTACCTATTAACCGGGGGCCCAGCCCAGAATTGTTGTTTTTTGCCTATTTTAGGGTTTCGAAGAAAAGGAATATCAAACAGAGTCCAAACGGAATGAAACCTTCGGGAACGTGATTTTCTCACCGAACATGATCCAGGAGACTTGGACCCTACGTCAAGAAACAAAGGAGGAGGCCACGAGGTAGGGGGCGCGCCTACCCACCCAGGCGCGCCCTCCACCCTCGTGGGTCCCCTGTTGCTCCACCGACGTACTCCTTCCTCCTATATATACCTACGTACCCCTAAATGATCAGATACGGAGCCAAAACCCTAATTGCACCGCCGTAACTTTCTGTATCCATGAGATCCCATCTTGGGGCCTGTTCCGGAGCTCCGCCGGAGGGGGCATCCATCACGGAGGGCTTCTGCATCAACACCATAGCCTCTCCGATGAAGTGTGAGTAGTTTACTTCAGACCTTCGGGTCCATAGTTATTAGCTAGATGGCTTCTTCTCTCTTTTTGGATCTCAATACAATGTTCTCCCCCCTCTCTTGTGGAGATCTATTCGATGTAATCTTCTTTTTGCGGTTTGTTCATTGAGATCGATGAATTGTGGGTTTATGATCAAGATTATCTATGAACAATATTTGAATCTTCTCTGAATTCTTTTATGTATGATTGGTTATCTTTTCAAGTTTCTTCGAATTATCAGTTTGGTTAGGCCTACTAGATTGATCTTTCTTGCAATGGGAGAAGTGCTTAGCTTTGGGTTCAATCTTGCGGTGTCCCTTCCCAATGACAGTAGGGGAAGCAAGGCACGTATTGTATTGTTGCCATCGAGGATAATAAGATGGTTTTTATCATATTACATGAATTTATCCCTCTACATCATGTCATCTTGCTTAAGGCGTTACTCTGTTTCCATGAACTTAATACTCTAGATGCATGCCGGATAGCGGTCGATGAGTGGAGTAATAGTAGTAGATGCAGGCAGGAGTCGATCTACTTGTCTTGGACGTGATGCCTATATACATGATCATACCTAGGTATTCTCATAACTATGCTTAATTCTGTCAATTGCTCAACAGTAATTCCTTCACCCACCGTAAAATACTTATGCTCTTGAGAGAAGCCACTAGTGAAACCTATGGCCCCCGGGTCTATCTTCATCATATTAATCTTCCAATACTTAGTTTATTCCTTTGCTTTTATTTTACTTTGCATCTTTATCATAAAAATACCAAAAATATTATCTTATCATATCTATCAGATCTCACTCTCGTAAGTGACCGTGAAGGGATTGACAACCCCTTATCGCGTTGGTTGCGAGGAGTTATTTGCTTTGTGCAGGTACTAGGGACGCGCGCGCAACCTCCTACTGGATTGATACCTTGGTTCTCAAAAACTGAGGGAAATACTTACGCTACTTTAATGCATCATCCTTTCCTCTTTGGGGAAATCCAACGCAGTGCTCAAGAGGTAGCAAGAAGAATTTCTGGCACCATTGCCGGGGAGGTTAGCGCAAGTCAAGATTTGACTTCTGACAACGAGCCATTTCTGGCGCCTATGCAAAAGTCAACATACCAAGTACCCATCACAACCCTTATCTCCCGCATTACATTATTTGCCATTTGCCTCTCGTTTTCCTCTCCCCCACTTCACCCTTGCCGTTTTATTCGCCCTCTCTTCTCACTCGCCTTTCTTCTGCCATGTCTGAATCAAGAAGGGTTGGGGGTTCTCTCCAAAGTTTTAGTACTTTAGACAACCCTTCTATCCTCGCTAAGCTCATAAATAAGGATACTATGGAAAAACCTACTGGAGTTATAGATGAGAATCTTAATAATTTTGATGAAGATGATTTTGGAATTTTTTGTTATTTACTCAATGAATCTTTGAAAGATGCTTGGTATAGACTATTAAGGATCAGGGCTAGCTATGTGCCTCAATACCAAATTGAAGTCTACTTAAAAAGCTTTTATATTGCCCTTCCTTCTTCTTTTAAGCATGTCTTAGATTCTATATTTGAAGAAGGTTTTCTTGAAGGGGATGTTGTAGACACTTATGAAAAAATGAAAACCATATTTGGGCACCCCATGAATGAGAAAGTTGAATCTACATCTGTTTTGCTCTCTTACCAAAACAAATCTATTAAAGAGATAAAGGCTAGTCTACATACAAATTTCCGTAACATACTTAATATTTCCTCTACCATTAATATCCATGCGCTTTATCAAAATAGAAGGATTAATTCTGTAGATAGCAAGTTTGCTCTTTTCTTTCCTAATACCAAAGATGGCAATACCTAGATCTATCCTTGCTTTTTATGCCTAGCTACGGGCGTTAAACGATAGCGCTTATTGGGAGGCAACCCAATTTTATTTTTATTCCTTGCTTTTTGCCCCTGTTTAGTAATAAATAATTTACCTAGCCTCTGTTTTAGTTGTGTTTTTTGTGTTTAATTAGTGTTTGTGCCAAGTAGAACCGTTGGGAAGACTTGGGGAAGTCTTGATATCTTCCTGTAAAAAAACAGAAATTTTAGGCTCACGAGAACTGCTGCCATTTTTATTTGGAAAGTGATATTTAGTTAATTATTTTTGCAGATGATTAATAGATAAATTCCTCACGTCCATAAATTTATTTTGGAATTTTTGGAGTTCCAGATCTTGCGCCAGTTACAGATTACTACAGACTGTTCTGTTTTTGACAGATTCTGCTTTTCGTGTGTTGTTTGCTTATTTTGATGAATCTATGGCTAGTAAAATAGTTTATAAACCATAGAGAAGTTGGAATACAGTAGTTTTAACACCAATATAAATAAATAATGAGTTCATTACAGTACCTTGAAGTGGTCTTTTGTTTTCTTTCGCTAACGGAGCTCACGAGATTTTCTACTTTGAGTTTTGTGTTGTGAAGTTTTCAAGTTTTGGGTAAAGATTTGATGGATTATGGAACAAGGAGTTGCAAGAGCCTAAGCTTGGGGATTCCCATGGCACCCCCAAGATAATATAAGGACACCTAAAAGCCAAAGCTTGGGGATGCCCCGGAAGGCATCCCCTATTTCATCTACTTCCATCGGTAACTTTACTTGGAGCTATATTTTTATTCACCGCATGATATGTGTTTTTCTTGGAGCGTCTTGTATGATTTGAGTCTTTATTTGTTAGTTTACCAAAAATCATATTTTATGTACACACCTTTTGAGAGATCCATACATGATTTGGAAATTATTAGAATACTCTATGTGCTTCACTTATATCTTTTGAGTTATATAGTTTTGCTCTAGTACTTCACTTATATCTTTTAGAGCACGGTGGTGGATTTGTTTTATAGAAACTATTGATCTCTCATGCTTCACTTAGATTATTTTGGGAGTCTTAAATAGCATGGTAATTTTCTTAAATAATCCTAATATGCTTGGTATTCAAGAATAGTAAAAACTTTCTTATAAGTGTGCTGAATACTATGAGAAGTTTGATGCTTGATAATTGTTTTGAGATATGGAGATGGTAATATTAAAGTTGTGCTAGTTGAGTAGTTGTGAATTTGAGAAATACTTGTGTTAAAGTTTGTGATTCCCATAGCATGCACGTATGGTGAACCGTTATGTGATGAAGTCGGAGCATGATTTATTTATTGATTGTCTTCCTTATGAGTGGCGGTCGGGGACGAGCGATGGTCTTTTCCTACCAATATATCCCCCTAGGAGCATGCACGTAATACTTTGCTTTGATAACTTGTAGATTTTTGCAATAAGTATATGAGTTCTTTATGAGTAATGTTGATTCCATGGATGATACGCACTTTTCTTCCTTCCACCATTGCTAGCCTCTCTAATACCGCGCACCTTTCGCCGGTATACACCCACCATATACCTTCCTCAAAACAACCACCATACCTACCTATTGTAGCATTTCCATAGCCATTCCGAGATATATTGCCATGCAACTTTCCACTGTTTCGTTTATTATGACACACTCCATCATTGTCATATTGCTTAGCATGATCATGTAGTTGACATCGTATTTGTGGCAAAGCCACCGTTCATAATTCTTTCATACATGTCACTCATGAGTCATTCCATATCCCGGTACACCGCCGGAGGCATTCATATAGAGTCATATTTTGTTCTAAGTATTGAGTTGTAAGAAAATAAAAGTGTGATGATCATCATTATTAGAGCATTGTCCCAAGTGACGAAAGGATGATGGAGACTATGATTCCCCCACAAGTCGGGATGAGACTCCGGACCAAAAAAAAAGGGGAAAGAAAAGAGGCCATAAAAAAGAGAAAAGGCCCAAATAAAAAAATGAGAGAAAAAGAGAGAAGGGACAATGCTACTATCCTTTTACCACACTTGTGCTTCAAAGTAGCACCATGATCTTCATGATAGAGAGTCTTCTATGTTGTCACTTCCATATACTAGTGGGAAAATTTTATTATAGAACTTGGCTTGTATATTCCAATGATGGGCTTCCTCAAAATGCCCTAGGTCTTCATGAGCAAGCGAGTTGGATGCACACCCACTTAGTTTCTTATGTTGAGCTTTCATATACTTATAGCTCTAGTGCATCCGTTGCATGGCAATCCTTACTCACTCACATTGATATCTATTGATGAGCATCTCCATAGCCCGTTGATACACCTAGTTGATGTGAGACTATCTTCTCCTTTTTTGTCTTCTCCACAACCACCATTCTATTCCACCTATACTGCTATGTCCATGGCTCATGCTCATGTATTGCATGATGATTGAAAAAGTTTTGAGAATTTCAAAAGTATGAAACAATTGCTTGGCTTGTCATCGGGGTTGTGCATGATTTAAATATTTTGTGTGGTGAAGATAGAGCATAGCCAGACTATATGATTTTGTAGGGATAACTTTCTTTTGCCATGTTATTTTGAGAAGACATGACTGCTTTGTTAGTATACTTGAAGTATTATTATTTTTATGTCAATATTAGACTTTTATCCTGAATCTTTCGAATATGATTATTCATACCACAATTAAGAAGAATTACATTAAAATTATGCCAAGTAGCATTCCACATCAAAAATTCTGTTTTTATCATTTACCTACTCAAGGACGAGCATGAATTCAGCTTGGGGATACTTGATACGTCTCCAACGTATCTTTAATTTTTGATTGCTCCATGCTATATTATCTACTATTTTGGACATTATTGGGCTTTATTATCCACTATTATATTATTTTTGGGACTAACCTATTAACCGGAGGCCCAACCCAAAATTGCTGTTTTTTTTCCTATTTTAGGGTTTCGAAGAAAAGGAATATCAAACGGAGTCCAAACGGAATGAAACCTTCGGGAACGTGATTTTCTCACCGAACATGATCCAGGAGACTTGGACCCTACGTCAAGAAACAAAGGAGGAGGCCACGAGGTAGGGGGCGCGCCTACCCACCCAGGCGCGCCCTCCACCCTCGTGGGTCCCCTGTTGCTCCACCGACGTACTCCTTCCTCCTATATATACCTACGTACCCCCAAACGATCAGATACGGAGCCAAAACCCTAATTCAATCGCCGTAACTTTCTGTATCCACGAGATCCCATCTTGGGGCCTGTTCCGGAGCTCCACCGGAGGGGGCATCCATCACGGAGGGCTTCTACATCAACACCATAGCCTCTCCGATGAAGTGTGAGTAGTTTACTTCAGACCTTCGGGGCCATAGTTATTAGCTAGATGGCTTCTTCTCTCTTTTTGGATCTCAATACAATGTTCTCCCCCTCTCTTGTGGAGATCTATTTGATGTAATCTTCTTTTTGCGGTGTGTTTGTTGAGACCGATGAATTGTGGGTTTATGATCAAGATTATCTATGAACAATATTTGAATCTTCTATGAATTCTTTTATGTATGATTGGTTATCATTGCAAGTCTCTTCGAATTATCAGTTTGGTTTGGCCTACTAGATTGATCTTTCTTGCAATGGGAGAAGTGCTTAGCTTTGGGTTCAATCTTGCGGTGTCCTTTCCTAGTGATAGTAGGGGCAGCAAGGCATGTATTGTATTGTTGCCATCGAGGATAATAAGATGGGTTTTTCATCATATTGCATGAGTTTATCCCTCTACATCATGTCATCTTGCTTAAGGCGTTACTCTGTTTGCATTAACTTAATACTCTAGATGCATGCTGGATAGTGGTCGATGAGTGGAGTAATAGTAGTAGATGCAGGCAGGAGTCGATCTACTTGTCTTGGACGTGATGCCTATATACATGATCATACCTAGATATTCTCATAACTATGCTCAATTCTGTCAATTGCTCAACAGTAATTCGTTCACCCACCGTAAAATACTTATGCTCTTGAGAGAAGCCACTAGTGAAACCTATGGCCCCCGGGTCTATCTTCATCATATTAATCTTCCAATACTTAGTTGTTTCCTTTGCTTTTTTACTTTGCTTTTATTTTACTTTGCATCTTTATCATAAAAATACCAAAAATATTATCTTATCATATCTATCAGATCTCACTCTCGTAAGTGACGTGAAGGGATTGACAACCCCTTATCGCGTTGGTTGCGAGGAGTTGTTTGCTTTGTGTAGGTACTAGGGACGCGGGCGCAACCTCCTACTGGATTGATACCTTGGTTCTCAAAAACTGAGGGAAATACTTATGCTACTTTGCTGCATCATCCTTTCCTCTTCGGGGAAATCCAACGTAGTGCTCAAGAGGTAGCATCCAGTGATCCCTGGATTACTTTGGTACCTCCCTGCTAAACTAATAGCAAGGCACACATCAGGTCTGGTACACAACATTGCATACATGATAGAGCCTATGGCTGAAGCATAGGGAACATCTTTCATTTTCTCTCTACCTTCTACAGTGGTTGGGCATTGAGTCTTACTCAACTTCACACCTTGTAATACAGGCAAGAACCTTTCTTTGCCTGATCCATTTTGAACTTCTTCAAAACTTTGTCAAGGTATGTGCTTTATGAAAGTCCAATTAAGCATTTTGATCTATCTCTATAGATCTTGATGCCCAATATGTAAGTAGCTTCACCGAGGTCTTTCATTGAAAAGCTCTTATTCAAGTATCCTTTTATGTTATCCAGAAATTCTATATCATTTCCAATCAACAATATGCCATCCACATATAATATTAGAAATGCTACGAGCTCCCACTCACTTTCTTGTAAATACAGGCTTCTCCAAAAGTCTGTATAAAACCATATGCTTTGATCACACTATCAAAATGTTTATTCCAACTCCGAGAGGCTTGCACCAGTCCATAAATGGATCGCTGGAGCTTGCACACTTTGTTAGCACCTTTTGGATCGATAAAACCTTCAGGTTGCATCATATACAACTCTTCTTCCAGAAATCCATTCAGGAATGCAGTCTTTACATCCATTTGCCAAATTTCATAATCATAAAATGCGGCAATAGCTAACATGATTCAGACGGACTTAAGCATCGCTACTGGTGAGAAGGTCTCATCGTAGTCAACTCCTTGAACTTATCAAAAACCTTTCACTACAAGTCGAGCTTTGTAGACAGTAACATTACCATCAGCGTTTGTCTTCTTCTTGAAGATCCATTTGTTTTCGATGACCTGCCGATCATCGGGCAAGTCAACCAAAGTCCACACTTTGTTCTCATACATGGATCCCATCTCAGGTTTCATGGCCTCAAGCCATTTCGCGGAATCTGGGCTCATCATCGCTTCCTCATAGTTCGTAGGTTCGTCATGGTCAAGTAACATGACCTCCAGAACAGGATTACCGTACCACTCTAGTGCGGATCTTACTCTGGTTGACCTACGAGGTTCGGTAGTAACTTGATTTGAAGTTTCATGATCATCATCATTAGCTTCCTCACTAATTGGTGTAGGTGTCACAGAAACCAGTTTCTGTGATGAACTACTTTCCAATAAGGGAGCAGGTACAGTTACCTCATCAAGTTCTACTTTCCTCCCCTCACTTCTTTCGAGAGAAACTCCTTCTCTAGAAAGGATCCATTCTTAGCAACAAAAGTCTTGCCTTCGTATCTATGATAGAAGGTGTACCCAACTATCTCTTTTGTGTATCCTATGAAGACACATTTCTCCGATTTGGGTTCGAGCTTATCAGGTTGAAGCTTTTTAACATAAGCATCACAGCTCGAAACTTTAAGAAACGACAACTTTGGTTTCTTGCCAAACCATAGTTCATAAGGCGTCGTCTCAACGGATTTTGATGGTGCCCTATTTAACGTGAATGCAGCCGTCTCTAAAGCATAACCCCAAAACGATAGCGGTAAATCAGTAAGAGACATCATAGATCGTACCATATCTAGTAAAGTACGATTACGACGTTCGGACACACCATTATGCTGTGGTGTTCTGGGTGGTGTGAGTTGCGAAACTATTCCGCATTGTTTCAAATGTAGACCAAACTCATAACTCAAATATTCTCCTCCACGATTAGATCGTAGAAACTTTATTTTCTTGTTACGATGATTTTCCACTTCACTCTGAAATTCTTTGAACTTTTCAAATGTTTCAGACTTATGTTTCATTAAGTAGATACATCCATATCTGCTCAAATCATCTGTGAAGTGAGAAAATAACGATACCCACTGCGAGCCTCAATATTCATCGGACCACATACCTCAGTATTTATAATTTCCAACTAATATGTTGCTCGCTCCATAGTTCTGGAGAACGGTGTTTTACTCATCTTGCCCATAAGGCATGGTTCGCAAGTACCAAGTGATTCATAATTAAGTGATTCCAAAAGTCCATCAGTATGGAGTTTCTTCATGCGCTTTATACCAATATGACCCAAACGGCAATGCCACAAATAAGTTGCACTATCATTATCAACTCTGCATTTTTTGGCTTCAACGTTATGAATATGTGTATCACTACTATCGAGATTTAACAAAAATAGACCACTCTTCAAGGGTGCATGACCATAAAAGATATTACGTATATAAATAGAACAACCATTATTCTCAGATTTAAATGAATAACCGTCTCGCATCAAACAAGATCCAGATATAATGTTCATGCTTAACGCTAGCACCAAATAACAATTATTTAGGGCTAAAGCTATTCCCGAAGGTAGATGTAGAGGTAGCGTGCCGACGGTGATCACATCGACTTTGGAACCATTTCCCACGCACATCGTCACCTCGTCCTTAGCCAGTCTTTGCTTAATCCGTAGTCCCTGTTTCGAGTTGCAAATATTAGCAACAGAACCAGTATCAAATACCCAGGTGCTACTGCAAGCTCTGGTAAGGTACACATCAATAACATGTATATCACATATACCTTTGTTCACCTTGCCATCCTTCTTACCCACCAAATACTTGGGGCAGTTCCGCTTCCAGTGACTAGTCTGTTTGCAGTAGAAGCACTCAGTCTCAGGCTTAGGTCCAGACTTGGGTTTCTTCTCCTGTGTAGCAACTTGTTTGCTGTTCTTCTTGAAGTTCCCCTTCTTCTTCCCTTTGCCCCTTTTCTTGAAACTGGTGGTCTTGTTGATCATCAACACTTGATGCTCCTTCTTGATTTCTACCTCCGCTGCCTTTAGCATTGCGAAGAGCTCGGGAATTGTCTTGTTCATCCCTTGCATATTATAGTTCATCACGAAGCTTTTGTAGCTTGGTGGCAGTGATTGAAGAACTTTGTCAATGACACTATGAACAGGAAGATTAACTCCTAGTTGAGTCAAGTGATTATGATACCCAGACATTTTGAGTATATGTTCACTGACAGAACTATTCTCATCCATCTTGCAGCTATAGAACTTATTGGAGACTTCATATCTCTCAATCCAGGGATTTGCTTGAAATATTATCTTCAACTCCTGGAACATCTCATATGCTCCATGACGTTCAAAACGTCGTTGAAGTCCCGGTTCTAAGCCGTAAAGCATGGCACACTGAACTATCGAGTAGTCATCAGCTTTACTCTGCCAGACGTTCCTAACGTCATCAGCAGCATCTGCAGCAGGCCTTTCACCTAGCGGTGCATCAAGGACATAATTCTTCTATGCAGCAATGAGGATAATCCTCAAGTTACGGACCCAATCCGTGTAATTGCTACCATCATCTTTCAACTTTGCTTTCTCAATGAACGCATTAAAATTCAACGGAACAACAGCACGGGCCACCTATCTACAATAAACATAGAAAAGCAAAATACTATCAGGTACTAAGTTCATGATAAATTTAAGTTCAGTTAATCATATTACTTAAGAACTTAAATTACACGTGATCATCTAAGTGATCACGTGATCCAAATCAACTAAACCATGTCCGATCATCACGTGAGATGGAGTAGTTTTCAATGGTGAACATCACTATGTTGATCATATCTACTATATGATTCACGCTCGACCTTTCGGTCTCAGTGTTCTGAGGCCATATCTGCATATGCTAGGCTTGTCAAGTTTAACCTGAGTATTCTGCGTGTGCAAAACTGGCTTGCACCTATTGTAGATGAACGTAGAGCTTATCACACCCAATCATCACATGGTGTCTCAGCACGACGAACTTTGGCAACGGTGCATACTTAGGGAGAACACTTTTACCTTGAAATTTTAGTGAGAGATCATCTTATAATGCTACCGTAAAACAAAGCAGAATAAGATGCATAAAGGATAAACATCACATGCAATAAATATAAGTGATATGATATGGCCATCATCATCTTGTGCTTGTGATCTCCATCTCTGAAGCACCTTCATGATCACCATCGTCATCGGCTTGACACCTTGATCTCCATCGTAGCATCGTTGTCGTCTCGCCAACTATTGCTTCTACGACTATCGGTACCGCTTAGTGATAAAGTAAAGCAATTACAGGGCGATTGCATTGCATACAATAAAGCGACAACCATATGGCTCCTGCCAGTTGCCGATAACTCCGTTACAAAACATGATCATCTCATACAATAAATATAGCATCATGTGTTGACCATATCATATCACAACATGCCCTGCAAAAACAAGTTAGACGTCCTCTACTTTGTTCTTGCAAGTTTTACGTGGCTACTACGGGCTGAGCAAGAATCGTTCTTACCTACGCATCAAAACCACAACGATAGTTCGTCAAGTTAGTGATGTTTTAACCTTCTCAAGGACCGGGCGTAGCCACACTCGGTTCAACTAAAGTTGGAGAAACTGACACCCGCGAGCCACCTGTGTGCAAAGCACGTCGGTAGAACCAGTCTCTGAAAGTGCAACTATCCCTTGGTGGTTTTGGTAATTCCTAACAACATATAGCTCATTGTGCTAATGCTATTCCAAGATTAATATTTTAGGAAAAGCTCAATGAATGGCATGGCATGGATGAGGAAAGTGGATCCCTCAAAATACTAAGGACAAAAAGATTGGCTCAAGCTCAAAGCTCAAGACTCTACATTTTATATTTTAGTGATCCAAGATCACATTGAGTCTATAGGAAAAGCCAATACTATCAAGGAGGGACGAGGTCTTTCTTGATGAGGTTCTTGCTTCATAGTGCTTAGTGATATGCTCCAAAACCCTCAACTACCTTCCCACATCCACATATGACCTAAACCAAAAGTCAAACTCGGCCCCACCGATTCTTTCTATCCGGCGCAACCGAGTTCAAATGTCATAGCCACTGCCACAAACCCTAGGCAAATCGGTCTCGCCGATAGGGATCTCGGTCACACCGAGATGGGGTTGTAATCTCTCTGTTTCCCTTCGTAATGTTTCGGTCCTACCGAGATGAGCGATCAGTCCCACCGAGATTGCAATGTAAACTCTCTGTTTCCCTTTTGTAACATTTCAGTCCCACCGAATTGAGCGATCGGTCCCATCGAGTTTACCTGACCAACTCTCTGGTTAGCTTATTACCGAAATTGGTCCCACCGAGTTTGTGTAATCCGTCACACCGAGATTACGTTATGCCCTAACCCTAACCATATCGGTCCTACCTAGTTGTAGCTCAGTCCCACCGAAAATCCTAACGGTCATGAGCCTCATAGTGGAAACCATAGAGAGGACATCTGCAGATCAGAAGAGGAGTTGTGGGTATGCCCCATAGATCCAGGAGCTAATTAACTCCAAGATGGGCACTGGCACATATCTGCTGGACAAGGAGCACCTGCCCATCTACCCAGAATTTGTGGACAACACTGTGGTGATGGATGAGAATGAACCATCTTATGTGCACGCACAAGCCAAGAAGGAGAAGGCAAAGGCTGAAAAGGCTGCAAGGATGCCAACTACTGAAGAAGCATCTCAATATCTTTTGAAGAGCAAGGCAGATCAGCTTGGCTACTTGATTGCCTCTACTCTGAGGATTGAGAAGGGACTGGCCACCCTGACTCAAAACCAGGAGTGCCTGGAAAGGATCGTGGAGCAAAAGTTCTATGACTTCGATGTGAAGGTAACTGAGATTCAGTCTGTTGTGGAGCAACTTTAGGATGATATGCAGGAGAGGAAGGGAAAGACAACCACTGATGCATTTGCCAGAGTGCCTGTTCTAGATACCAGAGCCACTTCATCTGCACCAGCTACAGCTTCAGTGCCACCAGCTCCAGCACCTACTCCATCAGCTCCATCCACATCGACTGAAGCCTTCGTTCTTGGAGTTATCCGGACACCACCACCTGAAGACCAAGCCTGAGAGACGATTTAGTGCTATGCATTTTCTAGGAACTTTTTGGTAACTTGTTGCCAAAGGGGGAGAAAATTGTATAGATCATAGGCTTCGAGAGAGAGCATTGCTTTTTATTCTCTCTTGCTTTGGTGGTTGAACTTTATTTGCTTGTTTGAGATACTTTCTGTCTGCGTGATACTTGGATGATCATGTGTCTGATCATATGCTACATTAATGCTTGTTGGATGACATTAATATTTTCTCCCTATATGATCATTCACTTTGCTTGGTGATGAGTGCATGTATTTAATTATTATCATTTTGAGCGCTCCACCAAGATTTATGTGACATGGAAGAGTAACCCATGAGCCTAATTCTCTGTGCATTAGCAGTCCAAAGAAAATCATAAACTATGCACAAATTTAGGGGGAGCTCTTGCTTTTCACATACTCCTCAAAGCGATAATGTTTTTCACTCTTATTATCATTTGTCGAAGCTTTGATCTATATGTTGTCATCAATTACCAAAAAGGGGGAGATTGAAAGTGCAACTATCCCTAGCTGGTTTTGGTAATTCCTAACAACATATAGCTCATTGAGCTAATGCTATTCCAAGATTAATATTTCAGGAAAAGCTCAATGAATGGCATGGCATGGATGAGGAAAGTGGAACCCTCAAAATACTAAGGACAAAAAGATTGGCTCAAGCTCAAAGCTCAAGACTCTACATTTTATATTTTAGTGATCCAAGATCACATTGAGTCTATAGGAAAAGCCAATACTATCAAGGAGGGATGAGGTGTTGCTTGATGAGGTTCTTGCTGCATAGTGCTTAGTGATATGCTCCAAAACCCTCAACTACCTTCCCACATCCACATATGACCTAAACCAAAAGTCAAACTCGGCCCCACCGATTCTTTCTATCCGGCGCCACCGAGTTCAGATGTCATAGCCACTGCCACAAACCCTAGGCAAATCGGTCTCACCGATAGGGATCTCGATCACACCGAGATGGGGTTGTAATCTCTCTGTTTCCCTTCGTAACGTTTCGGTCCTACCGAGATGAGCGATCGGTCCCACCGAGATTGCAATATAAACTCTCTATTTCCCTTTTGTAACATTTCGGTCCCACCGAAATGAGCGATTGGTCCCACCGAGTTTACCTGACCAACTCTCTGGTTAGCTTATTACCAAAATTGGTCCCACCGAGTTTGTGTAATCGGTCACACCGAGATTATGTTATGCCCTAACCCTAACCATATCGGTCCTACCGAGTTGCATCTCAGTCCCACCGAAAATCCTAACGGTCACTAGGTTTGCTAAATCGGTCTGACCGAGTTTCTTAATTCGGTCTCACCGAGATTGGTAAATTGTGTGTAACAGTTAGTTTTTGTGTGGAGGCTATATATACCCCTCCACCCACTCTTCATTTGTGGAGAGAGCCATCACAACATACCTACACTTCCAATACACATTTTCTGAGAGAGAACCACCTACTCATGTGTTGAGGCCAAGATATTCCATTCCCACCATATGAATCTTGATCTCTAGCCTTCCCCAAGTTGCTTTCCACTCAAATCTTCTTTCCACCAAATCCATATCCTGTGAGAGAGAGTTGAGTGTTGGGGAGACTATCATTCGAAGCACAAGAGCAAGGAGTTCATCATCAACACACCATTTGTTACTTCTTGGAGAGTGGTGTCTCCTAGATTGGCTAGGTGTCACTTGGGAGCCTCCGACAAAGATTGTGGAGTTGAACCAAGGAGTTTGTAAGGGCAAGTAGATCGCCTACTTCGTGAAGATCTACCGCTAGTGAGGCAAGTCCTTCATGGGCGATGGCCATGATGGGATAGACAAGGTCGCTTCTTCGTGGACCCTTCGTGGGTGGAACCCTCCGTGGGTTGAAGCCTCCATCAACATGGATGTACGATAGCACCACCTATCGGAACCACGACAAAAACATCCATGTCTCCAATTGCGTTTGAATTCTCCAAACCCTTCCCTTTACATTCTTGCAAGTTGCATGCTTTACTTTCCGCGTCTCATAGACTCTTTGCATGCTTGCTTGAATTGTGTTAAGATTGCTTGACTCGTGCTAAGATAGCTAAAATCTACCAAAGACTAAAATTGGGAAAAGGATAGATTTTTAATTGGTCAAGTAGTCTAATCACCCCCCCCCCTCTAGACATACTTTCGATCCTATAAGTGGTATCAGAGCTTTGGTCTCCATTTGCTTTGATTTCCATAGCTTTTGGTGGTCATAGCCTTGGTTTCACAACCTAGGAGAGTATGGCGTCTAGCGAGGGAAATTACCACCGTAGAGGTCCTTACTTTGATGGTACTAATTTTACTAGTTGGAAGCATAAGATGAAAATGCATATTCTTGGGCATAACCCCGCCGTTTGGGCTATTGTGTGTGTTGGCTTGCAAGGTGAATTCTTTGATGGGAGAGAACCGAATCGTGAAGCTACCACGGATGAGTTGAAGATGCTACAATGCAATGCTCAAGCTTGTGATATCCTCTTCAACGGATTGTGCCCCGAAGAATTCAACAAAATCAGCCGTCTTGAGAATGCAAAGGAAATTTGGGATACTTTGATTGATATGCATGAAGGTACCGACTCCGTCAAGGAATCCAAGTTGGATGTGCTTCAAAGTCAACTTGAAAAGTTCAAAATGAAGGATGGTGAAGGTGTTGCTGAGATGTACTCTAGGCTTGCTCTTATCACAAATGAGATTGCTGGCTTAGGAAGTGAAGAGATGACCGACAAATTCATCATCAAGAAGATCCTAAGAGCCTTTGATGGAAAATATGATACCGTATGCACATTGATCCAAATGATGCCAAATTACAAAGATCTCAAGCCAACGAAAGTCATTGGAAGAATTGTTGCTCATGAGATGTCACTCAAGGATAAGGAGGAGCTCCATAACAAGTCAAGTGGTGCTTACAAAGCCTCATGTGAAGCTCCCACATCATCAAGTGAGAAACAAACCTTCAATGAAGAATTGAGCCTAATGGTGAAGAACTTCAACAAGTTCTACAAGAATAGAAGCAAAGAGAGAAGTTCCAAATCAAGGTCCTACAATGACAAAAGATCTTCTAGTCGAGAGCGAAACTGCTACAATTGTGGAAGACCCGGACACTACTCCAATGAGTGTACGGCTCCCCACAAGAGAAGAGAATATTCTCCCAAAAGAAGAAGTAGAAGAGAAGAATCACCATCAAGGGAGAGAAGGAGTAGGGATGATCTATATGAACGAAGACCCTCTCGGAGAAGCAAGGATTCGGAAAGGAAGGACAAGTCATCAAGGAGCTACACAAAACAAAGACATCAAGCTCATGTAGGTGAATGGGTATCCGGCTCCGACTCCGACAATGACTCCGAGAGAAGCTATCACTCCGACTCCGAATATACTCAAGATGAAGGTGTTGCCGGTCTAGCACTTGTGTCAACCAACTCCTATGACATATTTGATTCACCAAATGAAGGAATTGGAAGATGCTTCACGGCCAAAGGCCCAAAGGTATCACACCCCGAGTATGTTGATTTCAATAGTGATGAAGATGACTTGTTATGTGATGATGATTTACTTGTTGACAACTATAGTGATGAATACTATGATGAAACGAATGACAATGATAAGGAGAAGATTGAGTCTCTAACTAAAGAACTAAACACTCTTAAGTTAGCTCATGAAACTATCTTAGAAGATCATCGAGAACTTTTAAGGACTCATGAGAAATTACGTTTTGAAAAGCTCAACCTTGAGCAAGAGCATGAGTTCTTAAAGGCAATCAATGATGATCTTCGCAAGAAAAGTTCTTCTTATATTGACAAGCATTTACTCTTATCCACTTACATGCCTCAAGTCAAGTCTAGTAACAAGAACAAGAAAGATTCTTCCTCTAGTAGTAACAATAATCATGCTAAATCCAATGTTGTTGCTTCTAGTAGTTCTCTTGATTCCACTAATGATTCTCTTAGCCAAGTTACACTTGAGCAAGAAAATAGCTTATTTAAGGGAATTATAGAGAAAGGTGTTTACAAGAGCCTTGCCGGCAGTAAGCAATTCGAGGAAATTGTACGCAAGAAAGGAAGGCACCGGAAGAATCAAGGTGTTGGTTTTGAACGAAAGTTCAATGCCAGTGGAGTTGAGTGGGAAGAAGATCAATACCCCAAGACAAAGTTTGTTCCTCAACAAGAGAAGTATGATCCTACTTTTTTCCAAGGGACACAAGCTCAAGATGATCTTCCACCACAAGACCACAAGCAAAAAGGCAAGGACAAGCTTCGAGAGGAAATTGATGCATTTGAAGAAGCTCCTAAGGCCTTGGTCAAGTGGGTTCCCAAGACTACATCAAGTTCCACTTCATCAAGTACAACTACAACTCCGAGGATTCCCATCAAGATGGTGTGGATCCCGAAGAAGAAGAACTAGAGAGTTCTTGAGGGTGACTCCGCCAACATACTTCACTCTTATCATTTTGGCAAGAACAAGTGCAATCAACTTCCACATCTTGCACTAGTTCAAGGAGTCACAAACCCTCTTGTTGGTAAGACAAAGGACAAGGTAACCTAAAGCTTTCGTAGGCATCATCTTGTGTGTGCATCACTCTATGTCTATGGATATCCTTGTTTGTTCCTTGTGGGACTAACCCGTGTAGGTATTGAAAGTGCAACTCACTCCAAAGGATAGCTCCAAATGATCTACATCAACATTGAGCATCCACATCTTCAACACCTACATGAAGTCATCATCGACAAAACCCAAGGTTAGTTCATCCCTCTTAGGGGGGATCTCATATCTAGGGGGAGCTTTACTCTAACAATTGAGTTAAAGCAACTCTAATGGTGTGAACACAACAACGCTTTATGTAAAAGTGGTACCCCCACTTGTGCTTAAACAATGAGTATGACCTATGATCAAATGTTCTCATTTGACTCCTAAGTCAATATACTCATATATAGATGACCTAGTCATCGCCAATTGCTTGATAGATGCTAGAATTGTTTGTGCATGCCTTGCCACATATTTCATTTGTCATTTTATTGTGTGAGCATGTTGGTTGCATAATTTTCTCATTCGAGGACATCCACTTGTTGTTTTGATTGATTGGTTTCCTTTTCTTTTGGCCAAGTGGATGGACAAGAATGCCTAAGAACCTTCTCTAGCTATCTATGTTTTTCTCATCTCAAACTCTATTCATGCTGCATCACAAAATTTGATCAAGTCAGATTCGAACCACTCTGTGTGAGGAGCACTCGTAGTCCCCGATTCGTCATAGACTTAAACTTCCAAAACTTCTTTGTGCGTTTCGGTCTGACCGATTCACCCATTTCGGTCATATCGAGATCACTAAGTCGATCTAGGTTTTCAATCTCGGTGCAACCGATTTGAACTTTTCGGTCACACCGAGTTTCAGTAACTGTTTGCAGTTATGAATCTCGGTGCCACCGAGTTGTTCCACTCGGTCACAATGACAGGGTCGGGCTATATATATCCACGGGTCAAACTTTCCGAACCCCCTCGACCCATGCTTAGCCTGCTCTGCCTCCCTGGGTCTCCGGATCGTCCTCCTCGTCGCCAGCCGCCTCCCGCCGTTGGTCTCCGCCGCTGTCAACGGGAATCATCCCCGACGTTGCCGCCATAGCGAGTTCATCGCCGAACTAGGGTATGAACTCGATCACTGTGCTATCCTTATCTGATTCCTAGCACATTGTGTTCACCATGTATCTTGCCACGATTGAGATCATTCTATCCATCGAAAACACTCCGTAGTTTAGTCGTGAATTGAGAATTTAGGGTTAGGTTTCCGCCGAAACCATCTCGGACCCACCGAGTTGTGGAACTCGGTACCACCGATTCGGCTCAGGCCATTGCACATGTGATTCTCGGTCTGACCGAGAATTGCAAATCGGTGTGACCGAGTTCAGGACTTTGTGAAACCCTAGCAGTCTCGGTGCCACCGAACTGTGACTCGGTCTGACCGAGTTCACTAGTTTAGGTTCCAAAGCTGCTTCGGTATCACCGAGTTTACTAATCGGTTGATCCGAAATGCTTTCTGTGGAAAACTAAAACTAAGTTTTTGACTCATTCTTTTGCAAAAACCTCTGCATTTTGTGATGCTCATCCACTCTATCTCATCTATATCTATTCGCAGGGTCTGCTATCAGTGTTTGCAATATGTCTGATCAAAGTGACAGCCAGAACAAGTCAGAGGAGCAGGTTCACCTGAGTGAGGGCACTAGTCCCTCTAGCAGCTCTGATGAGGGTAGCAGGAGCACCCCAAGAAACTTACCCAAAGCTGCCACCAGGGCTAGAAAGAAGAAAACGTCTAAATCTGAGGATGAAGACTATGTGGCAGTTGAGGATGAGGCCACTTCCAAGAAGAAAGTGGTTAAGAAGGAATATAGCACTGCTACTGCCACTAAGCCTGGTATGAAAACCAAAGTGCCTGCAAAGAGAATTCCCATGTCTAAAGCCAAAGCCTCTACTCAAGTACCTTTGGAATCTGAACCCAAAGAAGCTGCTGCAGAAGGGAAGAAGAGGAAAGAGAGGGTCAATAAGACCACTGCTAGAGTGCTTGGGAGATCCTCAATCATGAGAGATTCTGAAGAGGAAGAGGAAGAAGATGTTGCACCAGCACCCAAAGCTCATAAGCTTATGGGTGATGCCATCAGGGCAGGGGTTGTTCCATCTAAGCCTAAGACTGCTCCTAAGGCTGTTGCTCCAGCTCCAAAGCCAAAACCAAAGAGGAGCACCAGGAACATCCCTGCTGAGGAGAAGAACAAGGCCCCAGTGCCTGAAGCTAAAATGGAAGAAGAAGATGATGAGTCACATGTCTTGAGGAAGTTGAAGCCAAAAATTCCAGATCACAATGATGCTCATCCAGTAGCAAAGAACATGAAGATAAGCAAGGACTCAGGGTTGAGGCTATGGAGAGAGTCAGATCCATATGCCACCAGGAAAAGGACTGCTGTGGACTACAGGTTCCATACAAAGGAACATCAGGATTTCTATGAGATAGTGTTGCTTGACAAGAAACCAATAGTATGTGACATGAGATGGGTCGACTGGGAGTACATCAAGGAGAATGATGAACATTATCCAGGTGTGTATGACAGTTTCAAGGCTTGTGGAGTTGATGAGTTTGTGGCTCAGAAGCTCACAAAATGGAATGATGAGCTTATCATGCAGTTCTACTCCACAGCTCACTTCTACCCAGATGGAAGGATTGTCTGAAGGTACGAGGTACCAGTCAACAGTTGCAGAATGGGCTAAGTTGATCAATGCCCCAAAAGAGAGTGAAGATGACTTGGATGTCTATGACAACAAGAAGAAGGATCACAACACCATGGCACACATGTACAAGGAGATCCCAGATGCTGCTCTTGAGAGACACAAGTTTGGAGCTGTACATTACCTTCTGTCAGGCTTGCCAACTATCAACTGGATCCTCAGGCACACTCTCTTGCCAAAGTCAGGTGATCACAAGATGATCAGAGGCCATGCAATAAACTTGCTTCACATCTTTGATGTCCCACAGAAGTTCAAAGTCATGAGGCTCATACTGGAAACCATAAAGAGCACAATTGCAGACCAGAAGAGGAGTTGTGGGTATGCCCCACAGATCCAGGAGCTGATTAACTCCAAGATGGGCACTGGCACATATCTGCTGGACAAGGAGCACCTGCCCATCTACCCAGAATTTGAGGACAACACTGTGGTGATGGATGAAAATGAACCATCTTCTGTGCACGCACAAGCCAAGAAGGAGAAGGCAAAGGCTGAAAAGGCTGCAAGGATGCCAACTACTGAAGAAGCATCTCAATATCTTTTGAAGAGCAAGCAAGATCAGCTTGGCTACTTGATTTCCTCCACTCTGAGGATTGAGAAGGGACTGGCCACCCTGACTCAAAACCAGGAGAGCCTGGAAAGGATCGTGGAGCAAAAGTTCTATGACTTGGATGTGAAGGTAACTGAGATTCAGTCTGTTGTGGAGCAACTTCAGGATGATATGCAGGAGAGGAAGGGAAAGACAACCACTGATGCATTTGCCAGAGTGCCTAGAGCTCAGAGATCTGCTGCAGTGCCTGTTCCAGACACCAGAGCCACTTCATCTGCACCAGCTACAGCTTCAGTGCCACCAGCTCCAGCACCTACTCCATCAGCTCCATCCACATCGACTGAAGCCTTCGTTCTTGGAGTTATTCGGACACCACCACCTGAAGACCAAGCCTGAGAGACGATTTAGTTCTATGCATTTTCTAGGAAGTTTTTGGTAACTTGTTGCCAAACGAGGAGAAAAATGTATAGATCATAGGCTTTGAGAGAGAGCGTTACTTTTTATTCGCTCTTCCTTTGGTGGTTGAACTTTATTTGCTTGTTTGAGATACTTTCTGTCTGCGTGATACTTGGATGATCATGTGTCTGATCATATGCTACATTAATGCTTGTTGGATGACATTATCATTTTATCCCTATATGATCATTCACTTTGCTTGGTGATGAGTGCATGTATTTAATTATTATCATTTTGAGCGCTCCACCAAGATGTATGTGACATGGAAGAGTAACCCATGAGCCTAATTCTCTGTTCATTTGCAGTCCAAAGCAAATCATAAACTATGCACAAATTTAGGGGGGGCTCTTGCTTTTCACATACTCCTCAAAGCGACAATGTTTTTCACTCTAATTATCATTTGTTGAAGCTTTGATCTGTATGTTGTCGTCAATTACCAAAAAGGGGGAGATTGAAAGTGCACTATCCCTAGGTGGTTTTGGTAATTCCTAACAACATATATCTCATTGAGCTAATGCTGTTCCAAGATTAATATTTTAGGAAAAGCTCAATGAATGGCATGGCATGGATGAGGAAAGTGGACCCCTCAAAATACTAAGGACAAAAAGATTGGCTCAAGCTCAAAGATCAAGACTCTACATTTTATATTTTAGTGATCCAAGATCGCATTGAGTCTATAGGAAAAGCCCAATACTATCAAGGAGGGATGAGGTTGTTGCTTCATGAGTGCTTAGTGATATGCTCCAAAACCCTCATACACTTTCCCACATCCACATATGACCTAAACCAAAAGTCAACTCAGCCCCACCGATTCTTTCTATCCGCGCCACCGAGTTTCAGATGTCATAAGCCACTGCCAAACCTAGGCAATCGGTTCACCGATAGGGATCTCGGTCTCACCGAGATGGGATTGCAAACTCTCTGTTTCCCTTTCGTAATTTTCGGTCTCACCGAAAGAGCGATCGGTCCCACCGAGATTGCAATGTAAACTCTTGTTTCCTTTTTGTAACTTTTCGGTCTCACCGAAAGAGCGAAATCGGTCCCACCGAGTTCCTGACCAACTCTCTGGTTAGCTTATTACCAAAATCGGTCCACCGAGTTTGTGTAATCGGTCTCACCGAAATGAGATCGGTCCCACCGAGTTTACCTGACCAACTCTCTGGTTAGCTTATTACCAAAATCGGTCCCACCGAGTTTGTGTAATCGGTCACACCGAGATTATGTTATGCCCTAACCCTAACCATATCGGTCCTACCGAGTTGCATCTCAGTCCCACCGAAAATCCTAACGGTCACTAGGTTTGCTAAATCGGTCCGACCGAGTTTCTCAATTCGGTCTCACCGAGATTGGTAAATTGTGTGTAACGGTTAGTTTTTGTGTGGAGGCTATATATACCCCTCCACCCACTCTTCATTCGTGGAGAGAGCCATCAGAACATACCTACACTTCCAATACACATTTTCTGAGAGAGAACCACCTACTCATGTGTTGAGGCCAAGATATTCTATTCCCACCATATGAATCTTGATCTCTAGCCTTCCCCAAGTTTCTTTCCACTCAAATCTTCTTTCCACCAAATCCATATCCTGTGAGAGAGAGTTGAGTGTTGGGGAGACTATCATTTGAAGCACAAGAGCAAGGAGTTCATCATCAACACACCATTTGTTACTTCTTGGAGAGTGGTGTCTCCTAGATTGGCTTGGTGTCACTTGGGAGGCTCCGACAAAGATTGTGGAGTTGAACCAAGGAGTTTGTAAGGGCAAGGAGATCGCCTACTTCGTGAAGATCTACCGCTAGTGAGGCAAGTCCTTCGTGGGAGATGGCCATGATGGGATAGGCAAGGTTGCTTCTTCATGGACCCTTCGTGGGTGGAGCCCTCCGTGGACTCGCGCAACCGTTACCCTCCGTGGGTTGAAGTCTCCATCAACGTGGATGTACGATAGCACCACCTATCGGAACCACGACAAAAACATCTGCGTCTCCAATTGCGTTTGAATTCTCCAAACCCTTCCCTTTACATTCTTGCAAGTTGCATGTTTTACTTTCCGTTGCTCATAGACTCTTTGCATGCTTGCTTGAATTGTGTTAAGATTGCTTGACTCGTGCTAAGATAGCTAAAATCTGCCAAAGACTAAAATTGGGAAAAGGATAGATTTTTAATTGGTCAAGTAGTCTAATCACCCCCCCCCCTCTAGACATACTTTCGATCCTATAGTCTCGCGTAAGCGTACGCGTAATGTTGGTCCGGGCCGCTTCATCCAACAATACCACCGAACCAAAGTATGACATGCTGGTAAGCAGTATGACCTGTATCGCCCACAACTCACTTGTGTTCTAACTCGTGCATATAGCATCTACGCATAAAACCAGGCTCGGATGCCACTGTTGGGGAACATAGTAATTTCAAAAAATTCCTACGCACACACAGGATCATGGTGATGCATACCAACAAGAGGGGAGAGTGTGTCTATGTACCCTCGTAGACCGAATGCGGAAGCGTTAGCACAACGCGGTTGATGTAGTCGTACGTCTTCACGATCAGACCGATCCAAGTATCGAACGTATGGCACCTCCGAGTTTTGCACACGTTCAACTCGATGACGTCCCGCGAGCTCCGATCCAGCAAAGCTTTATAGGAGAGTGTCCTCAGCACGATGGCATGGTGACGGTGATGATGATGCTACCGACGTAGGGCTTCGCCTAAGCACCGCTACGATATGATCGAGGTGGATTATGGTGGAGGGCGGCACCGCACACGGTTAAGAGATCAATGATCAATTGTTGTGTCTATGGGGTGCCCCCTTCCCCCGTATATAAAGGAGCAAGGGGGAGGAGGCGGGCGGCCAGGGAGAGGCGCGCCAAGGGGAGTCCTACTCCCACCGGGAGTAGATTCCCCCCTTTCCAACTTGGAGTAGGAGAGGGAAGGAAGAGGAAGGAGGGAGGAAGGAAAGGGGGCCCGCCCACCTTCCAATTCAGATTGGGCTTGGGGGGCGCCACCTCCCTTGCTCCTTTCCCATCCTTTCCACTAAAGCCCAATAAGGCCCATATACCTCCCGGGGGGTTCCGATAACCTCCCGGTACACCGGTATATTCCCGATCTCACCCGGAACCATTCTGGTATCCAAATGTAGTCGTCTAATATATCGATATTTACGTCTCGACCATTTTGAGACTCCTCGTCATGTCTATGATCATATCCGGGACTCCTAACTACCTTTGGTACATCAAAACACAAAAACTCATAATACCGATCGTCATCGAACTTTAAGCATGCGGACCCTACGGGTTCAAGAACTATGTAGACATGACCGAGACATGTCTCCGGTCAATAACCAATAGCGGAACCTGGATGCTCATATCGATTCCTACATATTCTACGAAGATCTTTATCGGTCAAACCGCATAACAACATACGTTGTTCCCTTTGTCATCGGTATGTTACTTGCCCGAGATTCGATCGTCGGTATATCAATACCTAGTTCAATCTCGTTACCGGCAAGTCTCTTTACTCGTTCCGTAATACATCATCCCGCAACTAACTCATTAGTTACAATGCTTGCAAGGCTTATAGTGATGTGCATTACCGAGTGGGCCCAAATATACCTCTCTGACAATCGGAGTGACAAATCCTAATCTGTAGAGCACCTTTATAATCACCCAGTTACGTTGTGACGTTTGGTAGCACACAAAGTGTTCCTCCGGTAAACGGGAGTTGCATAATCTCATAGTCATAGGAACATGTATAAGTCATGAAGAAAGCAATAGCAACATACTAAACGATCGAGTGCTAAGCTAACGAAATGGGTCAAGTCAATCACATCATTCTCCTAATGATGTGATCCCGTTAATCAAATGACAACTCATGTCTATGGTTAGGAAACATAACCATCTTTGATAAACGAGCTAGTCAAGTAGAGGAATACTAGAGACACTTTGTTTGTCTATGTATTCACACATGTATTTCATAAACGAGCTAGTCAAGATGGCCACGGCAGTGTTCCAGCACCACCGGAAGAGAAGGGGAGAGGGGGCCCCTTCGTCTTCTTCTTCCTTGACCTCCTCCCTAGATGGGAAAAGGGTTTCCCCTCTGGTCCTTGGCCTCCATGGCATGGGAGGGGCGAGAGCCCCTCCGAGATTGGATCTGTCTCTCTGTTTCTGCGTTCTCGTTGTCTGCCCTTTCACCATTTTGTATATATATGGAGATCCGTAACTCCGATTGGACTGAAACCTTCGCCGAGATTTTTTCCTGAAAATTAGCTTTCTTGCGGCAAAAGAATAGCAGCAACCACCTTACGAGGGGCCCACAAGGGCCAGGGGCACGCCCAGGGGGTGGGGCGCGCCCCTCTGCCTCGTGCCCCCCTCGGGAACCGTCTCGCATGGACTCTTCTTCCCATATTTTCCAAATATTCCAAAAATATTCTCCATCCGTTTTTATCCCGTTTGGATTCCGTTTGATACGGGGTTTCTGAGAAACATAAAACATGCAACAAACAGGAACTGGCACTAGGCACTGGATCAATATGTTAGTCCCAAAAATAGTATAAAAAGCTGCCAAAAATATATGAAAGTTGTAGAATATTGGCATGGAACAATCAAAAATTATAGATACGATGGATATGTATCAATATGCTAGGCTCGTCAAGTTTAACCCGAGTATTTCTGCGTGTGCAAAACTAGCTTGCACCCGTTGTATGTGAACATAGAGCTTATCACACCCGATCATCACGTGGTGTCTCGGCATGACGAACTTTGGCAACGGTGCATACTCAGGGAGAACACTTGTACCTTGAAATTTAGTGAGAGATCATCTTATAATGCTACCATCAATCAAGCAGAATAAGATGCATAAAGGATAAACATCACATGCAATCAATATAAGTGATATGATATGGCCATCATCATCTTGTGCCTGTGATCTCCATCTCCAAAGCACCGTCATGATCACCATCGTCACCGTCTTGACACCTTGATCTCCATTGAAGTATCGTTGTCGTCATGCCAACTATTGCCTCCACAACTATTGCTACCGCTTAGTGATAAAGTAAAGCAATTACATGGCGATTGCATTGCATACAATAAAGCGACAACCATATGGCTCCTGCCAGTTGCCGATAACTCCGTTACAAAACATGATCATCTCACACAATAAAATATAGCATCATATCTTGACCATATCACATCACAACATGCCCTACAAAAACAAGTTAGACATCCTATACTTTGTTGTTGCAAGTTTTGCGTCGCTGCTACGGGCTGAGCAAGAACCGTTCTTACCTACGCATCAAAAACCACAACGCGGTATAGTGATTGCTTTTTGATCTTCAGAAAGAACCCTGTTCGTTGAATCCGATTCAACTAAAGCTGGAGAAATAGACACCCACTAGCCACCTGCGTGCGAAGCACGTCGGTAGAACCAGTCTCACATAAGCATACGCGTAATGTGGGTCTGGGCCACTTCATCCAACAATGTTGCTGAATCAACTAGTGACGGCAAGCAAATATGTATATACCCACGCCCACAACTCCTTTGTGTTCTACTCGTGCATATAACATCTACGCGTCAATCTGGCTCTGATGCCACTATTGGGGAATGTTGTAATTTCAAAAAAAATTCCTACGCACATGCAAGATCATGGTGATGCATAGCAACGAGAGGGGAGAGTATCGTCCATGTACCCTCGTAGACCGTAAGCAGAAGCGTTATGAGAACGCAGTTCATGTAGTCGAACGTCTTCACGATCCGACCGATCCAAGTACCAAACGCACGGGACCTCTGAGTTCAGCACACGTTCAGCTCGATGACATCCCACGAACTCCGATCTAGCAAAGCTTCACGGGAGAGTTCCGTCAGCACGATGGCGTGATGACGGTGATGATGTTGATACCGACGAGGGCTTCGCCTTAGCACCGCTACGGTATGATCAAGGTGGATTATGATGACAGTGAAGCTACTTACATATTGAGCATCAAGATCTATAGAGATAGATCAAGACGCTTGATAATTTTTTCAATGAGTACATACCTTGACAAGATTTTCAAGTAGTTCAAAAAGGAACAGTCAAAGAAAGAGTTCTTGCCTGTGTTACAAGGTGTGAAATTGAGTAAGACTCAAAACCCGACCACGGCAGAAGATAGAGAGAGAATGAAAGTCATTCCATATGCCTCAGCCATAGGTTCTATAAAGTATGCCATGCTGTGTACCAGACCTATTGTATACCCTGCCCTGAGTTTGGCAAGGGAGTACAGTAGTGATCTAGGAGTAGATCACTGGACATTGGTCAAAATTATCCTGAGTGGAATAAGGATATGTTTCTCGTTTATGGAGGTGACAAAAAGGTTCTTCGTAAAGGGTTACGTCGATGCAAATTTTGACACTGATCCAGATGACTCTAAATCTCAAGCTGGATACATATTGAAAGTGGGAGCAATTAGTTAGAGTAGCTCCGTGTAGAGCATTGTTGACATAGAAATTTGCAAAATACATACGGATCTGAATATGGCAGACCCGTTGACTAAACTCCTCTCACAAGCAAAACATGATCACACCTTAGTACTCTTTGGGTGTTAATCACATAGCGATGTGAACTAGATTATTGACTCTAATAAACCCTTTGGGTGTTGTTCACATGACGATGTGAACTATGGGTGTTAATCACATGGTGATGTGAACTATTGATATTAAATCACATGGCGATGTGAACTAGATTATTGACTCTAGTGCAAGTGGGAGACTGGAGGAAATATGCCCTAGAGGCAATAATAAAGTTATTATTTATTTCCTTATATCATGATAAATGTTTATTATTCATGCTAGAATTGTATTAACCGGAAACATGATACATGTGTGAATACATAGACAGAGTGTCACTAGTATGCCTCTACTTGACTAGCTCGTTGATCAAAGATGGTTATGTTTCCTAGCCATAGACAAAGAGTTGTCATTTGATTAATGGGATCACATCATTAGGAGAATGATGTGATTGACTTGACCCATTCCATTAGCTTAGCACTCGATCGTTTACTATGTTGCTATTGCTTTCTTCATGACTTATACATGTTCCTATGACTATGAGATTATGCAACTCCCGTTTACCGGAGGAACACTTTGTGTGCTACCAAACGTCACAACGTAACTGGGTGATTATAAAGGTGCTCTACAGGTGTCTCCGAAGGTACTTGTTGGGTTGGCGCATTTCGAGATTAGGATTTGTCACTCTGATTGTCGGAGAGGTATCTTTGGGCCCTCTTGGTAATGCACATCACTCAAGCCTTGCAAGCATTGCAACTAATAAGTTAGTTGAGGGATGATGTATTACGGAACGAGTAAAGAGACTTGCCGGTAAAGAGATTGAACTAGGTATTAAGATAACGTATATCGAATCTCGGGCAAGTAACATACCGATGACAAAGGGAACAACGTATGTTGTTATGCGGTCTGACCGATAAAGATCTTCGTAGAATATGTGGGAGCCAATATGAGCATCCAGGTTCCGCTGTTGGTTATTGACCGGAGACGTGTCTTGGTCATGTCTACATAGTTCTCGAATCCGTAGGGTCCGCATGCTTAAAGTTTCGATGACAGTTATATTATGAGTTTATGAGTTTTGATGTATCGAAGGAGTTCGGAGTCCCGGATGAGATCGGGGACATGACGAGGAGTCTCGAAATGGTCGAGACGTAAAGATCGATATATTGGACGACTATATTCGGACATCGGAAAGGTTCCGAGTGATTCGGGTATTTTTCGGAGTACCAGAGAGTTACGGGAATACGTATTGGGCCTTATAGGGCCATACGGGAAAGAAGGAAAAGGGCCTCAAGGGTGGCCGCACCCCTCCCCTTGGTCTGGTCCGAATTGGACTAGGGAAGGGGGGCGCCCCCTTCCTTGCTTCTCCTTTTCCCTTCCTCTTTTCCTATTCCATATGGGAGGTGGAATCCTACTAGGACTAGGGAGTCCTAGTAGGACTCCACACTTGGCGCACCCCCTCCTAGGGTCGGCCTCCTCCTCCCTTGTTCCTTTATATACAGGGGCAGGGGGCACCCCATGACACACAAGTTGATCTTCGTGATCATTCTCTTAGCCGTGTACGGTGCCCCCCTCCCCCATAATCCTTGATAATATTGTAGCGGTGCTTAGGCAAAGCCCTGCGACGGTAGAACATCAAGATCGTCACCACGCCGTCGTGCTGACGGAACTCTTCCCCGACACTTTACTGGATCGGAGTCCGGGGATCGTCATCGAGCTGAATGTGTGCTAGAACTCGGAGGTGTCGTAGTTTCGGTGCTTGATCGGTCGGGCCGTGAAGATGTATGACTACATCAACCGCGTTGTGCTAACGCTTCCACTTCCGGTCTACGAGGGTACGTAGACAACACTCTCCCCTCTCTTTGCTATGCATCACCATGATCTTGCGTGTGCGTAGGAAATTTTTTGAAATTACTACGTTCCCCAAAATTTCAGACGTAAACAAAAGCAACAACAATCGTGCCAGAGGACTGTAAAGCTCTTGTCTTTGATAAACAAATTACAAAGGTACTTATTATTACACTTTATTCGAACGAGTACTTAAGTATAAAAGGGGCGGAGCAGCTCCACATTCCAAGCTCGTGGCTCGTCTTTCTGATGCTCGACACTGTAAAGATGGTATGCTCCATTGTGAAGAACTCTGGTGATGATGAAGGGGCCTTCCCAAGCAGGGGCGAGCTTGTGTGGCTTCTGTTGATCCACTCGAAGAACCAAGTCTCCCTCTTGAAAGGCTAGAACCCTCACGTTTCTGGCGTGGAATCGACGCAAGTCTTGCTGATAAATGATCGACCGGATCAAGGCCATCTCTCTTTCCTCCTCTAAGAGATCGACTGCATCTTGCCGGGCCTGTTCTGCTTCTTCTTCAGAGAAGAGCTCGACTCGGGTGCGTTGTGGAGCAGGTCACTTGGTAGAACAGCTTCGGCTCCATAGACCAAAAAGAAAGGAGTTCGTCTAGTCGACCGATTAGGAGTTGTCCTCAAACCCCAAAGAACTGATGGAAGTTCATCGACCCAAGCGCCTGCTGCGTGTTTGAGATCACGCATCAGTCAGGGTTTCAGTCCTTAGAGAATTAGGCCATTTGCTCTTTCTGATTGTCCATTCGACTGCGGGTGAGCGACCGAAGCATAGTCGACTCGTGTGCCTTGAGAAGCGCAGAAAGCTCTAAACTCATCAGAATCGAAGTTTGACCCGTTGTCAGTGATGATGTTGTGTGGAACTCCATATCTGAATGTCAATTCCCTGATAAAACTGACAGCGGTGCTGTCTTCGAGATTTTTGATAGGTTTAGCTTCAATCCATTTGGTAAACTTGTCGACTGCTACTAGCACATGAGTGAAGCCGCTCCTACCAGTTCTCAGTGGTCCAACCATATCTAATCCCCAAACAGCAAAGGGCCAGACGAGGGGAATGGTCTTCAGGGCTGACGCTGGCTTGTGAGACATGTAAGAGTAAAACTGGCAGCCTTCACATCTGTCGACTATATCTTTCGCTATTTCATTTGCTCGTGGCCAATAGAATCCGGCTCGGTATGCTTTAGCCACGATGGCCCGAGAGGACGCATGGTGACCACAGGTCCCCGAGTGGATGTCGTTGAGGATCATTCGACCTTCTTCTGGCGTTATGCATTTCTGACTGGATCCAGTCACGCTTTCCCTGAACAGTTGTTCTCTTATCACAGTAAAGGCCTTGGATCGACGGACGATCTGTCGAGCCTCTTCTTCGTCCTCTGGGAGTTCCTTCCTAAGGATGTACGCAATGTATGGCACTCTCCAGTCGGGAGTAATGACCAGGACCTCCATGATTAGATCGACCATGGCTGGGACCTCGACTTCAGTCGGATCTGTGGCGCTCTTAGGCTGCGGGGGCTCTTCCTTAAAAGGATCTTCCTGAACTGTCGGTGTGTGAATATGTTCCAAAAACACATTGCTGGGAATGGCTTCTCTCTTGGAACCTATCTTTGCCAAATCATCGGCTGCTTGATTTTTCAGACGGGGTATATGATGGAGCTCTAACCCCTCAAACTTCTTTCCCAACTTCCTCACCGCATTGCAGTAACTAGTCATAGCTGGGCTTCTAACGTCCCATTCTTTCATCACTTGATTGACCACCAAATCTGAGTCGCCGTAAACCATGAGGCGACGGACGCCGAGTGAAATGGCCATACGTAATCCATACAGGAGTGCTTCATATTCTGCTTCGTTATTGGAGGAATCAAAGTGAATCTGGAGGACGTATCTGAGCTTGTCTCCTCGAGGGGATACCAGTACCACCCCAGCACCGGAACCATTCAGCATGTTGGAACCATCAAAGAACATGGTCCAGTGCTCCGAGTGAACTTGAGTCGACAGTTGTTGTTCAATCCACTCGGTGAGGAAATCAGCTATTTCCTGGGACTTAATAGCTTTCTTTGCCTCAAACTTGATATCTAAGGGAAGAAGTTCAATCGCCCATTTTGCCACTCGACCAGTTGCATCTCTATTATTCAGAATCTCTAATAATGGGGCGTCGCTGATGATTGTAATGGAGTGATCAGAGAAGTAATGTGCAACCTTCTTCATGGTCATATAAATCCCATAAACAAGCTTATGATAATGTGGATATCTTTGCTTCGATGGAGTCAAAACTTCAAAGACATAGTATACTGGGCGCTGAACTTTGTAAGCTTTTCCTTCTTCTTCCCGCTCGACCGTAAGTACTGTACTGACGACTTGTCTAGTGGCTGCAATGTAAAGCAGTAAAGACTCTTTGCTAATTGGAGCAGCAAGCACCGGCTGGGTGGAAAGCACGGCTTTAAGCTCTGCGAATGCTGCATCAGCTTCAGGAGTCCACTCGAACTTATCTGACTTCTTCATCAGTCGGTAAAAGGGGCAGTGCCTTTTCACCGAGGCGAGAAATGAATCGACTTAGGGCGGCCAAGCAACCAGTAAGCTTCTAGACCACTTCAAATAATTGGGTGTCATCGGAGCTACCATGTTCACTTCTCTGTTGATGACTTTCAATCGACTCTTACTCTCAACATCAGCGAAAATCATCAGAGTGGAATTCACGTGGGGATAACCATCATCATCCTCTTCCTCCTCCTCAACCTTGTCTGCTTCTTTCTCCTTTTCCTTGGGTTGTTTCTCTCGGAATTGCTGGATTAGGAGTCGACACTGTCGAGTGGTATGCTTCGGGTAAATGAAATTACCCTCTTCATCTTTTTTGGTGTGAATGTGGCATGGTAAATCCAGCACATCATTTCCATCTTGATCTTTTACTTTCTTGGGGTTCCACGACCCTTTGGGCTTCCCCTTGAACTTTCCTTGAGTCACGACGAAGGCTTCACCAGGAGCCACCTCTTCACCGATTGCCTTACTCTTCTGTACGGCGGACCGTCGAAGATGTTCTTCGACTGGTTTCACTTTTGGGTCGACTCGTAAACGATGCTCAGCCAGTCCCCTAGGAACACCTGGCATGTCTGAAGGTTTCCATGCACAAATGTCCCAGTTCTCACAGAAGAACTGGATGAGCGCTTCTTCCTATTTAGAGTCGAGAGTTGTTGAAATGTGAGTCGGAGTAGCATTGGGATCCGTCGGGTGAATGTGAATCGACTTTGTTTCGCTAGACGACCAGAATGCTGAATCTATGGCAGGCTTCTTGGCTCGCAACAAATCACTCGAATCTGCATTTTTTTTATATTCTCGCAATTCTACTACGGCCATCTGAGCATCGGCGATCTTTGAGCCCTTCTGGAAGCACTCTTCCGCCTTCTTCCGACTACCAATGATAGTGATCACCCCTTTGGGACCAGGCATCTTCAATTTGAGGTACATGTAACATGGTCGAGCCATAAAACGTGCATAAGCTGGCCTGCCTAGAATAGCATGATAGGCACTCTGGAAATCCACAACTTCAAGTGTCAACTTTTCTTTGCGGTAATTCTTGGAATCGCCGAAAACCACGTCGAGAGCAATCTGGCCGAGTGATGCAGCCTTCTTGCCGGGAATGACCCCATGGAAACTCATATTGCTTTCACTGAGTCTGGACATCGGAATGCCCATTCCTTTCAACGTCTCTGCATACAGTATATTCAGGCCACTGCCACCATCCATCAGAACCTTAGTCAGTCGGGTACCTTCGACTACTGGGTCGACCACCAATGCTTGCCTTCCAGGGGTGGCTATGTGCGCTGGGTGATCGGACTGGTCGAATGTAATGGCAGTCTGGGACCACTTCAAATAACTGGGTGTCATCGGAGCGACCATGTTCACTTCTCTGTTGATGACTTTCAATCGACTCTTACTCTCAACATCAGCAAAAATCATCATAGTGGAATTCACGTGGGGATAACCATCATCATCCTCTTCCTCGTCCTCAACCTTGTCTGCTTATTTCTCCTTTTCCTTGGGTTGTTTCTCTCGGAATTGCTGGATTAGGAGTCGACACTGTCGAGTGGTATGCTTCGGGTAAATGAAATTACCCTCTTCATATTTTTTGGTGTGAATGTGGCATGGTAAATCCAGCACATCATTTCCATCTTGATCTTTTACTTTCTTGGGGTTCCACGGCTCTTTGGGCTTCCCCTTGAACTTTCCTTGAGTCACGGCTAAGGCTTCACCAGGACGACTGAAGGGAACATCGGTTCAATCGACGGTGCAGGGCACTCACTCGACAATGGTACAACGAAAGTTACAAAGGCCCCGCCTGCGTCTTCAGATTGTCGGGCGGTTGGTGTGGTCGTCGGTCTTCTTCTTCACCGTTGGCGTACTTGGTGGCAATTTCCATCATCCGAGTCAGAGTCATATCTCCTGTCCGACCGAATTTCAGATTCAACTCCCGATATTTGACGCCTTCTTTAAAGGCACAAATTGCCTGATGATCAGACACATTCTCCACCGTGTGGTGCATGTGATCCATCTCTGGATATAATCTCTCAAAGTTTCATTCGGTTTCTGAATGCAACACTGTAATTCTATCAACCCTGTTGGCCGCTTGCAAGTACCTTCAAATGTCCTATCAAATACTCGAGCAAGATCTTCCCAAGTATAAATACTACTAGGTGCTAACTGATTCAGCCATGCTCTGGCCGAGCCCTCCAGCATCAGAGGAAGGTGTTTCATGGCCACTTCATCGTTGCCGCCACCAATCTGAATAGCCACTCGGTAGTCTTCAAGCCAAGTGTCAGGATTGGACTCACCAGTGAACTTACTAACTCCAGTCACCAACCTGAAGTTGGGGGGAATCAGTGCAGCCCTGATGGCTCTGCTGAAGCACTACGGACCTGAGACATGCACTCTGCTGCTGGTTGGTAGATCTCTGTCATGACCTTCTCGGTGAGCTCTGTTTCTGTTGACCAAGCCTTGAACGAGAATAGATCTCGCGTCAAAGCCCGGTTCCCTGGGGTCGACTGGAATCCTTCGCCCACCACTGTGAGGACGTCTGTCATCCTGTACCAAGGCACGTACGATCCACTCCTTGGGGGAGGCGTGGGCACTCGACGACGATCGTCGTGATCGAGTCGGTGATCATACTGCTCGCGGCTTCTGTATAGATCTCGTCGATCTCTGATACGTCTCCAACGTATCTATAATTTTTGATTGATCCATGCTATATTATCTACTGTTTTGGACTATATTTTCCACTTTTATATTATTTTTGGGACTAACCTATTAACCGGAGGCCCAGCCCAGAATTGCTGTTTTTTGCCTATTTCAGTGTTTTGGATAAATGGAATATCAAACGGAGTCCAAACGGAATAAAATCTTCGGGAACGTGATTTTCTCACCAAACGTGATCCAGGAGACTTGGACCCTGCTCCAAGGAACAAAAGAGGCGGTCACGAGGGTGGGGGCGCGCCCCCTGCCTCGTGGGCCCCTCGTTGCTCCTCTGGCGTACTTCTTCCTCCTATATATACACACGTACCCCCAAACGATCAGAAGAGGAGCCAAAAACCAAATTCCACCGCCGCAACTTTCTGTATCCACGAGATCCCATCTTAGGGCCTGTTCCGGAGCTCCGCCGGAAGAGGGCCGTCATCACAGAGGGCTTCTACATCATCCTAGGCCCTCCGATGAAGTGTGAGTAGTTTACCTCAGACCTTCGGGTCCATAGTTAGTAGCTAGATGGCTTCTTCTCTCTCTTTGAATCTCAATACAAAGTTCTCCCCCTCTCTTGTGGAGATCTATTCGATGTAATCCTCTTTTTGCGGTGTGTTTGTTGAGATCGATGAATTGTGGGTTTATGATCAAGTCTATCTATGAATAATATTTGAATCTTCTATGAACTCTTTTATGTATGATTGGTTATCTTTGCAAGTCTCTTTGAATTATCCATTTGGTTCGGCCAACTAGATTGGTAGTTCTTGCCATGGGAGAAGTGCTTAGCTTTGGGTTCGATCTTGCGGTGTCCTTACCCGGTGACAGAAGGGGCAGCAAGGCACGTATTGTATCGTTGCCATCGAGGATAACAAGATGGGGTTTATTTCATATTGCATGAATTTATCTCTCTACATCATGTCATCTTGCTTAAGGCGTTACTCTGTCTTTAACTTAATACTCTAGATGCATGCTGGATAGCGGTCGATGAGTGGAGTAATAGTAGTAGATGCAGAATTGTTTCGATCTACTTGTCACGGACGTGATGCCTATATACATGATCATGCCTAGATATTCTCATAACTATGCTCAATTCTGTCAATTGCTCAACAGTAATTTGTTCACCCACTGTAGAATACTTATGCTCTTGAGAGAAGCCACTAGTGAAACCTATGGCCCCCGGGTCTATTCTCATCATATCAATCTCCATCACTTTAATCTTGCTTTGCTTTTTTACTTTGCTTTTACTTTTTACTTTGCATCTTATACCAAAAATACCAAAAATATTATATCTATCAGATCTCACTCTCGTAAGTGACCGTGAAGGGATTGACAACCTCTAATCGCGTTGGTTGCGAGTAGCTATCGTTTTGTGCAGGTACGAGGGACTTGAGCGTGACCTCCTACTGGATTGATACCTTGGTTCTCAAAAACTGAGGGAAATACTTATGCTACTCTGTTGCATCATCCCTTCCTCTTCGGGGAAAACCAACGCAAGCTCAAGACGTAGCAAGAAGGATTTCTGGCGCCGTTGCCGGGGAGTCTACGCAAAAAGTCAACATACCAATTTTCAAGTTTTGGGTGAATTCTTTTGATGGATCATGGAACAAGGAGTGGGAAGAGCCTAAGCTTGGGGATGCCCATGTCACCCCCAAGATAATCCGAGAACACCAAGAAGTCAAAGCTTGGGGATGCCCCGGAAGGCATCCCCTCTTTCGTACACTTCCATCGGTAATTTACTTGGAGCTATATTTTTATTCACCAACATGATATGTGTTTTGCTTGGAGCGTCTTGTATTATTTGTGTCTTTGTGTCGTAGTATGCCACAATCATCCTTGCTGTACACACCTTTTGAGAGAGCCATACAAGAATTAAAATTTGATAGAATACTCTATGTGCTTCACTTATATCTTTTGAGCTAGATAGTTTTGCTCTATGTGCTTCACTTATATCTTTTGAGATAGATAATTTTACTCTATGTGCTTCACTTATATCTTTTGAGCGTTATAATTTTGCTCTATGTGCTTCACTTAGATCTTTTAGAGCACGGTGGTGGATTTGTTTTAAAGAAACTATTGATCTCTCATGCTTCACTTAAATTATTTTGAGAGTCTCTTAATAGCATGGTAATTTGCTCAATAATAATATGCTTGGCATTCAAGATTTGTGAAACTTTCTTTTGAGTGTGTTGAATACTAAGAAAATATTGAAGCATGATAATTGTTTTGAGATATGGAGGTGATAATATTAAAGTCATTCTAGTTGAGTAGTTGTGAATTTAAAGAATACTTGTGTTAAAGTTTGTGATTCCCGTAGCATGCACGTATGGTGAACCGTTATGTGACGAAGTCAGAGCATGATTTATTTATTGATTGTTTTCCTTATGAGTGGCGGTCGGGGACGAGCGATGGTCTTTTCCTACCAATCTATCCCCCTAGGAGCATGCGCGTAATACTTTGCTTTGATAACTTCTAGATTTTTGCAATAAGTATATGAGTTCTTTATGACTAATGTTGAGTCCATGGATTATACGCACTCTCACCCTTCCACCTTTGCTAGCCTTTCTAATACCACGCACTTTTCGCCGGTATCATACACCTACCATATAACTTCCTCAAAACAGCCACCATACCTACCTATTATCGCATTTCCATAGCCATTCCGAGATATATTGCCATGAAACTTTCCACCATCTAGTTCATCATGACACATTCATCATTGTCATATTGCTTAGCATGATCATGTAGTTGACATAGTATTTGTGGCAAAGCCACCGTTCATAATTTCTTCATACTTGTCACTCTTAATTCATTGCATATCCCGGTACACCACCGGAGGCATCCATATAGAGTCATACTTTGTTTTAGAATCGAGTTGTAAATAAATAAAAGTGTGATAATCATCATTCAATAGAGCATTGTCCCCAAAAAAGGGAGAAAGGCCAAAGAAAAAAAGAAGGCCCAAAAAAATAAAATAAATAAAAAGGGGCAATGCTACTATCCTTTTTCCACACTAATGCTTCAAAGTAGCATCATGATATAGCGAGTCTCATATATTGTGCTTCAAAGTAGCACCATGTTCTTCATATAGAGAGTCTCATATGTTGTCACTTTCATATATTAGTGGGAATTTTACATTATAGAACTTGGCTTGTATATTCCAATGAAGGGCTTCCTCAAAATTGCCCTAGGTCTTCGTGAGCAAGCAAGTTGGATGCACACCCACTAGTTTCTTTTGTTGAGCTTTCATACATTTATAGCTCTAGTGCATCCGTTGCATGGAAATCCCTACTCACTCACATTGATATCTATTGATGGGCATCTCCATAGCCCGTTGATACGCCTAGTTGATGTGAGACTATCTTCCCCTCCTTTTTGTCTTCTCCACAACCACCATTCTATTCCACCTATAGTGCTATATCCATGGCTCACGCTCATGTATTGCGTGAAGATTGAAAAAGTTTTGAAGAAGTTAGAGTATGAAACAATTTCTTGGCTTGTCATCGGGGTTGTGCATGATTTGAATACTTTGTGTGGTGAAGATGGAGCATAGCCAGACTATATGATTTTGTAGGGATAACTTCCTTTGGCCATGTTATTTTGAGAAGACATAATTGCTTTGTTAGTATGCTTGAAGTATTATTATTTTTTATGTCAATATAAACTTTTGTCTTGAATCTTTCTAATATGAATATTCATACCACAATTAAGAAGATTTGCATTGAAATTATGCCAAGTAGCACTCCGCATCAAAAATTCTCTTTTTATCATTTACCTACTCGAGGACGAGCAGGAATTAAGCTTGGGGATGCCTGATACGTCTCCAACGTATCTATAATTTTTGATTGCTCCATGCTATATTATCTACTGTTTCGGACTATATTAGGCTTTATTTTCCACTTTTATATTATTTTTGGGACTAACCTATTAACCGGAGGCCCAGCCCAGAATTGCTGTTTTTTGCCTATTTCAGTGTTTCGGATAAACAGAATATCAAACAGAGTCCAAACGGAATAAAATCTTTGGGAACGTGATTTTCTCACTGTCGGTGTCAAAACCGGCGGATCTCGGGTAGGGGTTCCCGAACTGTGCGTCTAGGCCGGATGGTAACAGGAGGTAGGGGACACGAAGTTTTACCCTGGTTCGGGCCCTCTCGATGGAGGTAAAACCCTACGTCCTGCTTGATTAATATTGATGATATGGGTAGTACAAGAGTAGATCTACCACGAGATCAGAGAGGCTAAACCCTAGAAGCTAGCCTATGGTATGATTGTTGTTGTCTATGTTGTCCTACGGACTAAAACCCTCTGGTTTATATAGACACCAGAGAGGGTTAGGGTTACACAAAGTCGGTTACAATGGTAGGAGATCTGCATATCCGTATCGCCAAGCTTGCCTTCCACGGCAAGGAAAGTCCCTTCCGGACACGGGACGAAGTCTTCAATCTTGTATCTTCATAGTCCAGGAGTCCGGTTGAAGGTATAGTCCGGCTATCCGAACACCCCCTAATCCAGGACTCCCTCAGTAGCCCCTGAACCAGGCTTCAATGACAATGAGTCCGGCGCGCAGATTGTCTTCGGCATTGCAAGGCGGGTTCTGCTCCAAATTCCGTGTACCTGTTGAATAAAGTCCGGCTTCTTGTAAATGTTGCGCTCCTCGGCTTCTACGCCCAATAATGGTCGTCTCCCACGTGTCAAACGAATATGAAAAGTCTGAGTGTTTTTACATTCACACCCCTAGCCGCGTAAATGAGCTGCCCTATTTAAGGGGACGAGGATTTAGATCCAAACCACATCTTTCCCCCTTCAGGAGTGTTCATCAGAGCGCATCCGACAAAGGTCCATTCCACCATGGCCAGCCATCGCAACTCCTCCTCTCGCCCTTCCTGCCCTCAGCCTGGGTACTGGGAGAGATGCTTCGTCCCGCATAGCGAGCTAGTGAAGCTCCAGACCAAGGGATTTCTCCCCCCGGCCTACATGATCCCGGTCGGGGCCAGTCTTGCCATCTATAACGGCGGAAAGCAAGCGGAGAGTGCCCCCAATCCCTCCAAAGGAGAGCGGGTATGCCTTGTCACTTATTTAATAAGGGGGCTCGGATTTCCAATCCATCCATTTCTCCGGGGGCTGCTGGAATTCTACGGCCTCCAGCTACACAATCTCACGCCTGCCTCCGTATTGCATATCGCAGGCTTCGTAGCCCTCTGCGAGCTGTATTTGGGCGTCGAGGCTCATTTCGGGCTATGGAAAAGGTTATTATGCCTTGTGCCCTACTCTAAGGAGGGGTCAATGTATCAAGTGGGCGAAGCCGAAGTGTGGCGCATCGCCGGGACCGGATATCTGTCCGGAACCCCAAAGAAGGCGTCCGAAGACTGGCCCTCAGAATGGTTTTATATAGAAGACGTCCCGCTGCCGGATCCTGTCCGGATCGGCCTCCCTAAATTCGACAGTGCTCCCTTAAAGAAGCGCCTAAGCTGGCGTCCACGGAGCCCTCAGAGGGAAAGTGACAGGGACATCATTTACCTGATGGGCCGAATAAGATTGTTAGCCCATTCCGGACTAACCATGATCGGGGTTATGGCCGAATGCATCATGCGGGGGGTGCAGCTGCTTCAGTATAGAAGCCACCCCATGTGGGACTTCAACGGGGAGGACGACGCCACCCGCTACGGCCGTAAGGGGCCGGATTCAGCTGCCGCTCTACTAAAGATCTTGTCCACTTTGTATAAGGGAGAAGAGGAGCAATTTCTCCGCGTCAACCCACAGGGCGGATTCTCTATGCACAATCCCCCAAGCTGGGTAAGTGGCCGCATTTACTTGCCCATCCGTTTTGTATTCCAATTGTTAAATATTCAGTCTGACGACTTCAACGCAGGAACTGCGCCGGGCTGTTAAGGAAATAAGCAGCCCTCCTCCACAACCCGAGGACCTAGGACGGTCCCTCGACCCGGCCTCTCAAGAGGATCCGGACATATCTGTGGAGCTGATTGATGGAGTGTTCCATCAATTGAGTAAGGACAACACCTTGGAGGCCATTACGGCAGATTACCCAGGGCTAATCCCAGCCTCCCAGGTAACTGAGATCGAAGTCCCAGTACCCCGAATAGGTGTCCATCCTCTCGTGTTTTCAGTTTCCTGACTACAACCGAGTTTTGCAGGGGAGGTTTTTGAGGCGGGAGGCCGAACCTGCGGCGACAAGCCAACGAGGGGCCGCAGGGCCCCGTGGGCAGAAAAGAAGTGCAGTCCGGACCGAGGCGTCAGCGCAAAGGTATGGCGCGCCCCCCTATCCCAGGTGTTACACCTTCGAGGCACATTGACACTTGTGCTCTCTTCAGGACAAAGAGACCTCGCCGGACTATATCCAGAGAGGCTGCCAATCGCACCTCCACCAGCCAGGCTCCAAAGCCTGGTTCGGAGGCGGAGGCGAACGCAAGGCGCACGCCAGACGCTCCTCCGACGGAGGATATGGACGGGTTGTCTGCCACCAACTCTAAGGTGGAGAGTGCCATGAACCACAGGCGTCGCCGGACAATTCTACGCGACGCTTGTTTCTCCCAAGGGGCGTTAGATGCCTTCAATTCAGGAGATGCGTACCTCCGTGCCGCTCAAAATGGACTAGCCAGAGCCACGGAGCAATATGTAAAAGACATACGGGTAAGAAAATTTTGGTAATTATATATATACCAGGAGCCCCCGAGACTTGAAACAGTTAGAATAACTGATTTAAGGATCATTTGTTATGCAGGTTCTTACAGAAAAGAATTCCCTACTGTCCAAGGAGCTAGAAGAGTGCAAATACCAACTTGAGGCCGCACTGGCCGCGGCAGGGGAGCCCAAGGAGACCCCCTCTGGTAATGTACACTTTGAAAGATAAGTATTTTGCGAAGTATGACATTGGTGCGAATCTGACAAATGAAATTGCAGATGACGCCGGATTGAATCCGGAAAGGCAACACCTCCTACTCCAGCTAAAGGCTGGTGAGAAGGTGCTGACAAACGTGAGGCGGGAGAAGAACGATCTCCAAGATGCCAACACCAAGCTGGGCGTCGAGCTGAAAGATGTTCGTGCCCAGCTGTCAGACTCCATTAAGGAGAATCAACGGCTTCGGCGCGACATATTTAGTAAGTGCTTGAACGAACCTTTGAAAGAAAGTTCGGCGGGGAAGTCGACTAACAGAGTAATGTCTGTAGGTGTGCTAACAGGTCATCCTGCAGAGGAGATGCCCGGTTCTACGGGTGACCTTCTTCCCGAGCTCTCGCAACTGCTCGATCGAGTTCGGCAGGCGATGCAAGGCGTCGCCCAGGCCCTGTGGCCATCCATCTCCATGCCCGAAGGTCTTGGAGAGCTTGCGGAGAAGCTAAGGGGAGCACGGCAGCGCTTCCGATTGTGGAAGATATCGGCATGCCGTCAAGGCGCTAGGGAGGCCTGGGCCATGGTGAAGACGCGGTACACAAAGGCTGACCCCAACCACATGGCTGAGGTCGGTCCTGTGGGGCCCGATGGGAAGGAGATCCCTGTAAGCTTAGTGTATGGCCAAGTAGAATTGGCCGCAAAGTATTCCCAGCAGGACTGTAAATTAGACAGCCTGTTAGATGGTATTGAAGAGGAATACAATCAGTCAAAATGACTATGTAATGTAATTGACATTTATAATGGCTTCTAGCCGAATTGTAGATCATTTGTCAAGGCCGACCTTTTCGCTTCAGCCTCGGGACCTGACGGTCCGGAGTGTGTCCGAATTCCCATGCGGTTATATAAGAACCGAGGAATGCATGGAGACCAGGCGTAGGGGTCATTAGTGCGTGAACAGACAAGTGCCCGACTAGTTATGTTATATTACATGGTTAGTAAGAAACATCTTCCAGGGAGAATAGTTCCGTTAGGGGTTCCTTTCCCTAGGAGGCATGCCCTAAAGTGCATGCCCATTCTGTGAAAAAGACGCGGAAAAAAGCATCTGGGGGCGCATAAATAAATAGAGAAATGAAAAGATCGTCTTTTAGGTCACCGACCGAATATTCCCTTAAGAACGCTAGCTTTCGGCTTCACCCAGTCTGAGGTACACATCCGGCTAATCCAGCAGTAACAATCGCAGAGGTGCTCCCTTTACCGCCTAGCCGAACAATCGGGAATGTAGGGGTAAGCACAGGAGCCAGGCAACCCAGCTTGGCCAAAACTTAAGTCATATCGATGCATATAATGGTGAAATAAAAGGTACATGCGGAAGTGTAACACATGTGTTGGGCATGAGGCCCGTATAAATAAGCTTCTGTTAAAAGAAGCCCCCAGGTTTAATGAGTGCGAATAGCACGTCATGTGATGAGCCTTTAAAGGCTATAAGAGAAAGGAAGGGGAGAAGGAGAGAAATGTAAGACAGACAGTATATATAGAAAATGGACAGGGGAAGGAGACAAACACAGAGTCCAGCGCTAGGCATAGAATCTTCGGAGACGGGCTGCGTTCCATGGGTTCGGCTCGAGTCGGCTATCCGATGCATCTCGCAGGCGGTACGCTCCACCAGTCAGGACTTGGTCAATTATGAAGGGACCTTCCCACTTGGGCTTGAGTTTGTCCTTTTTCTTGTCCGGCAGGCGTAGAACTAATTCGCCAACGTTGTAATTTTTGGCTCGTACTTCTCTGCTTTGGTATCTTCGAGCCTGCTGTTGATAGAATGCGGAACGGGCTTTTGCCACGTCACGCTCCTCCTCCAATGCGTCCAGACTGTCCTGCCGATCGAGCTCGGTTTCTCTTTCTTCGTACATGCGCACTCGAGGTGAGTCATGAATTATGTCGCAAGGCAAAACTGCCTCTGCGCCGTACACCATAAAGAATGGTGTCTATCCGGTGGTGCGATTCGGCGTGGTCCGCAGCCCCCAGAGTACGGAGTCGAGCTCCTCTACCCAGTGCGTGTTAGATTCCTTGAGGGACCGCACTAACCTGGGTTTGATGCCGCTCATGATAAGACCATTTGCACGTTCGACCTGGCCGTTAGTTTGTGGGTGATAGACGGAAGCATAATCGAGCTTGATGCCCATGTTTTTGCACCAAAGTTTTACCTCGTCGGCCGTAAAGTTCGTGCCGTTATCAGTGATGATGCTGTGGGGGACGCCGTAACGGTGTACAACCCCAGATATAAAGTCTATCACTGGTCCAGATTCGGCCGTCTTAACAGGCTTGGCTTCTATCCATTTGGTGAACTTATCCACCATGACCAGTAAGTATTTGTTCTTGTGGGTTCCGCCTTTAAGGGGTCCAACCATGTCAAGCCCCCAGACCGTGAAGGGCCAAGTGATGGGGATAGTTTGGAGGGCAGTGGGTGGCATATGGCTTTGGTTTGCAAAGAGTTGGCAACCGGTGCATTTTTGGACTAAGTCCTGGGCGTCTGCCCGGGCCGTCGGCCAATAAAAGCCTGTACGGAAGGCCTTGCTTACAAGGGACCGAGCTGCAGCGTGATGACCATCGAGTCCGCCATGAATTTCAGCCAGGAGGTTCCGCCCTTCCTCTTCGGAGATGCACCTTTGAAGGACTCCGGTGGTGCTTTTCTTATAAAGCTCTCCTTCATGGACTTTGTAGGCTTTGGATCGCCGCACTATGCAGCGTGCCTCATTTTGGTCCTCGGGGAGTTCCTGCCTAGTAAGGTAGGCGAGGAATGGTTCTGTCCACGGGGCGACGACGGCCATTATTACGTGGGATGAGGGTGTTATTTCATTGGCAGAGCTGCCGATTGTTTCAGAATGTTCGGTGTTGGGCAGTGCGGTTGGGTCCGGGCTGTTGTTGTGCGGCTCCCCTTCCCATACTACAGATGGCTTGAACAGCCTTTCCAAGAAGATGTTGGGGGCACTACGTCGCGCTTTGTGCCGATGCGTGCCAGGAGTCCGTGTACATAATCTGGAGTACCTATTGAACTGTGCCTCCTGTGGGGGACGTCAAAACGACGCCAGCCCTCAGTCCAGCCAACATCTTGGAGCCGTCGAAATGCATGATCCAATTTGAATATGTGCCGTACTCTTTAGGGAGTTCGGCCTCCATCCATTCTGCGACGAAGTCGGCCAAGACTTGCGACTTGATGGCTCGCCGTGGCTTATAAGTTATGTCGAACGGGAGGAGCTCGATGGCCCATTTTATAATGTCGTTAAGTGGTACTTCCGAGGCTACTGTGATTGAACACTCTTGCAAGTAGTGTCGTAGCTTCCGGGATGCCATGAATACCGCGTACGCAATCTTTTGACAATGCGGGTACCGTGATTTGCACGGAGTGAGGACAGTGGACACATGATAGACTGGCTTTTAAGGGGGGATTTGTGCCCGTCCGTTTCTCGTTCGACGACGAGTACTGCGCTTACAACCTGATGTGTTGCTGCAATGTATAATAGCATTGGTTCGCCAATGTTTGGCGCGGCCAGGACGGGGTTTGTTGCTAATATGGCTTTTATTTCGTCGAGTCCAGCCGTGGCTGTATCCGTCCATTCGAAGTGTTCGGTAAAGGGGTAGGGTCTTTTCTCCCAAGCGGGAGATAAAGCGGCTTAGAGCCGCCACGCATTCAGTCAACTTTTGTATTTGTTTGAGGTCCTTTGGGATATCCAGTTGCGACAAAGCTCGGATCTTGGCTGGGTTTGCTTCAATTCCTCTACCGGATACGATGAAGCCCAAGACCTTTCCGGCTGGAACGCCGAGAACGCATTTTTCTGGGTTGAGCTTGATGTCGTATGTTCGGAGGTTATCAAATGTGAGCCTCAAGTCGTCTACTAGAGATTCGACATGTCTTGTTTTGACAACCACATCATCTACATATGCCTCCACTGTTTTGCCGATCTGGTTTGCCAGACATGTCTGAATCATGCGCTGATATGTTGCGCCAGCGTGTTTGAGCCCGAAGGGCATTGTGTTGAAGCAGAATGGGCCGTATGGTGTGATGATGCCGTTGCGGCTTGGTTTGATTCTGCCATCTTGATTTGATGATAGCCGGAATATGCGTCGAGGAAACACGACGAGTCGTGTCCTGCGGTAGCGTCGATAATTTGATCGATGCAGGGGAGGGGGAAGGGATCCTTTGGGCAAGCCTTGTTAAGGTCTTTAAAATCAACACACAGGCGCCAGGATTTGTCCTTCTTTGGTACCATCATCAGGTTTGCTAGCCAGTCCGGATGTTTTATATCTCTGATGAATCCGGCCTCCAATAGCTTTGTTAGCTCCTCTCCCATGGCCTGTCTCTTAGGTTTGGAAAAACGCCGAAGAGCCTGCTTGACAGGTTTGAATCCTGTTTGGATATTTAAGCTGTGCTCGGCTAGCCTGCGTGGGATTCCTGGCATGTCTGAAGGGTGCCAGGCGAAAATGTCCCAGTTCTCTCGTAGGAACTCTCGCAGTGCAGCGTCTACATCAGGGTTTAACTGTGCCCCGATGGAAGCTATTTTATTGGGGTCCGTTGGATGGACTTGGAATTTGACTATTTCGTCCTCCGGTTTAAAGGAGGTGGACTTGGATCTTTTGTCGAGTACCACATCGTCCCTATTCACCGTAGAGCGCAGCGCAGTCAGTTCCTCAGCCGCCAGGGCTTCGGATAGTGCCTCAAGGGCCAGTGCGGCTGTCTTGTTTTCGGCATGGAGTGCTATGTCCAGATCACTAGCGAGAGTGATGATCACGTTGGGCCCGGGCATCTTGAGCTTCATGTACCCGTAATGGGGTATTGCTTGGAAGATTGTAAACGCTTCCCGCCCTAGCAGAGCGTGATAACCGCTGCTGAACGGAGCCACATGGAACGTGACCTCTTCGGACCTGTAATTATCCGGCATGCCGAACACCACATCTAGTGTGATTTTTCCTGTACAGTGCGCTTCCCGACTGGGGATTATTCCTCTAAAGGTTGTGCTACTTCGCTCAATGTGGTTCCAGTCTATTTCCATTTTTTGAAGAGTTTCCTCATAAATGAGGTTCAATCCGCTGCCGCCGTCCATGAGTACCTTGGTAAGACGAAACCCGTCCACTATTGGACTGAGGACCAATGCGGCTGGTGCTCGGGCTGTTCGGAATTTAGGTTCATCACTGGCGTTAAAGGTAATAGCCGTGTCACTCCATGGGTTTATTGTTGCTACTTGGTAGACTTCAGCAAGGCTGCGGAGTGTCCTTTTCGCATATTATTTGATGTGAAAGTCTCGAAGACTGTTAATACCGTATTGGTGTCTCTGGGGTGGCTATCTGTGGCCTCCGGAATTAGGAGATTTTCCCCAATTTTGGCCACCTGCCGGAGTATCCAACATGCTCTAAGGCTGTGAGTTGGTGTGTCATCCTCTGTACTGTGAATTTTACAGGGTCCATTAAGCCATCCTTCCAATACGGTTCCATGCCCTGTAGAGGGTTTTTGCTTTTTGGTGTTTGACCCAGGTGTCTGGCGATGATGCACCTGTTTATTTCGGACTGGGTTTGTATTCAGGGCCGGATCGTCCCAAAATTTTATTTCGATTTTCCAGGCGCTTTCCATCGCACAGTACTTTCGTGCGATGGACGCCAAGTCAGCGAAGCGTGTAATATCACGGCAACTTATGGCGTTGAGGATTCCCTTGTCCGTGCAGTTATTGCAAAAGATTGAGATTGTGTCTTCCTCGCAGCAGTCCTTTATCCTGTTCTTAACCAGGAGGTGGCCCAGTAATGATGTACTGTTTCTTCGGGCTCTTGCCTAATTTGGGATAGATCGCCAATGTTCGGGTGGGTGGGTGGGATTAGATCCGAAACCTCACCCCATCTGAGGCTCAAAGGCCAAGGAATTTTCGAACTTGAAAATTTGGATTCCTGGATGTTGTCCAATGAATCCAGTCCGTTGCCTGACTCTAAGTTCAGGTTTTGAGTAATATCCTCCCCTCCGCGGGTATCCGGCTTGGAGGGATCGGGAATCCGGACGTAGCTAGTCCTTAAGATAGATGAAGGGTCGCCGCACTGTCCCTCTACCACGGCAACGTGATGGGTGACTTGGGGAGAGTTAATCTCTTTCAGATCAGGTTTAGGCCCAATCTGGTCGTAATCCGTAGCGACTCCCAGGGCGGCAATGCGATCCAAGAGCTCGTTTATGGAGGAGAGCTCCATTGGATCCAACTGCTCGACGAGTTCCGAGCTGACATGAAGATTGTTTTCGATGGCTCGAGAGGTCATCGTCGGCGCAGAAGCCGAACAGGCGGTCATAAGAAAACCACCTAGCCGGAGGGTTTGGCCGACAGCCAAAGCTCCCTTAGCAACGGTGCCGTCTTTAAAGACGGGGCGAGGCATCCTTCCTGATGGTGATGACACAGAGGAACTCTCAATGAAAGCACCAATGTCGGTGTCAAAACCGGTGGATCTCGGGTAGGGGGTCCCGAACTGTGCGTCTAGTCTGGATGGTAACAGGAGGCAGGGGACACGAAGTTTTACCCAGGTTCGGGCCCTCTCGATGGAGGTAAAACCCTACGTCCTGCTTGATTAATATTGATGATATGGGTAGTACAAGAGTAGATCTACCACGAGATCAGAGAGGCTAAACACTAGAAGCTAGCCTATGGTATGATTGTTGTTGTCTATGTTGTCCTACGGACTAAAACCCTCCGGTTTATATAGACACCGGAGAGGGTTAGGGTTACACAAAGTCGGTTACAATGGTAGGAGATCTGCATATCCGTATCGCCAAGCTTTCCTTCCACGCCAAGGAAAGTCCCTTCCGGACATGGGACGAAGTCTTCAATCTTGTATCTTCATAGTCCAGGAGTCCGGCTGAAGGTATAGTCCGGCTATCCGAACACCCCCTAATCCAGGACTCCCTCACTCACCGAACGTGATCCAGGAGACTTGGACCCTGCTCCAAGGAACAAAAGAGGCGGTCACGAGGGTGGGCCCCCCCCCTAGGGCGCTCCCCCTGCCTCGTGGGCCCCTCGTTGCTCCTCTGGCGTACTTCTTCCTCCTATATATACACACGTACCCCCAAACGATCAGAAGAGGAGCCAAAAACCTAATTCCACCGCCGCAACTTTCTGTATCCACGAGATCCCATCTTAGGGCCTGTTCCGGAGCTCCGCCGGAAGAGGGCCGTCATCACAGAGGGCTTCTACATCATCATAGCCCCTCCGATGAAGTGTGAGTAGTTTACCTCAGACCTTTGGGTCCATAGTTAGTAGCTAGATGGCTTCTTCTCTCTCTTTGAATCTCAATACAAAGTTCTCCCCCTCTCTTGTGGAGATCTATTCGATGCAATCCTCTTTTTGCGGTGTGTTTTTTGAGACCGATGAATTGTGGGTTTATGATCAAGTCTATCTATGAATAATATTTGAATCTTCTCTGAATTCTTTTATGTATGATTGGTTATCTTTGCAAGTCTCTTTGAATTATCCGTTTGGTTTGGCCAACTAGATTGGTAGTTCTTGCCATGGGAGAAGTGCTTAGCTTTGGGTTCGATCTTGCGGTGTCCTTACCCGGTGACAGAAGGGGCAGCAAGGCACGTATTGTATCGTTGCCATCGAGGATAACAAGATGGGGTTTATTTCATATTGCATGAATTTATCTCTCTACATCATGTCATCTTGCTTAAGGCGTTACTCTGTTTTTAACTTAATACTCTAGATGCATGCTGGATAGCGGTCGATGAGTGGAGTAATAGTAGTAGATGCAGAATTGTTTTGATCTACTTGTCACGGACGTGATGCCTATATACATGATCATGCCTAGATATTCTCATAACTATGCTCAATTCTGTCAATTGCTCAACAGTAATTTGTTCACCCACTGTAGAATACTTATGCTCTTGAGAGAAGCCACTAGTGAAACCTATGGCCCCCGGGTCTATTCTCATCATATCAATCTCCATCACTTTAATCTTGCTTTGCTTTTTTACTTTGCTTTTACTTTTTGCTTTGCATCTTTATACCAAAAATACCAAAAATATTATATCTATCAGATCTCACTCTCGTAAGTGACCGTGAAGGGATTGACAACCCCTAATCGTGTTGGTTGTGAGTAGCTATCGCTTTGTGCAGGTACGGGGGACTTGAGTGTGGCCTCCTACTGGATTGATACCTTGGTTCTCAAAAACTGAGGGAAATACTTACGCTACTCTGCTGCATCATCCCTTCCTCTTCGGGGAAAACCAACGCAAGCTCAAGACGTAGCAATCTCCACGTCCCTCACGCCTCGGGGGCGACCTTGGGCTGTGAGCCGACTAGACTGTGTTTGTAACCATGGATCTGCTGTGAATCCTATTCCGTGATTGAGATACTACTGTGTTCTGCTCACCCGCGGCTCGGAGCAAGGCCCAGATCTGCACCAAACCTTGACCAGCTTCTGACTGAGAAGGTTGAATTGACTCCGCTATTCGGGCTGCAACTGCGAGATTCTGGATTGGAGTTCGGTATACCTGAGTTGGAGGTGGAAAAAGTTAACGTCGACTGGATTCAGGAGCCCGCTGCCGAGCACGCTCGTCGAGTGCGCGCTGGAGGTTCTCCAGTCGAGTGCGCTCAGCCAAGTTGGCCAGGCGCGCTTCCTCCAAGGCCTGGGCCTCAGGGGTTTCCCCAACGATAGGAGTATGAAGTGCATCCATGTTCCGGCGGCAAAGTTCTTCTCTCCGCTGCAAAGAGAGGGGTTCGGGGCAGTACTCTTCATGAACAAGCGACGGATCACCGCCCCCATCGCCTCCGTCTTCACAGGTGAAGCTAGGAGGACTGCGTGGTCCATTGACCATCAAAACTTCCACCGCTGGGTCGCTGCTGTCGCATTCAGATGCAGTCTCTACAGAGCCAATCGACAGATCGAACAGACCGTAGAGAGTTTCATCGGGCTCGATTGCCGCGACCTAGGGGGTGGCCGACTGGCGAGCCACGCATGCCTCACCCACCGCTGAAGCCTTGATCGACCGGAACATTTGCTCCGGCGGGCTGCAGGGAGGGGGAAGGCTACAGGAGCCAACCGATATTGGGTTGACGGCTGCCGCAGGAGGACGCTGCGGACACACGCGCGAAAGTGCATTGCCCCGCGGACGGGGAGTGCGTCGACATCGAGTGGAGCCTCTTGAAGCCAAGCGGAGGCATCGGCGACAAACACAAGCGCGCCGAGACGGATCTCGCGGCCCTCGGCCAAACCTCCGCCTGAAATCATGATGAAGGGGATTGGAAAAATTGCAACTTCTCCAAAAAGTCGCTAAGACACCTGCCCCACGGTGGGCGCATACTGTCGTGGTTCTAAGTCTGACAGTAGAATGGGGGGTAGGAATGTAGAGGCAAGATCTTAGCTATGGAGGAGTTGTACTCGGGAGTTTTACGAGTTCAGGCCCTTCTCGGAGGAAGTAACAGCCCTACATCTCGGAGCCCGGAGGCGGTCGACTGGATTATATGCGTGTGTGTTACAGAAAGTGCGAACCCTTGTGCCTGTGGAGGGGGTGGCTTATATAGAGTGCGCCAGGACCCCAGCCAGCCCACGTCACAGAGGTTTAAGGTACATAAAAGATGGGGCGTTACTGGTAACGCCTGCAATAAAGATACATAATGACCATTAAAGCTATGACTTAATTCTCGACCATTGCAGAGTGGAGTGGCTCTAGATCTTCTGGTAGTCGAGTGATTATATGTACAGTCGAGTGTCTTCAGGATTGTCGAGTGGAACATAACTTCATGGTCGAGTGGATGATGATTTTTCTTCGAATGCTCCTGGCACCTTTAGGGATGTCCTTGGGGAGGGTATCTTGAACAGATCCATGACCCTACCCTAGTTACATAGCTTCATCAGCTGCTGCCGGGCACATTTCGCCTGTTAGCTCCCACCTTATCCCCAATGACATTACCCACCTTCAATATGCGGACGATACCATTATTATGGTGGAACTTAATGAGGCCTACCTCATGAACCTGAAATTTATACTCTTATGCTTCGAAGTGCTTTCGGGGCTTAAAATTAACTTCTCTAAGAGCGAAGTGATTGTGACTGGGGTACCTGATATGGAAGCTCAGAGAGTGGCGCACCTCCTGAACTGCTCTCTTGGTTCTTACCCTCTCAAATACCTAGGCTTACCAATTTCTCCTCTCAAACTTTTGGCAAAAGATTTCGCCCCGACAGTGGCTAAGGTTGGTAATAGAATATTACCGTGGAGAGGCCGGTACAATTCCCAGGCGGGCAAGGTTTCCCTCACTAATGCGTGCCTCTCCTCCCTCCCGATGTTTCTAATGGGCTTCTATCTCCTGTCCGGAGGGATTCATGCTGGTTTCGATAAGCATAGGGGTGCCTTTTATTGAAACTCCTCTGATAATAAGCGCAAATATAGAATGGTCAAGTGGGATTTGATCTGCAGGCCTAAGAGCATGGGGGTTTAGGAATCCTTAATACTCTGGTTATGAACAAATGCCTCATGATTAAATGGTGGTGGAAGATTATGTTCCTCGAGGAGCGCCCCATATGGCTTTCCCTCCTCAAAGCCAAGTACTTCCCCTCCTCGAGTCCTATGTTCGCCTCTTCTTCGGGTGGCTCTCAGTTTTGGCGTCAGCTTGTTAAAGTTCGGCCTATTTTTCGATCCCTAGTCAAATTTATAGTTCGGAATGGTAAGTCTACTCGCTTTTGGTTAGATTGGTCGGTAGGGGACTCCACTCTAGCGGTGGCCTACCCGACCCTGTTTTCTTATTGTACTGACCCCGAGATCTCTATCTTCGAGCTCTCGGTTCAGGGCTGGGTTCTTGACTTCCGACGGCCTCTTTCTCCTGTGGAGTTGGATGACTGGCAACGTCTTACTGCCTGCTTCCCCTTGCTCTCAGAGGAAGATGTCTCAGTTAGCTGGCCTCACTCTGCTTCTGGGCGCTTCTCAGTGAAATCAGCCTACTCCAAACTTATCTCGGGTGCCCGTACTGCTAAATACAAAGACATTTGGCCTGCCCGTATTCCTCCTAAGATAAAAAATTTTCTCTGGCAAGCTTCTCGTCGGAAACTTCCTACGGCTGATCAAATCAAGAAGAGGAACGGGTCGGGTTCTGACAGATGCGCTCTTTGTGGAGCTATTGAAAACACCGAGCATATATTTTTTTCACTACTCTTTGGCTAAATTTTTCTGGAGCTGCATTAGACTTTGGCTTCATGTTAATTGGAATCCCTCCTCTTTTGAGGACCCGCGGCGTTATGTTAACACTTTAGCAGGGCGATCTAAAAGGGTGTTCTCAGTAGGCTAGGCTGCGATCTGTTGGGCGCTCTGGACTACGAGAAATAAGTTCACTATTGAACACACTTTTCCGGCTAACCCTGTCAGTTGCTTATTTAAAGCCAATATCTTTTTGCAGCAGTGGAGATCATTGACTAAGGGAGGGGACCTAGAGGCCTTCGACGACATGCTATCTATGATGAGATCTACGGCGTCTTCCCTGCTGCGGCTTTCTAGAAGGATGGCTTAGTTTCGGCTTTCTTCGGGAATCTCTGCTGGCCTACGTGCCTTATTTGGCTGGTTGCCATGTACCTGTACTCTTTAACTATGTTGTGGTCGGAGTGTGTTGTTTGGTTGGCTCCGTTGTGACTCTGCCTGGTGGCTTTATTTATAAAGTCGGGCGTATGCCTTTTCTCTAAAAATAAAAGTGACCTTTCAGTGCAAATTGGAATGGATTCCATAATCACGGTGAAGCTGATCTAAGCTTCAGAGGTTGACAGATTGGTTTACTCGTCCATCGTCAAGGAGATTAGATATCTTATGTCTTTAAGAGAAAATTGTATTACTCATGGTCATCGTAGCCAAAATAAAATTAGTAATAGCTTAGCAAAGCTTTGCTCGTATTGAGGGTAAAACCATGACCTGGTTAGGGGCTGGTCCTCCTGATACTTTGGTATTGGCTGCGATGGATTGTAAGGGTTCTGAAGTTTGAGTAATGCAATTTTTCATCCCAAAAAAAAAGGGCTCGCATAAGTCATCAAGAAACGTGCGTCCAGCTCACTGGTAGTCTGGTACACAAGTCGAGCGAGGCACGGCTTCAAACCATGACGCAAGCGACGACGTCGAAGCCGTAGTGGCCGACCGCCCCGTCGATGCTTCAAATCCACTTCATATAATAGACATACCACACCTCAGCTCAGTCCTCACTGCAGAAACACCACACGATCTGAAAAAACCGACAGAACATGTCGTCGGAGAAGCAGGAGACGGCGGCGGTGCGCGTGCTGGGCAGGTGGCCGAGCCCGTTCGTGATCCGGGTGCTGATAGCTCTTGGGCTCAAGGGCGTGGACCACGAGCTCGTGGAGGAGGCGGCGGGCAACAAGAGCGAGCTGCTGCTCGCCTCCAACCCCGTGCACAAGAAGATCCCCGTGCTCCTGCACCACGGCAGGCCCGTCTCCGAGTCCCTCATCATCGTTCCAGTACGTCGACGAGGCCTGGGCCTCCCAAGCCCCGGCGCTCCTCCCGTCCGACCCCTACGCCCGCGCGGCCGACCGGTTCTGGGCCCAGTACGTCGACGACAAGGTAAAAAGACAAGGCAATCCAGTTCCCAATTTTTGCTTTGATCCTCTCAGTTCTCTCAGAAACAAAATGATGGTATGAGATTATGCAAGCTTCCCCGCCCCCCCCCCCACCCCCCCCCCCCAAACAAACGTGTGCTCGCTGGTCAATGGATGCGCAGTTTCCTACGGCGATCCGGGTCCTGAGGGGAAGGCTGGACGGAGACAAGGAAGAAGCGGCGGCTCAGGTGTGCGCCGCTCTGCAGCACCTGGAGGTGGCCTTCGTCGAGTGCGGCCAAGGGAAGGATTACTTCGGCGGCGACGGCGTCGGTTACCTGGACATTGCTCTCGGGTCGCACCTCGGATGGGTCAGGGCGGTAGAGAGGATCGCTGAAATCAGGCTGCTCGACGCGGCCAAGGTTCCTAAGCTGGCGGCGTGGGCGGATCGGTTCTGCGCCCACCCGGCGGTGGCGAACGCCATGCCTGACGTCGACAGGTTCGTGGAGTTCAGCGTCAAGAATGACGGCGTTCTGAAGGCGGCTAGTGCTAATTCCAAGTGAGCGAACTGTTGTGGGCACTAGACAGCGCTCGATGGCATAGCAAGAATAAGTAACCTGCTGGCTGTTGGTGTAAACCCTCTTTTATTATATGGCAATTGATAAATCTCGAATGTTTGGATTTTAAGGTGGCAATCCAAAAGTTTTTCATGCAACTTTAGTTCACGCAAAGTTGACAAACATGACAATTTTCTGACAAAAAAATAAACTGAGACAAAGTTGTTATGTTTTAACAACTAAAGTTACCACCTCATGTCAACTAAACTTGCCATGAAAAAATGTTTGGGATGACATGCTTAAAATCCGAACATTCAAGATTTATCAGGGTCCTTTTTATATAATGAAGAAAAGAGCTCTCGGTGCAATGCAGCTCGATACTGTTCAGAAATAACTAGAGAAACTTATGATAAGAAAAATAACTACATAAACCTGCTCGCTTTTTTTATGTTTTTATATATAATTAGTTTTTTAATACAGTACAAACTTAGACGTTCATACATACGCATATATATTTACCCTTATGAATGCACGCACGCACATCCTACCTATATAAGCACCTTCGCAAGACTAAGCCAACACATCATCTTTGCCGTGCCCGATCATAACTTCCTTCATTTGGCCTCTACTTTGTAGCTGCGCAATCATTTGTGTAACAGACCCAGAGTTTATCCGTTTATCTTAAATTAGAATTAGATTTTTATTTTACTTTTTCCATCATCATTGCACCAGACTCATCTCATAAACCTATTCGCCAAAAAAAACTCATCTCATAAACCTTGCATTAGCATCATATTGCATTCAATGAAATGAAGATTTAATTAACTCTCAATTTTTTATTAAAAAACCTAAAACCCTGATTATGCCAATTGTCCTAAATGCTCTTTCTAAACCATGATTTTTTTTGGCAATGGCCTCATATTTGTTATGTAGGCGCTAGCAATTGTTTAGTGATTAGAAGGACATTTTTTGGATTTTTGGATTAAATCCTAATATTAATATTTATGGATTTAATTTCATATAAAATATAAATGGGTGCCCAAGAATGTTGAATTTTGTGTGAGGCTTGGAGTAAGCCCTTTGAGGTTGAATTCATTTTAAGCCCCCAAACCTATTTTAAGTAGGACCCCTACCAATTTATTTAATAAACACAATGCAGGCACTGTTCACAAACGGGTCAGGACAGCTAATCAGGAGATGTAGTCTAACTAACTGTCGTCAGCAGGCGCAACTTAGGGTCTCCACACCAAAGCAAGCCCAAATCCAGGTTTATTAACTTTCATTGTATGAGTTGTATCTTGGTAGAAAGAACTGTTGTATTCATTCCACTAGTAGAAAAAGGGTCAAATGTGAAGCACATTAGTGCCGGTTTGAATTTGAGCCGACACTAATCTGTACATTAGTGCCGGTTCCAACGGCTAGCCGGGTCGCTCTCATTAGTATCGGTTTGTGGCGAACCTTTAGCACCGGTTCGTGCCACGAACCGGTACTAAAGTGAGTGGTGGCAGGATGTTGTCAGTCCGGGGCCCCTCCAGCACCTTTAGTACCGGGTCGTATCACGAACCGGTACTAAAGGTCGTCCTACATAGACCCTTCGTCCACCCGAGCTCGCTCTGTTCTTCCCCTTTCCCCTCTCCTCTCTGTTCTTTTCCCTCTTCCTCTCAAGCTCATCACACATTTTACCCAAGATTTGAAGGCCCCCATCCATTCAAATGATCACAAAGGTTAGCATCTTTTTCCTTTCATCTCTCATTGCTAGATTAGCTCGTGCAATGCTTTATATAGTGATTGATTTTTGAGTTTAGTAATTTGAGAGGAATTATATATATGTGCTAGTATTTGATTTATATGCAATTTGAGGTCAAAAATAACACTTAGTTTTGCATATGTAGGTGTGGTTTACTTAGTACCTTCTAAATCTCCGTCGTAACCACCGTCGATCGCTCGCGACGTCCCGTCGCCGGCACCACCTTGTGATGAGCCTCTTGTTCATGAATTTTTATATAAAAAAATGATGTTTGTGTGATTTGGATATATAGTTACTCGTATAATTATCTTACCCATACGTTGTTTGTTATGCATAGTGCCATGGTTTTGATATCCGTCCCCGTCGGCCCTCGTCCGGGTTATGATTCGGATGTGGTATATTCTCTTTTAAAACTATTCATTGCATTTCGTGTTTATGACAAATTATGCCCATCAAGTTGACATAGATATTTGTATGTAGGAGGTAGTTGAACCTGAAATTCCAACCGACCCTATTGTCGAGAGGTTAAATTTAGTTGAAAGAGAAAACGAGGATTTGAAGGAAAAATTGAAAAGAATTGAGGGGGAGAAGATGGAATTAGAGTTGCATGTTGCCGATGTCGTCGATGATCACAAGATTAAGATGGAGAAAATGCGCTTGAAGATTAGAAAGATTAGAAAATATGCCATTCATAGTGAGGCTTGGTATCATTATGCTGTTGGATCGATTGTTACCTTAGTTGCGATCTTGATCGCATTTGTTGTTGCATTTAAATTCTTTAGCTAGAGAGTTATTTGTTTGTTGCATTTAAGTGTTGTATGATCTTTATGTATGAACTTTATGTAATGTATTAATTTGATGTTTTCGGTGCTGTGTATTGAAGATGAGCCGGCAATGGATGTACGATGACCGATGCTCTCCCGAGTTCATTAATGGCGTGCGTACTTTTATGCTTGAGGCTGAGGCAAACAAGCGAGCAGATGGTTTTATGCATTGTCCATGTGCTGGCTGTAAGAATGGTCGCAATTACTCTACGTCAAGAACCATTCACGTCCACCTGTTTGAGTCCGGTTTCATGCCCCACTATAATGTTTGGACCAAGCATGGAGAAAGAGGGGTTATGATGGAAGACAATGAAGAAGAAGAGGACGACGACAACTATCCTAGCCATGGGTTCCCTGAATATGATGATACAACAATGAGGAAAGAAGCTGAGCCGGTAATGCAGGAAGAAGTTGAGCCGGCAATGCAGGAAGAAGCTGAAGAAGAGGCATCGGATGAGCCCGTTGATGATCTAGGTCGGGCCATTGCCGATGCAAAGAGAAACTGCGCAAGTGATTTGGAGAAGAAGAAGTTGCAGCGCATGTTAGAGGATCACAAAAAATTGTTGTACCCGAATTGCGTAGGTGACAAGAAAAAACTGGGCACCACACTGGAATTGCTACAATGGAAGGCAGAGAATGGTGTATCTGACAAGGGATTTGGAAAGTTGCTGGTAATGATAAAGGATATGCTTCCAAAGGACAACGAATTGCCCGAGAGTACGTACCAAGCAAAGAAGGCTGTCTGCCCTCTAGGGTTAGAGGTGCAGAAGATACATGCATGCCCTAATGATTGCATCCTCTACCGCGGTGAGTACGAGGATTTGAACGCTTGCCCGGTATGCGGTGCATTGCGCTATAAGATCAGCCGCGATGACCCTGGTGATGTCGAGGGCGAGCGCCCCAGGAAGAAGATTCCTGCCAAGGTGATGTTGCATGCTCCTATAATACCACGGTTGAAACGTTTGTTCCAAAACAAAGAGCATGCCAAGGCGATGCGATGGCACAGAGAAGACCGTAAGAAAGACGGAAAGTTGAGAGCACCCGCTGATGGGTCGCAGTGGAGAAAAATCGAAAAAAAGTACAGGAAGGAGTTTGCAGATGACGCAAGGAACGTATGGTTTGGTCTAAGCGCAGATGGCATTAATCCTTTTGGGGAGCAGAGCAGCAACCATAGCACCTGCCCTATGACTCTATGTTTGTATAACCTTCCTCCTTGGTTGTGCATGAAGCGGAAGTTCATTATGATGCCAGTGCTCATCCAAGGCCCTAAGCAACCCGGCAACGACATTGATGTGTACCTAAGGCCATTAGTTGAAGAACTCTTACAACTCTAGAATGGAACAGGTGTACATGCGTGGGATGAGCACATGGGGGAAGAATTTGACCTAAAGGCGTTGCGTTCGTGACCATTAATGATTGGCCTGCTCTCAGTAACCTTTCAGGACATACAAACAAGGGATACCGCGCATGCACGCACTGTTTGGACGATACCGACAGTATATATTTGGCTAATTGTAAGAAGAATGTGTACCTGGGACATCGTCGATTTCTTCCGAGCAGGCATCCCGTAAGAAAGAAAGGAAAGCATTTCAAAGATGAGGCGGATCACCAGACGAAGCCTCGCCACCGTACTGGTGCTGATGTACATGATATGGTCAAGGATTTGAAGGTGGTCTTTGTTGGAAATATGCCCTAGAGGCAATAATAAATTAGTTATTATTATATTATATTTCATTGTTCATGATAATCGTTTATTATCCATGCTAGAATTGTATTGATAGGAAACTCAGATACATGTGTGGATACATAGACAACACCATGTCCCTAGTAAGCCTCTAGTTGACTAGCTCGTTGACCAATAGATGGTTACGGTTTCCTAACCATGGACATTGGATGTCGTTGATAACAGGATCACATCATTAGGAGAATGATGTGATGGACAAGACCCAATCCTAAGCCTAGCACAAAGATCATGTAGTTCGTATGCTAAAGCTTTTCTAATGTCAAGTATCATTTCCTTAGACCATGAGATTGTGCAACTCCCGGATACCGTAGGAATGCTTTGGGTGTACCAAATGTCACAACGTAACTGGGTGGCTATAAAGGTTCACTACAGGTATCTCCGAAAGTGTCTGTTGGGTTGGCACGAATCGAGACTGGGATTTGTCACTCTGTGTAAACGGAGAGGTATCTCTGGGCCCACTCGGTAGGACATCATCATAATGTGCACAATGTGATCAAGGAGTTGATCACGGGATGATGTGTTACGGAACGAGTAAAGAGACTTGCCGGTAACGAGATTGAACAAGGTATCGGGGTACCGACGATCGAATCTCGGGCAAGTATCGTACCGATGGACAAAGGGAATTGTATACGGGATTGATTGAATCCTTGACATCGTGGTTCATCCGATGAGATCATCGTGGAGCATGTGGGAGCCAACATGGGTATCCAGATCCCGCTATTGGTTATTGACCGGAGAGTTGTCTCGGCCATGTTTGCATGACTCCCGAGCCCGTAGGGTCTACACACTTAAGGTTCGATGACGCTAGGGTTATAGGAAATAGATGTACGTGGTTACCGAATGTTGTTCGGAGTTCCGGATGAATGTCACGAGGAGTTCCGAAATGGTCCGGAGGTAAAGATTTATATATGGGAAGTCATCATACGGTCACCGGAATAATTCGGGGGTTACCGGTATTGTACCGGGACCACCGGAGGGGTTCCGGGGGTCCACCGGGAGGGTCCACCTGCCTCGGAGGGCCCTATGGGCTGTATGTGGAGAGGGACCAGCCCCTTAGTGGGCTGGGCGCCTCCCCCCTAGGGCCCATGCGCCTAGGGTTTGGGGGAACCCTAAAGGGGGGGCGCCCCCTTGCCTTGGGGGGCAAGGCAACCCCCCTTGGCCGCCGCCCCCTCCTCAGATTGGATCTGAGGGGGCCGGCCCCCCTCTCCCTTGCCCCTATATATATGTGGGGGTTGGGAGGGCAGCCGCACCCAAGTTCTGGCGCAGCCCTCTCCCTCTCCCAAGTCCTCCTCGTCTCTCGTAGTGCTTGGCGAAGCCCTGCTGGAGTCCCGCGCTCCTCCACCACCACCACGCTGTCATGCTACTGCTGGATGGAGTCTTCCCCAACTTCTCCTTCTCCTCTTGCTGGATCAAGGCATAGGAGACGTCATCGGGCTGTACGTGTGTTGAACGCGGAGGTGCCGTCCGTTCGGCACTAGGATCATCAGTGATTTGGATCACGACGAGCACGACTCCATCAACCCCGTTCACTTGAACGCTTCCGCTTAGCGATCTACAAGGGTATGTAGATGCACTCCCCTTCCCCTCGTTGCTAGATTAATCCATAGATTGATCTTGGTGATGCGTAGAAAATTTTAAATTTCTGCTATGTTCCCCAACAGTGGCATCATGAGCTAGGTCTATGCGTAGTTTCTATGCACGAGTAGAACACAAAGCAGTTGTGGGCGTCGATTTTGTCAATTTACTTGCCGTTACTAGTCTTATCTTGATTCGACGGCATCGTGGTATGAAGCGGCCCGGACCGACCTTGCACGTACGCTTACGTGAGACTGGTTCCACCGACTGACATGCACTAGTTGCATAAGGTGGCTAGAGGGTGTCTGTCTCTCCCACTTTAGTCGGATCGGATTCGATGAAAAGGGTCCTTATGAAGGGTAAATAGAAATTGGCATATCACGTTGTGGTTTTCGCGTAGGTAAGAAACGTTCTTGCTAGAACCCTATAGCAGCCACGTAAAAACTTGCAACAACAATTAGAGGACGTCTAACTTATTTTTGCAGCATATGCCTTGTGATGTGATATGGCCAAAAGGATGTGATGAATGATATATGTGATGTATGAGATCGATCATGTTCTTGCAATAGGAATCATGACTTGCATGTCGATGAGTATGACAACTGGCAGGAGTCATAGGAGTTGTCTTAATTTATTTATGACATGCGTGTCAACATAAACGTCATGTAATTACTTTACTTTATTGCTAAAGCGTTAGCCATAGTAGTAGAAGTAATAGATGACGAGACAACTTCAAGAAGACACGATGATGGAGATCATGGTGTCATGTCGGCGACAACGATGATCATGGAGCCCCGAAGATGGAGATCAAAAGGAGCAAAATGATATTGGCCATATCATGTCACTATTTGATTGCATGTGATGTTTATCATGTTTTACATCTTATTTGCTTAGAACGACGGTAGCTTAAATAAGATGATCCCTCACTAAAATTTCAAGAAAAGTGTTCCCCCTAGTTGTGCACCGTTGCGAAGGTTCGTCGTTTCGAAGCACCACGTGATGATCGGGTGTGATAGATTCTAACGTTCGAATACAACGGGTGTAAGCCAGATTTACACACGCAATACACTTAGGTTGACTTGACGAGCCTAGCATGTACAGACATGGCCTCGGAACACGAAAGACCGAAAGGTCGAGCATGAGTCGTATAGAAGATACGATCAACATGAGATGTTCACCGTTGATGACTAGTCTGTCTCACGTGATGATTGGACACGGCCTAGTCAATTCGGATCATGTTTCACTTAGATGACTAGAGGGATGTCTATCTGAGTGGGAGTTCATTAAATGAACTCAATTATCATGAACATAGTCTAAATTGTCTTTGCAAATATGTTGTAGATAAATAGCTCACGTTGTAGCTCCCTATTTCAATACGTTCCTAGAGAAAGATTAAGTTGAAAGATATTGTAAGCAATGATGCGGACTAGGTCCGTAGTCCGAGGAGTGTCCTCACTGCTACATAGAAGGCTTACATCTTTGATGCACCGCTCGATGTGCAAACCCCTACAACATTGTCTGTGGATGTTGTGAACACCTGACAGACACATCCTGATGACTACTTAGTGCACCATACTTTACGGCTTAGAATCGGGATTCGAATGACGTTTTGAACGCCATAGAACATATGAAATGTTCCAAGAGCTGAAATTGGGATTTTAGGCTCATGCCCGTGTTGAGAGGTGTGAGACCTCTGACAAGTTCTTTTGCCAACAAGATGGAGGAGAATAGCTCAGCTAGCGAGCATGTGCTCAGAATGTCTGGGTGCTACAATCACTTAAATCAAGTGGGGGTTAAACTTACAGATAAGATAGTGATTGATAGAGTTCTCTAGCCACTATCACTAAGCTACTAGATCTTCGTGATGAACTATGACATGCAAGGGATGGAATTGATCCCGGAGCTGTTCGCGGTGCTTAAGACCGCAAAAGGTAGAAATCAAGAAGGAGCATCAAGTGTTGATGGTTTAACAAGACCACTGGTTTCAAGAAGGGCAAGGGCTAGAAGGGAAACTTCATGGATGGCAAACCAGTTGCCGCTCCAGTAAAGGAACCCAAGGTTGAACCCAAACCCGAGACTAAGTGCTTCTATTGTAAGGGGAACGGTCACTGGT